>NC_137913.1:17967112-18122112 GCF_963457725.1 Sprattus sprattus | reverse complement strand
GTTTGTTAGTTAACGAGTTGTATATGTGCCTGGAAGGAATCGATGTTAATGCAGATATACAACTGTGAAACGATCTCATCTGATTCTCTGACTCGCTTAGCAGTAAACACTTTGCCCCCCCCTGACAATGCGACACAATGCATGTTTGCTGTGACATTTTAGGTCACCTCTGACATAGAGACTTTCCTATTTAAAGGCACTTAGCATTGTTTGTGGTTTCTTTATAGTCTCAGTGGAACAGCGGCGGTCTCACTAGACCCATTCGGCTCAACGGTCGTCTCTCACAGCAAATGGCCCACGCTGGTGGGACAACATGTCCCTTGAAAGGGTATCTGAACACGCCACGGTCCACTTCAGTCCAGGATCATTTGTTCCAGAGCGAGACTGAGAGCCTGGCACAGCCGTGCCATTACAGCAGTGCAGCTCGCGTGTTCTTTATTTTTTTTCACTGGCTCCCCAGTTTTTCCATTCTGCCCTTGGTTCCATATCAGCTCCCCCCTCTTCCCTCTGGCACTCAAGCAACCCAAAACAACATCTGTTTGTTTTTATCCGCCGTCTTTTTTATCTCCGCCATCCACTAAATGTGGCATTACAAGGGTGAATTCACAAGTGTGGGCCACGGCAACCGGCATACCTCTGAATACAGATGAAGCGCCAACATGAGGAGCCTGTTCAGGGGAAGGTCATCCTCTGGCAGCTCCCTGCCTGCTGCTGCTGCTGCTGCTGCTGACCCAGTGGAAAGGGCCAGGTCGTGAAAGGGAGACGAAAGGCAAACGTGTCTGACCTGTTCATGGTCTGCATTACCATTTCTAATTTGTCACAATGCGTATTCGATCAACGGATTCGCCCAGACATACATCACACACATGCACACAAACACACACACACACACACACACACACACACACACACACACACACACAAACACACACACCCACACGTATACCTGTGACAAAGCAGAAGACTGGTTTAAATCTAAAAAAATAAGTGCCCTTGTGCACAGCTATTGTGTATCTGTCTAAAGCCATATGGATAAAGCTTACAGACACCAAATACAATAAGCCTGTGGTAGCTCTCATACTCCATGAATGGAGAAACAAGACAAAACATATTTCCTCTTTTCGAACACCTAAATAATAGCATAAGCGCCCTAAAACACACACATAGATGAGCAGAGAGAAACAGTCACCACTCGCCCAGACATTCTTCACACACATACACACACACACTCACTCACACTTATACCTGTGACAAAGCAGAAGATTGGTTTACATTTTAAAAATAAGTGCCCTTGTGCACAGACTCAATGAAATGGCCTTGCTGCTCATCATAAGTCTCCTCGCCTTGCCTGCAATATGTTCTTGAGTTGATGAGATATACACACTAAAAAAGTATGTATCTGATCGCCTATGGCACTCATTAGCTGTATTTAAAATGTATCTGGGAGTTTTTATTCTTTGGTGTACCGTAGATCTTCAAGTGGAATCTCAGTTCTGTCCCCATCTACACATGCATTATGTTCTGTCACTTCAGAGCACTGTGCTTGCTGAAATGTGTGTCACATTCCATTTCCTGGGTCTCTTTCTCACAGCTCAGTCTGCAGCTTGTAGCAGCAAGGAGAGCTGTTTTTAGCAACACAACCTGCACTGATTGGCTCTGACAGGCAGCGTTTCAGGCCCACCACAAACCACGAACATAAAGACCGAAGCAATGGAAAAGCGTCCATAGAAAACAACAAAAACAACAAACAAAAGAATATTAAGAAACAAAAAAAAAACAACAAAAAAAGAGTTTGAACAGTGGTAAAAAAAAAGAAGTATGTTTTGATGAGTGTGCTTGATCAAATAACAACATTCCTACATTGGTGTTCTTTTGCCTGTTTTGTTCAGTTCTTTCTTTGGTTGCAGAGTATGCATTTTTCAGAGCAAAACCAATTTTCTACCCATACAGCAAGAGTGATATTTCTATTTCACCCCCACTTTCCCACACATACACAAACATAAACGCCACAGAAAAAGTATTCACAAGGGGCTGAGAAACCTGGAAAACTCTTGAGACATATCTGCGGTTAATGGCTTACACCACGCGGGTCGCACTGGGTATACAAGCTCTTATACAAGCGGAGATTTCTACAAAGAAACAACAGTTGGGGCCCACAGGGGCGACCTACACATGCTTCACACGAGATAGCAGTGAGATTTCCTTCCTGCCCACTGTGGTGTATGGGCTAGCAGTGTTCGCTCGTTTGTGTGTGTCTCCCACAGGGCCTGGAGCTTCGGCTCAACCACGGACGGAACCAACCCAACCGCCCTTCCCCAGTGCCCTGCGGAATGCGCCCTCTCAGATAACGGATGGTGTTTTTGGGGACCCACATGGCTGATGATCCCAGTCGTGTAATGTAATTGTGCCAATGGGCTCGACGTCCAAACTCTCTTTCCCCCCCCGGAGATCACAGGCAGCCAGAGCGGTGAATAAAACGGAGGGGGAGGGGGGGGGGGGGGTGGTTGATATAGGAATGAGACCTTTTCCAGTGACATCAGGTTTGAGCATAATATATTGAGCGATGGCTTCTGACCGCACGACTTTCGCTTCCTCTCCTCCTCCTGCTGCTGTTGCTGCTGCTCACCTCCCTTCCTCTGTCAGTTCAGGGGCTGCCTGGTCTGAACAGAAACAGCCATTGTGTATTCTGCTGAGAACAATGCTCCGTGTTTTGGCCCGTGGGGCCCCAAAAGACACATTATCCCATTCGCTGTTTGACTTGCATGAATTCCTGACATGAGTCTGGTTATGAAAGCCAATAGACAATTTGTTTTATTTGAGCACAGATTCGTATGGAGTCTGTCAGCAGAGGAGTCATAACAGCCTTGAAACTTTAACTTGTTACTGGCAGCGTCTCGATGGCAGAATCTGACACTAAACATTTCTCTCCCTCCATCTCTCTCTAATTCTCCCCCTTCTGAATATTGAAGAATTTCAAAGCATAGCACCATCGCAGCACAGAGGACTACCTTGTGAAACACACTTAAATGAGACACCCATTAAGATTACAAGATGTTCTAAATTTGTTTTAAAGTTCTAAATAATTAAAAAAAAAAAAAAAGTTTCTTGTTGGGAATTCCATTGCAAACCAGGCTTGGCAACGGCCTGCCAGTCCAGGCTGAGCCCTCAGTCTTTCATGTCACTCATCACCCCTGACAGCAGAAGCATGCCGTGCCTGCTATTTAGAGCCTGTGAGAGCCGGGGCTGTTATGACTGGCAACGCCCCGTCACTCACTGTCACTGCAGCCCTCTGGAGCTCGCCAGAGAGTCAGTCACTCACAGCAAGGGTCCTCCTCCATCCCACCTGCCACCCACCCTCGGCACCACCCCCTTGTTCCTCCCAGGGTCCGAACATTAACGCGTCCTTTGGCACAGTCGCACTAGAGGTCCATTTCACTGGGTCATCTACCTGACGCTCTCAACTGAAGCAGAGTGGATTTGGAATGAGAGGTACAGGCTCCATGTCCAGAGTACACATAACATGCTCCCTGGGAAGCGAACCAGCTTGTGCAATGGATGAATCCTAGTCCCGCGGCTATCAGCAGGCACTTTAGGAATGACGGACAACACCGGCTTAAAAATCAATACAGATCAGGACCCTTGATTTCTCTGTCTCAGTACTTACAGTATATGTGTGATCGCACAGCAGGGGAGAGTGTGTCATCAGCAGCTGAACCAGAAATGAACAAAGCTGGGTCAGAAAGATCTGAAGTAAAGAAGTGGCCTGCATCTCAACACAGATTCTATGGATCTTTAAAAAAGAAACAGGGTCTGTTCCATACCAACAGTTTGACTGCATTTGTGAATGATGGATGGCACAGTTGAAGAGTGGGTACACTTCAAAGGCCATGAAGAGTAAACAAATGTGCATGTGTGTGGGTGTGTGTGTGATGATTTTTTGACTTGTTGACAATGTGTCTGCTTCACCTTTAACACCTAGACCACTCAGATAAACACATGCCTACACAGCACATGTGAGGCAGAGGTCAGACTGTCTGAGACAGGGTTTAGGGGTTAGAGTGAACAAGAACTGTGACTGAGTCAGGGCAGCCTAAAGTCACCACACACAAGCCCTGTCTGCTCCCCTGTTCCCCGTTTCCTGCCCCTCTGTCATACTACCTTGTAAAAAAAAAACACACATTGCAACAGCACTCAAAAGCTTAGAGCAGACAGGCTTATGAGTTTGTGAGGAACTGTATGGAAATGTACCCGTCATTCTACAGGCTGCTGCTAATAAACTGCTCCCCGAAGACCGCGCACTCAACACAACAGCCAGAGGACTGCTGAGGGCCTTCGAACAGAGTGCATGCTGGTACACAAAAGTAAAGACAAATTGTACATGTCAATTCTCAATTGGGCTTCATTTATTTTAAAAACCCTTCACGGATAAAATAATGTTCTTTAGGGCTGAGTTATTGTTGCCGGTCCCAAAAGCAGAAAACAAAGGAAGGGAGACATTTCTGTCAGCTTAAGCGCAGAGAATTCCACATTGCATAACACACTTATCTCGGCACTGTGATCTTGGCCACGGGTTGTTACCCAGCTGCCAGAATCTGCACTGAAACAACAACCCAAGTCCTTATTTGGATTTTCTTTACACAAAGGGTAATATTTGACAGAAACCTCTGTCTTTGTCAGGCCAAGAGAAAGATAGAGAGAGAGAGAGCAGCAGAGATAGACAGAAAAGAAAGAGAAAGAGTATTTCCAAGATATAATCCCCTGTTGGGACATGGTGTGGACTCCTGAATTCCACGCTTAACAAGAGCAGGGAGTGAGGAGAGGAGAAGCTACTGAGGGAGTCCGCGGCCCATTCTCTCTGTATCTTATTTCAGGCTGGGAATAGAGCTCTCAGCAATTATTGTTAGTATCACTTCGACCATAAAGCCTATTCCCATCTGAGCGAATGCTTGTATCGGAGCGTTCGGAGAAGGGGCTTGTCGACAACTGTTACGCTAATTGCTTTCACAGCAAGAGTCATTTATACAGAAAACATGTTCCATGAGCCTCTCTGGTGCGTGATTTAGACAGAGCATCAGTGGAGGGGGGGGGGGGGGGGGGGGGACCTGCACATACACACTTACTCTGATCCTGAGTGCACTAAGGACAGAGAGATATGAATCGCTGCTTCAATTAGAGGCCATTGAAATGGCACATTAAGAGATGACTAAATATGAGCCATTAGTCATTATCACACCACGGTGAAGATTATCACACTTCTGTGTATGAGAGACTTTTTCCGTACATGTCATTATTCCCAATCTTGAAATATTATCATGTAGCGCCTGATGAGACACAAATGAGTCATTCATTTTTGTTGCTTAAGTATTTTTTAGTCTGTGTGTGTGTGTGTGTGTGTGTGTGCACATCACTAGCACCTTAAGTACACTGGTATAGAGATAGGAAAGACGCTTCACCAATTTTCGGGAAAGTGAAACATTTTCATGCTTCAGTGACAAACTGAGTCATAAGCACTTTATTATAGCATAAGGCGAAATGAAAACAAAAGTAGTCTGTCAGTCAGTTAGCACTAACCCTATGGCCACTGAGTCATATGAGATGTATTATATTGAGTGTGAACCAGCCATGATTCTCGAAATTCTTCAGCGGTCAGATCAAATCAGGTTATTTCAGCTGTTTTGATTGTCTCTGTGTGTTCATTCTGAAGTTAACACATGAGTCATCTGCTCCTGTTTGAAGGGGGGCGAGGTTGTTGTTTCAAAGCTTACTCAGCAAACCAGTAAACAAACCTTTGCGCATGATGAGTCCAAGTACACATAAAATGATTAATCTATTCACAGAAACTAGGGGGATATAAAAACACACTGATCAACTTTCAGAGCTGATTGAGAGAGCCTCTGAGGGTGTACCTTTCAGTGCAGTACGTCAAGCCAGCAAGAGGCTTGGACTCCAAAATGCTTATTTAAAAGGAAAACACCCATTACTTAATGAGGCACTTATAATTCCTCCATCCTTGCGTGCCATTATTTTTACAGTAAATCTTATGAGGGCCCCACTGCCAATTTGCAAGCGTTTTCCCCCCTCCTCTCTCCTTGTCCACATAACAGTTTCCACTGCTAAGTGCAGTATTATGTGAAGAAAATCGCTAAGTGGAAAATAATTTGAGTTGAAATAAAGTGTGATCACTTCAGCACCGGTACTGTCTGCACCACCTCAACATGCTGGAGCTCATTTGTTTCATCTGTATTACTGCATAACTGCACTGTACCAACTAAACACTACTCTCACTCCACCAACAGCTCAAAGACAACATCCAAACAAGTTGTTAATTACATCCAGTTAGTCTCAAACTAAACTCAAACTGAGAAAGGAGGGGGAAACAAAAAAACACCCACACACACACAAACCCCTTCACAGCTTATACTGCCAAACTGTTAATGAACCTCTTTCGGAGCCACTCATTGGGTCAGAGAGCCATGGCATACAGGGATTGCATAAACCCCAGCCCACAACCCCTCCCCCCCTCCCCCCTGGGGTAGGAGTAAGAGCTCCTTTGGAGGATATATTTAGATTTGTTTGTCGATAAATTGGTCCATTTTCTGCTGTGTCGTTGCCCCCAGAGTGGGCCCCAGCTGAGAGCTGAGTGTGTCAGCTAGCCATGGGAGACTGAGAGAGATGAGGCTTATGCACACAGCAGCCTGTCAAAGACGCCCTATTCTCCAGAAAAAAAATGTGCCAGACGACACAAGAATCCCCCCGGGGCTGCGGTGTTAATTAAAACCAGGGTTGTTTGTCATACCTGCTACTGTACGTTGCCTACTTGTGTAATCAATGCAACACAAGGACAATGTTACAGCTTCTACTGCCACCCACCATGAGGACATTTTTTTATTGTTGGATTACATTTTTTTGCCCGCAGGTTATTGGTTCCATAAGATTTGTTTACGCTTCGCCCAAATCGAACATCTTGGAACGTGCACTCGGGAAATTCATTTGGAATTGTTTTCTCCAATAGCAGTCATAACAGATTTGAAAGATATTAGTGATTCTTCATAAATGCATAAGAATAATATTACACGCTTAAATGCTTGGGTGACACCCGTGAAAATATTCAACATTCTGTGCTAGAAATGAGCCCTGACTGTGGAAAAAAAATGTTTCCACACAGTAAAACCAAATAAATCTGAAAATACAAGCCTAAGCAGATAAACATAAGGATCAACTTTTCTGGATTAGTGAGAGGATTTGTTTTACAGACGTAACACAAAAAGAGAGTGAGCGAAAGAAACAGAGAGAGAGAGAGAGAGAGAGAGAGAGAGAGAGAGAGAAAATCAAATATCAAATCTCATTTGTATCATTGAAGGTTGTGTAAAACTGCAACATCTTCTTATCAACTCAATAGTTCTTTATGCAGAGGGGCTTTATGAGGCGGCTTAGTGGTATTATGTAATTGTCTGAACATGCATGTGAGCTGCTGCATAGTTTATCTCCTCACTAACATGACTAGCAGTACAACAACCGCTGTAACAGAGCAACATTAAAGACAGAAAGACAAAAGAAATGAGAAACCTGATATAGACAGGTAAGTAGCTTTCCAAAATAAATGAGATTTTAAACAAACAAACAAACAAACAAGAAAACAAGACAACACACAGATAGATCAGATAAATCAGCTGTCTCAGACTCCTCTGGTTCATTCACAGTCCCTGACAAGGAGGGGAATGACGTGACTCACAAGGCATGTGAGTTCAAAGCTAGGTCTGGGCTCCACTTCCGTTAGAAGGCCACCCACATACTGTATACCCTCATGGCTGTCAGATATAGGTCAGAGCTGTAGGTATCATCTACTTAAGAAGCCTCTCTCTCTGTCTACACATATCCACACAAACATTCACAGAACACTGTACAGTGCATTATTTGGTAATAACTCCATGACCCCGTCATAACATGCTTCAGTTTGAATAATTAAGCCACAACGTCCCCTTTTAACTTCGACACACTCAGCAGCATGTGGTTCTGTGAGGGGTGTGAGTGCGTGGGGGTGCTCTGTTATTTAATTTTAAAGCTAATAGGTCTGTGCCGACTGCATAATTGATATGCAATTAGTGCTGCGGCCACACTAGGTGATAGGGCTGCTCTCTCCTAGGCACTGGCAGCACATGAGAAGTCGCGACAGCCCTGTGCCGGGACAAATGCAGGGAGACCAGAAGCCATGGATCAAGCCCAACACAGCAGCTGCTCTCACCCTCTCTGATCCATCACCACACACACACACACACACACACACACACACACACACACACGCACAAACACAGTACTGGTGCATCGGAGTCAGTGTGAGTGAGCACAGATTGTTATGCAAACATTCTGGAAGTTTGTCCGAGTTTTATCACACACACACACACACACACACACGCAAACTGCACCAAGAGAACCCGGGCCGAGTTTGTTTTTCCTCCCACACAAACATGCGGCGAATCACATTATGGCAAGGGAGCTTCTCGGAATTACTGTAATGAACGCATCACTAATACAAGATTCCCACAGAGGAGGTTTCGAGCCAAGCGGCATGCCTGGTTAAAAATAACCACTGGCTGGCCAAGCCGCTGGGAAAAACATGGAAAAACCCATACTTTTACAAATAAATGACATCCTACAAATATTTGGAAACTTGTCTAAATGGAGAGCAAGAAAACAAAACACATCTTCACATCTTCAAGTTGTGTCAGTTGTGTTTTCTTGTTTTTGACTTCTTTGTTTTGTTTGCTGAAGCGAAACACCTGTGGTCAGATGTCAAACCTCGAGACGATTCCGGAGACCTTTCCTACCAATGTTTTCCCTTTCCTGTAAGTCACCCTCGCTCATTGTTGTTGTGCACACAGTCATAACTTCAGTTCAGCGAGCTGCTGAGGTAAGAAGTGGCCTAGCGCGGTTAATACCAGTGACTTCATGGTGCCACATTTCACACAGATCTGTGGGGCAGACGCATGACTCATTTCACTGCCCTCAAACTCTTGAATTTCATCAGGAGGCCTCATCCATCACAACACAGAGCACTGTAATGTTATTACTAAAGGCTTTCACTCCAAACAACAAAAGATCCCCCCTACTGTTGACCTGCACAGGGGTGAAGGGGGAAAGAGACTCAAGAGAGGTCAGGGTCAAACTTCCCTTTCTGCATAATAAGCACAACACAGCAATGACTGATTACACACTTATTACATGTAATTTGCATAACTAACCAAGCTCGGCACTTAAATGCCAGATCTTGCCCATTTCCCTAAAAGCTTGAATGACACACAAAAACACACTGCGACAGCATCTAATTACAGCAATGCGAAGATGTCCTCTTGCATGTCCTCACTAAACACCTCTCAGGTTCCCAGCACCTGTGGAACACCACTGGAAAAGGACTGCAAACTTCGAGACCGGACCTGCCTCTAACAGCACATCTTCACCTTCTACCAAGCTGAATAACAGCCACTGCTCACCTGCCTTAATACAAACTCAATTAAAGTGACATGGAACTCTCAAGGTAAACTTACATCAACATAACTGGGGTTTACCCTTGCAGGTTACTGTTGTTATACAAGAGGGGGAATATGTTGACAAACATTTTATGACATATTGATTCAAAATTACACAATTGAGACAAAAGAAATGCACATTTTCAAGCAAGATTATACTGACAGCTTATCAAAACAAGTGTGGAGGGCCATGGGGGGCAGAACAAGAAATCAGAACTACCGTGAAGTAGGTCAACATTTATTGGATTAACCAAGGATGGTGGTTTCCACTTAGGTATACATGTGTTATGTATTATGCATACATGTATTATGCTGGGGGAAACATTTCCACGGCTTAATGTTCGTTCAATGTTGTGATACACAGGCCTACCCATGGGCTATCAAGCCACCCGGCAGATTCCTCAAATGCAGAAAAGTGCCTCAGCACTGAAGGCAAGGTAAAAAGCTTATGATACTATAACAATCCCATCAACTTCAAGTCAACATCATGTCAGTATTTTACACAAATATATATCCATAATCCAGTCCACTTAATCGAAATATGATATCAGCAAATCAATGTGTTTGAGTGTCACACTGGACGGCACAAAATACACTTCAAACTTCAGATTGACGCCAGTAGACATGAGGACGTGTTAGGAATGTAAAATGACTTTTAGCCTGCACTTACCTCCAGACACTCCAAGCTGACGAAGCTAGCGATAGCAAATCCATCGATTATATCCTCTTCTTGAGAGCTGGACTCGCGTCTCTTTCGGCGAGGGGGGCGCGGGGCTCTGGCAGATGATGTGGAATGGGGGGCTTTTTTCCCATTCTGGGAGGTATGATCCTTTCCAGGAGTTTTCTCCCTGTCTGAGCAAGACGAAGGGCTCTGATTGCGGGCATCTCTGCCAGCAGAATCCCGTCTCCTTCCCCTCTCACGCTGGGAACGCGATCTCCGACTCTGCTTCAATTTCCCATCCATTTTACAATCGTTGTAATAAAAAATCTCACCAGATCACAAAGCGTCGGCTGTTCGGATCTCTTGTGGGACTATTACGGTTAGGAACTTGCAATTGGCTACGTACATGCGAGTATAAATAAAAACGGACAATCTACAGAATGACCTTGGATAAATACCTCCCTAAAATAATAAACAAACAAATGTTCAACTGCTCCATGTAGACGAAGAGGCGATCAATCTTGCCCGTAATTTCGAGATCTAGCGCTAAAACATCGACGAGCACTTCAAAACAGGTGCAAATCTGATATATAGTTGCAATACATGCATTTCACTTGGTTTGCAACTTTGTTGCATTGGTGTAGGACATTAATATCTGCATACTGCAGACAAGGCAGAGAAATCATGTCGCTGGCCCATGTTTTCCACCACCCTATTCATGACCCACTGTCAAAAAGCGAATCTAAAAATACACGTCTTTACAACAGGCTACGTGCTTGACAGTAAAAGATCAAAGGATTCATTCGTGAATAAAGCATATAATAAATGCAAGTTTTGAATTGATAACTATCTCATTCTGTTAAGTTTCACCGTAAGACCAGTAGGCGACCAGACGAAGCGAGGTAAGGTTTTCTCCTAAGTCTTCAGCTACCTGAACGCAATAGCCTATTTTCCAAATGATCCTCCGTTCACTTCACCGTACAATCCTCAACACTGTGATCAAACCCCATGTACCAGCCAACAAGGAAAAGAAAGCAACGGCTACATCCAGGGCCGTGTAAGTTTTAAATATCCATTCCTGAACACCGTCCGTGCTTCCTTTGCTGTTCGTGATACCTCGTCTATTTCCTTCCCAGAAAAGGCAAAGCTTTGATGACTAGGTTTAAAGACACAGGAATGATTAAAATCTGCCCTCTCTTCTTTTCCCCTCCATCTGAAATTGGAGAGAGTGCAGTAAATGCCCAGAGCCCAGATAACTGACGTACTTCCGCCACCTCTGCAATTGCCAAAGGAAGTGAGCTAGTTTATACATAGTTCTAAATTACTCAGACGAACTTATTTTGTCGCATAGAATGAAAGGGGCGTTATTTTTGTGCTAATGGTGCCAGCCGCCAAAGCCGTTGCATTTACGGCTGTCTATTTGGGCGATCTGGTGTCCTGCTGTCATCTAATGGTGGTCTGCAACCGAGCTGTCAGCAGGCTGTCACTCGCCAAATGCGCATCAGTCCAGCCTTCCCTGACAGTCATGTCCACATGAGCATAAGTCACCGATTTAATGTGTAGTGTTTGTGGGCTGATAAAGCCCTTGCGCCCATGGAGATAAGTGCTGTCGGTTTGCTTGAATTACCATAGTCTATAGTGTATACAGGGTGGGACTTGGAATGAACATCGGAAACTATCGCTCATGGTTCTCTCATGCGGTATACCCTTACAAAACAATGTTATACTTACAATATCATGGTTACAGGTCCGTTACATTCTTCTGATTGTCCACAGTTACGCCTTCCTCTGTTATAGTGTAAGGAATAATGAAAAGCTGTTCAGAGAGTTGACTTTTTAGATATTACTTATGGAGAGTTGCTGGCTTTTGTCATACACAAAAAACACTGTCACCTACAGTTTTTTGCATTATACACCTTGCCTTTCAGAATTTCTATCAGTTGAACTATGTAATCAGTTATCTCAGGTGTATACAGAGGCAGAGGTGACCATTACAGAACCATACATTGATATAAATATTTATCGATTGTAGGGAAGGTAGGCAAAGGCATTTTGTTGTTGACATAGAGGTTAGTAAACACTCAGCTCTCTCTCTCTCACACACACACACACACACACACACACACACACACACACACACTTGCCATTTTCCATTATTCCAAAAACACAACACTTAACTTACTGTAAATAAGAGCGTCATGCATAAAATTAGCTGCACTCTTTACAGCAAAGGACTGCACATCAGTCACTGAGACCTTAAGAGGTCTGAATAATTCAGGGAGGGATTTCATGAATAGATTTCATGAATATTTGCAGAGAGCATTATATCCACATGGGGCTATGATGAGAGGGTGGGGGGGGACCTCAGTCTACCTAGGGTGTCTGAACATGTTTAAATAAGTGATCTGTCTAATTAGCCCCTCAAAAAATATTAGGATTATTATTTTTAAATGTTTAAAGAGAGGTTTCAAAGTGGCGCAAAGAGGCTTTAATTGTGAGTTTAAATTGTTATGTTTGTAAAAGGCAAAGCGGTATGCTGACTGTGGCTTTTGTTTGATCATACAACACTAAGCGACCTATTTTAATTGACTTTTGTCTAATGAATTAGTCTTTGCTGATTTAGATTAACTTCATGAAGGCTGTACAACACTAAACTGTTTGCGTGTTATATGACATGCAAAGCTTTCAATGGCAAAATGTATCAAGAAAGTTTTGCAGCTGTGGGTTCAGTCAAGCTAATACCACTGCTATGCATATTAACTTACAGTGGCTCCATCTTAACAGAGCTCTGAGGGTGAACTCCTTATGGTTTCATTACTCTGTGGAAATATTTTGTGCCTGTGGTAATTCAATAAGAAGATTAGGCGGACAGGTATGGAGAAGAGTGTGTGGATTAGGCTGGGGAGATTACCTCTGTTTTTCCTATGCATCTCACAGGTGCTAATCCCTGTACACAGACACTGATCTTAACACCACCTCACTCAAACCAGGAGCGCTTTCTCTCTCTAAAGTTCTTTCATGTAGTCTCTCAGCAGACAGGGAAAGCTTTTCCTTGCCATTCAGCAGCTGGCAGAAGGGTAAATGTCTTCACACACTGGCCCTTGACAGCAAAAAGCCATAAAGATCCCATGCAAGTCTACAGGGCCATTACTTGAAGTGGGATCCTTTGTGGACACTTACGTCATAAAAAAGGATCGATGTTCAAAAGTAATAATAGAAGTACAAAAACCTTTATATGTCATGAGTGCAAATATGCCACTGCCACTGTTATATAACCACCCCCTCTTATGACTCCTGCTGGTGTTGTTAAAGCTGTTAAAAATGGAGTTACTGTATTGTAAACACGACCCGGAAGAAACCTTACATTGCTGGAAGACCTGTGATCTTTGTGAAGTGCGAAGAATAAAGGGGTTGTGCCTTTGCCTATTTGGTTGGACGCCACTCATCACACACTGTATGATAATTCAGTGCTCTGTCTGCAGTTTACTGCCGGACTCCACATAAACCTGCCGGAGGGCTGCAAGCAGGCAGGCTGTCTCTGGGGACTCCCAGTGAACCATAGGATGGCTCGAGGTTCAGATATTATTCTGACTTATGAAATATGGATCAACTCGGTACATTCAAAGTGTTGAAACTTTCGAGTGAGCTGCATAATTCAAAAGACTCAGACGTACCCCCTCCCCACCCATGCACACACACACACACACACACACACACACACACATATACGCAAACACACGCGCATACACACTCACTTACATAAACACGCACTCACTTACACAAACCCACTACTATAATTCTTACAAGAAGGTCATGTATATCATCTTCTTATTTGGTAATTCAGTTACCTTAAATTGGAGGATTTAAGTCATATACCTCAATTATGCTCTGAGACATATTTAACATGTACAAGCATCCACGGAAAAACTTTTGGCCATATCAGTAGCATTTTTTGTTGACTATAAATACAATATTTGTTGGATGTGAAGTAAGTATTTAAAAACAAAATCAATCTTTATTAAGCAACTATATTGGTGCAACCCCAGCAGCAATTCATTGCAGCTGAAGCAAACCAGTTGAGTGTTTATGGCAATCAGCCCTCAGCCTGAAAGAACTTGTCCAATTGGATATGTTAGACGGGCTACTGGACTTGAAACAGTAATGTGGGTGATTATCATAATGAAAGTGTGGGAGACAGGCAAACCACAGTGAGGTTGGGCCTCAACCCCTTGGCTTTACATAATTTTTTCAATAAAACTATGACATGACAACTGCTACCTCCACAGTTTGGGAAATACAGTAATAATAGACTATATTGATTTCAGTTCACTCTATCACCCCCCCCTCCCCCCCGCAAAAGAGAGAGAAAGAGACAGACAGAGAGAGAGAGAGACAGACAGAGCAAAATCCCATCAAGAGATGTTATATCAGTACAGCTTTTCATAAACGATATCTGAAGGGATCAATGGCAGCTACAGCATAGTGTATAGATTTACCACTGCCAGGGGGATAAAGAAAGATCATCCTTTGTGCACCTGAGTGATCGTGTTAAACACATCAAGGGTGCTCACAGCACAAATGAGTACATGAGCCTCTGTGACAAATAAAGCGTATCGTTTGCCGTGCTACTGTACATGCCCTATATCTCACGCCTCCATGCAGCAGTCTGGCACTTTAATGTCACAGTCATATAGAACTCCTTCTTTTCCCATGCTGATTATGGTGGCATGCAGCCTCACTATTCCCCTGTGCCATCTAGTAATTAGCTGTGTGGCACTGAGGGGAAAAGCCCTGAATGACAGTATTAGACATTCAGGTCCCAATCCACAGAGATGGAGAGGAAACCACAACAGAGCGTGTTTTTCTTGATCTGGTTGCCATGTGCGCCGATGCGTGATTGGAGGGATGTGTTGACGCATCTCGTAATTGCTTGTAAGAGGCAGATTCTTCCGTTTCACACAGTATCAGCTAACTACACAGCGGTGAAGGGGATGAGCACACAAAAGCCATCCACTGACAGACAGCTTATGACAGACCTGTCACATTTTTTAACATCTCGTGGGGGCTTGACATTGTGTGTCATTATGAAATAATGTGTGTGTGTGTGTGTGTGTGTGTGTGTGTGTGTCTGCACTTGTGTTGTACATACAGCGTGAATTTCCATACAGTGTTGCAGAGATGTGATCTTTGTGAATGTCAGCGATCTTTGAAAAACGTCTGGCTATTTGATGGGAGAGGGGGATTGTGTGAAAAGTGAAGAAAATCAACATTTCATCAGGGTGATGGTGTAGAAAGCATGTGTTTGGTTTGGCAGGTTTTGTGTGTCTGACTGTGTCTAAAAATGTAGCACTACATGTCCCCTACTTGGTCCCCCCCCCCATCTCTCTATGTGCTTCCAGGGTTACATGAAGGTCATTCAGTGTGAGTGCTGAAGTACTGAGCATGAGGATCTGTCAGTGCTTATCGCAAACAGGACAGCTGTCAGTGGCCATGATACTCTTTACTGTCTTCACTCAGAAAATTCCTCTTTGAGTCTCTGGATCTTATGACACCCAGTCTGATACACAAAACAAAAACACTACTATTTAAACCACGGGGAAATTTGAAGTTGAGTGATTTTTTGGGAGGGAAAGCTCTTAAGGGCTTTCTTTTCAGTACAGCGTATAGGACTCCCAAAGGTGTCACTCATACCTTGAAGCAAATCTTGAAGCTTTGTTTAGACGTTTCACAGTTGAGCACATTTATTTGATTTGCTCAGCATTGTGAAGGCAATGATTGGAGAACACAGAGAAAAAAAAACCTGAAATAAATCATTGCACATATACAAAAACAGAAGCTGTCAATTGAGAGTTAAAGGACTGTAAAATTAGTCTGCATTTAAATGGAGGGAATTAAGCAGGCGCATTATATTCTGTGTCTTATCATGGTCCCATGGCTTTCATGAGCACTCGATTAGAAAACAGGAGCGAGGAGATACATTTTTTCCACAGTCAACTCTGACTTTCGGATCTGCATGCCAACAAAGCCAGACAATAGTGACAGAGATAGTAAACCTAATCCGGCTGACTCAACAAGTTCCACTCACTGTGCTGTGTTTTTGTTTTTTTGTGGAGTGAGTCATGACATGGCTGCACTTTTTGTGTTAGAAAGTGGGGACATAGTCTTTCTTCTAGCATATGTTTTCAGGAGTGTTTGTCTTGCAGTTTTCACTCCATCTATCTTTCTCTCTCTCTCTCTCGTCATCTTGTCCCTTCTACATGCAGACACCATTGCTATCAAAATATGTCTGAGTAGCATTTTCATTTAATTCTTTTTCAATGTCAGACGGCCTTTTAATGAAAGGGGGAAAAAGACACATGTCAGCATCCTTGAACTTGTACCACTGCATTGTAAAATTCATTTTTGATTTTGGCTTGTCCTTTTTGTCATCCCGTCAGCGAAAGTAGCCTTGTGTGCCGTTCACCTTGTCTCAGCTGTGTCGCTCCGGGCCTCTCTACCTAATAGCCTCCCTGGTGATTCACACGCATACACAGACAGGACACCGAGGTGGTCCAGGAGCGTTGCTTTCACCTTGGAGACAAGGAGGGAGATGAGATTAGTCTCCTGATCCACCTCCCCTTTTCCCTCCAACTCCCTTCCCACCCAACAGGCATTCATGTCCTGGCCTACCCAGAGGAGTAGTTTTTTTTTTCTTCTTTCTCCCAGACTTGCCCAAGATGACAGACTTCGACTTAAAGCGAGAGCCACATTCTTCCCCTCACTTCTTGTTCTTCTCCGGTGTACCCCACAGGCTTCTCTAAAGCTTTCAGTAAAGGGGGAAAAAAACATGCCGCTCTGTCGGATCAAACGTCTGCACTCCAGCTTGGCGGATCCTCGTGGCAGAGTGTTTGCTTTGATATTTCAGTCACACTCAGTCTTTTTTACCGTCTTTTTTTCTCTCTTTACATCACTCTGTACTGAATCACTCCTTCCGATTCCTCCTCCTCTTTCCTCCGCCTCCTTCTCCCTTGCTCCCATGTCCTCATCCTCCTCCTCGTTTTTGTCCCCAGGTTTGACGTTCAGTATGAGCCCAATCCGCCGGTGCTGCCTAAAGGTGAAAAATGTATTATCCATTTTAATTATGGGCCCCAGTGGGTAGGAGTCAGATTGGTTTTCTATTGTGTCCCACTGCTCTTTCTCACTCTCTCTCTCTCTCTCTCTCTCTCTCTCTCGCTCTCTCTCTCTCTCTCTCTCTCTGTCTCTCTCTCTTTCTGCCTCTAACTGGAGTAGCTGTGGCACATTTTATTACTTTGTGAGTCTACCCACGCAAGGAGATTAACAAAAGTTCATCGGCGCTTCATCTGCACAGTCTGATCTCAATACGCTTTCCATTTATTTATTTAGCCAGGGCTTTTTATCAGACGTGACTTGCAGTACATGGAAACGTATGGGCTCCCCAGGGACTCAGCCCACGCCACGGCCTGGGCATCCTTAGCACCACCAGTCGATGCACAGGAATGTAAGTGAGCTCTTTCCAACAGGATGTTCTTTGATGAAACAGACTGCTGCGATGCTGAGGTTGATAGGCGAGGCGAATACAGACGTATCATAGCTTGCGTGAAACAAATGCTTGAGCAGAAAAGGCAATTATGTACAGCATGTCTGCTTAATTAAGGCAAACCTACACCCCTCCCCCCCCACCCCCAGCTAATGCCTCCCCAGCTCATATAGATTAGTAAGAGGGAACCGATCAGTGACTAATGACCCAGAGAACTGTGCCTTGTTTAGGCCCGGACTCTCAGCGAAACAGATTTCCTCCCCACCACACGCCCTGTGACACACATTTCAGCCAAGGTTATCGAGCTCTCTGGCTGAAGCTTCTTCTTTTTTTTTTTTTAATGTGGCCTTCCCATCGACCTCTCTCATACCACTCGAAGTGGAGTTTATGCACTAAATTTAGTCCGGCTCTAAGGGGAACTCATTAATTACAGATCCATCAGCGAGTATGGGGTGGAGGTGGTGGAGGGAGGGGGAGGCTCATTGATTTGGCTGCCTCATAGTGTGGGCTGGCAGTGCCAGATGAAGCCCACGCGTTCCCCTCGCTCAGCAGCTCTATTAGGGCTGATATAGCAGGTGTTGATGGGCTTGTTCCACTGTCCCATCGCTGATGGAACTATCCATTAACCTTTTTCCGGCCCGAGAGTGTAGGTGATGGGGGGGGGGCACACAAAATGCCTGGGAAGGGAAAAGCCGTGAGAGGATACCATCTCTGGTGATCACAGGATAAAACAGAGTTATGGAACACCTAGGATCTAGAGCTTTTCAAATGGATTACACAAGCTTGTGGAGGAAAAAAACTCTTGTTGGGGATACAGAGGTTGAACATTTCAGTGTCAGCCAGTACAAACACAGTGCAGAGGCCAGCACTGTTTTAAAGAGAGTGGCTGACATCGTTTTGTAACCCCTCTTTATTTGTTTCATTTGAGCCAGTCCTATACTGGTAATGTGTTGATCTTCTACGTGTTGCTTATTACTGTGCTTTTCCAATACAAATGTATCACATTGCATGAACTGCATGCGACATATCAGTAAAACAAATGTTAATGTGAATTATACTGAGCCCAACTGAATTGAAAGGAGCCGAATTTCATTCCTGCATGTCCTCTGAATGCCTCTGTGAGACTGAGGCTGCCCACAGGAAGCAGCCATAATGATAGGGCCCAGCCACCGAGAGTGCCGCACTGACTAAGGCTCATCACAAAAAAGCCGAGCTGCCGGGGAATTATGCGGACTGATCTGGCAGGCCCGCACTGCTATTTCCAGCCCACTGCTCCCTGCTTATTGCAGCAGTAAATGGGACTTGATTTTGAAGTGTGAGTCAGTCATTTCCTCAGTCATATTAAATTCCATGATGGGCGTTTGATGGTTTCTATTGTGCATCTCGCGGGGTTGATTCTCATTGTTTGTTTTCTTCAGTGTGTGTTGGGTTGAAGTGTTTGTGTGCCTGTGCGTTTGTGTCTGTGTGGTGTGGTGTGGTGTGGCGTGTGTGAATCTGCGTGTTTGTTTGTCTATTTGTGTGTGAGAGAATGTGTGTGTATGCACAGTATGTTTTCGGGTGGCAGGTTTACACGTTTATGTGTTTTGCGGGACTATGCTAAACAAGATGCAAATAGGATTTATATGCAATCGCCGAGAAATTAAGTTGAAGTTGCACAATAAACTCAGAGTGCCTCTACCAAAAAAAAGAGAAAGAAAAAAAATCTGACTAAACACTATGCACAGCGGGAAAGCAGAGGTGATTATATAGCCTGAACAGTTGCTTCAGTCGAGCGGCGGCTTTGTTCTTTGTTTCATCCCTTTTCTTCCATTCCAGATAATGTAACACTTGCAGTTGTGCTTCTTTAATTTACAATAATGGGCTGACTTGTCAGGATTATTAATCAAAAGCATTCCCCCGTGCTCAGCTTCCTCGGAGCTGCGCAGGGAGCCGCGCCGCCGAGAACATAATCTCCGTTTGAAATACTGCTGGCGGAACCCGAGCCCAAGCAGAATTGAGCAATTACAGCTCATCGGCGAGCTCTCTCAGGCAAACGCGCTGTTTGCTTAGGTTGCAGTGGGGCCTGTCGGCCTCACGCCGTGAGCTGGCCATTGGTCATGTAAACCACAACCTTGCCTGGCTAACGTGCTATGTACCTGCTGTTCTGTGGCATCTGGCTCTGTCTATTATCATCAATCCTCTCCTCACTATGTGGAGATTCAAGATAAGGATACTGAGCCAGTGGGAGAGAGAGAGAGGGAGAGGGAGAGAGTGTGTGTGTGTGTGTGTGTGTGTGTGGGGGGGGGGGGGGGGCGGGGGGGGGGGTGCAGCATATTTCTATCAGCACTCCCAGTCTTGATTTAAGCTCAAGCCTGAGCTCAGGCAAGGTGTTTCAGATGGAATTTCACATTTAAACCCAAAGAGACATGGCACGTCAGTCACGGGCCTCCAATCTGCCTTACCAGTTTAAGGGGGGCCAGACAGTTTTATAGACAGCATTAGTCTTGTCGGGCTGTGTTTGGGGCATGAATCGCCCACACTGTGACAGACGGAGGACTCCAAGTGGGAGAATTTGTAGCAGCAAGGTAGGCGGCTGCTCCAGGAATGCATACGCCACTAGTCAGCGTGACTTAGAATGGTGCCATTGTAGTGATGTCTATCACTCCTACAACCAGGCCTGTCAACACACAGCCAAACCTGCTCAGCAAAAAAACAAAGATATTTAAGGGGTAAACATACAGAGCCCATTGCCTACTGTACAATCTACGTTTTTCCAGAAGATTCTCTTGTATGCGCCGGTTAAGGCACTGCCTGAAATGGATTAGCAGCCTAGGCCGCCCCCACACCCCCATAACAAAGAAATGAAAGGCATGAAGGAGTTTCCATTCCCTCAGTTTTCGGTGTTGGTGTGCTGCTTTGCCCCAAGGAAAATTCTAAGCTTTCCCTGTGCCGCTGAGGTGAGTCCCCAACGCTTTCAGCAGACCTGAACAGAACAGACACCTGTGCCCATTAAACGCATTTAACAGCAGCGGTGTACAGTACTTGGACTTCATTACTGATCTTCAGTATCTTTTTAGAATTTTTAGTCCATTACATTTTAACTGACAAATTGTTGCATTTTGCATGTCACCTTAATTTTCTCTGCATAATTTATTTACTAATTTATACCTCATTTACTGTCACAATAAATATTTGGGGAAACAGTCCATTTCTTTGATTGGGTGTGAACTACTCTTTAGTACTCAGTTCGCTATAACATAACAGAAGGGAGCATGCCACTGTAAAGTGTCCCTGGTCATAGCCATGATAATTGCTCAAGCAAGACCCATCAGGGAGTTCTTTTCAGTTCAGTTCAGTCAGTTCATAATGCAACTGACTGCATAAGATAAGATATATTGTCCCTACAAAGTTTATTGCGCTGACTGATAAACAGAAAAAAAAGCTTTGCAGATTGTTTGCATGAAGAGGAATTTAGAATATCTTTGCTGGAATGCAGGCAAACAGTTCAAGGTTGACTTTCACCATGGTAACAGCCTATCCAAATCATACATTATTGGTATGCGAATGACCTTTGAGAATAAAGTGTCTACACCAGGATATTATCAGAGGCAGTATATGAGTGAATCGTGAAGTGGTTTTATGAAACTTGGTGAGTGATCATACTTATTCCTATTTAACTCTATATCTATATTTAAGTAAATATTTAATACCCTTACATATACTTTACTTTGTAAAAGAAATGTAGTCACAAATTCAGATTGATCTTCAGTTAATCTTTCTACCATTCTATTGCATGGTTTAAATGTGCTTCATACATTTTCGCGCTTTGAATGCCGTACATCATAAATAAGCAGGTGGCACTCCGTGGAGAGAGTGTGTGAGCTGTGTGGCATAGTGGCACCCTGCCCACTCCTCTGGTCCTCGTGGCTTGGATAGTGACAACTGGCTCTGTCGGGGTGTCAGCCTCACTTTAACTATCAGGTTCCTTTTCCGTGCCACATGTTCCTATTCCCCTTCCTGTCATTTCAGCTGGGGTGTGCCCCCAAGAGGGACGGTAGGGACATAGCTTTGTATTTTGGAGGGGGCGCTTTTGAACGTATGTAATTGCATTCCTCAATTAGCTCCACTGGTGCATCCAGAGAGTTTTCCGTGTGACCCTGAACGGAGCACAGACAGTCTGCTGCCACTCATATAGTAAATCATTTGTCTTTGGTCACACGGGACGCCCGGGGGGTGGGGTGGGCTCAAGATATGCGTGGGTCACTGCAGAGTGTGTCGCCAAGTCCTTAAATCCTCTCCACCTTATATGGTATCAACCTTTGGCTGCCAGAAACAGACAGAGAGGCATGCGACTGGTAATAAATCGGCAGATTTACAGAACCGGTGAATTTTCATTTATATTCATCCCATGGAAAAAGACACTGTGTCTTCTACCCGGTCTAATAAATCAGAGAGTTCCTTAAGCTGCTTCATAGGTCTTAAAAGAGGAAAACATAAAACACATGAGCTGTGCACTGTGAGGGTGTGTATTAAGATATGTGGTACACTGACACCATTGCTACGCTTTCAGGTGAAAAAATAAATGCCATTTTTGTCAGTGACTTGGGTGAGGAAACTTGCTGTGATGTGCAGAGCTAAATGCCTATTTACACATACCTAATTGAGTTGCAAATCTGAAACGCAGTGATGACTGTGGAGTGTTTGTGTGTGACTCACTGTGTGTCTGTGTGTGTGTGTGTGTGTGTGTGTGTGTGTGTGTGTGTGTGTGTGTGTGTGTGTGTGTGTGTGTGTGTGTGTGTTTCTCTCACTGAAACTAACAGTGGAGCTGGACCAGTGCCCGGGAAAGCCTGCCAAAGACTGTAAATTGTGTCTTCCAGAGAGGATGGTGTGTGTGTGTTCTAGGTCTGTATGTGTGCCTTTGTGTGCACATACATCTGTGTGTGCATGTGTGAGTTTGTGTGAGTTTGTGTGTGTGTGTGTGTGTGTGTGTGTGTGTGTGTGTGTGTGTGTGTGTGTGTGTGTGTGTGTGTGTGTGTGTGTGTGTGTGTGTGTGTGTGTGTGTGTGTGTGTGTGTGTCAGTATGTGTGTGTCAGTGTGTGTGTGTGACTGCAAATGCTGTGGAGCACTATTTAAATAAGACAAGTGGATATGCTTTGCAGAGCCATTTGTTGTGATTAACGGTTGTGCAGATGGTTTACAGCTGCCATTTACCCAGAGAATTAACTCCTAATATTTACAATGAACCGACTCTGAGGCCCGGCAGCTGTGTGCCACCCCATGGCCCCTGGTGCAGCCAGCAGGCCCCAGATCCCGACGACAGGGCAGCCCAGGGCCACAAATCACAGCCTGCCCCCTCCTGCACCACTTCGCTCCACTCTGCAAAGAGTAATGGCAGCTGCGGAGGCAAATGTACACAAAGGCAGTCAAAGTCCCCTAGCGGGTGTCAGAAGGACAAGAGCGCTCTGGCAAAATCAACTGGCTTTCATCAGGCCTGGTGTCCACAAACACTCACAGTTTGTTTTACAGACATGTTATTCTCCTGTATTACGCCCGCAGAAGAAAGACTACGTTTGTTGGTATGTCTGTGTGAGTGGATGTATACATGTGTATGTATGTACAATGTAGGGAACTGAGGCAGATAAAGATGTATGTGTGCGTACTGTATTTATGTATGCATGCATGTACTGTATGTATGTATGTATGGATGGATGGATGGATGGATGGATGGATGGATGGATGGATGGATGGATGGATGGATGGATGGATGGATGGATGGATGGATATTTGGATGGATGGATGTTTGGATGGATGGATGTTTGCATGTAAGAATGGATGGTATATATGTGCTCACAAACAAAGGAGGTGTTTCTATTTGGATGATGGATCACAGAGGATGGATAACACAGAGCCTGTGTGCATTCCACCACTAATGTAAATTTATGCTCTTCATTTGGCCTTTTCTTCCCTTCGAGACTGAGCCGGGATCTTCAATTGCTGGGTATAATCTCCATCAATCTGGACAACTCTGCCTTTCTGAACTGAGAGCAGGACATCAATAATTGATGGTTTCAATGATTTAATTGCTGCTGTGAGAGGTTGAATTTAAAAAGAAATTACGCCAAGCAGGACCAGAATCAGGAGGGCTTACACTAGTTTGAACAGTTAACATCTTCAGGGGGAGAAAAAAATAAATCACTGAAGTGTGTAATTTGGCTACAAGGGGACAAGTCTTCCGCTCTGACAGAAATGAACATATGCAAAAGGATATCCACTCCATGATTTTTTTTTGTCCTTGTAATTGTATGGCTTTTTGCCTTCCTCTACCAGATGCTAAATAGCTTTTCAGACGCCTCAACTAAGGCTTGGGCTTTTTCATGCTCACTGTGGCTGATGAAAGTGTGTGCGGTTATAGTCTCTGTTGTGGCCTCTCTCTCATACCAGGCCTGTTCTGCCTTCTGCACTGAGGAGAGGTCGGAGTGGACATGACTGTCTCACACACAGGGGGAATAAAAGGGAAGAAGTCAGTTGTTCTTTTTCTTCTTCCATGCAGAGGGTGAGTGTGTGGGTGCAGGGGGATAGGAGAGCAGTGGTTGTGCAAATGGCTAGCAGAGCAGAACAAAAGCAGCTGAGCGCCGGGCAGAGGGGGGCTGTTTTATCTCTCCTGCTCGCCGCGCCGCCACACACCGCTTGTAATTAGATATGATGGGAGAGCAAGGGAGACAGCGCTCTCTCTCTCTCTCTCTCTCTCTCTCTCTCTCTCGCCATTGTTCTCTCTTTTTTGCCACTCTGTCACACCCTCTTAGCTCGTTCTGTTACTCTCTTTCTCTCTTTCTTTCTCTTACTCTCTCAAGAACATGGTCTCTTGATGTGGCACTCTCTCACGCACAATACCACAATTCACAATATCCACACGTTCACAATATTCCTCTCTTTCATTCATCTTTAAATGTCCGTCCCCCTCTTCTTTTCACAAACACACCCAGATTCACAGAAACACATACACACGTAAAAAACATTTTCACATTATTAAGTGTAGCCTATCAATATTAGTATTTAAGGACATCAAATGGTTCCTTTCAATACCTAATCAGCAAGGTAAACATCAAATAAGTTTTCGACCGCCGTGGCGTAGACCAGGTTAAGTCTGTACTAATGGCAGATAATTGGATGTAATCCTTCAGCCGCTGCTGTCGTCTAGGTCAACTAGGGTCAAGGCTGAGGGGAATCACAACATCCCCCCCCAGCTCATTCAGTCACCTCACTCTCATTTGCAAAGTCACTCTTATCCTGAACTCACTAAGTTGGATGTGTATAGTGCAAACACTATGCAAACAGTTTGAGTATCTATAACAATCCAGAACAACCAACCCCTACAAGGTAAATCACACATATAAAACATGAGACATCTTAAACACTCTCTCTCTCACAGTAATGCTATTCACTGGCATCTCTCGGGCCTCTCAGCATTATCCGAGTGGAGAAGTGCTTTAGGTAACTGAGCCCTGAGCGGGTTCACTGGTTATGACTGCGGAGGTGAGCCTGTGTGATAGATAACGGAATGACAGTTGAATGCTGAGAAATGGGAAAACCAGGGGAGGGGGGGATCAAATGCCACCCAGTGCCGTCGTCAACGACAACGCATCCCCCCTGAAGAAAACCCACACTTACCGTCATGTCAGAATCAAAACAATAGCAGCACTGGGAATAACAATGACAACAACACAAAAACAACAACAAAATCCCTGTGTTGCCATCCCCCTGAATTTTTCTCTCTCTCTATTTCTTTTTTATTCAGACCTCCCCCCCACCCTACCCCTAATGGCAAAAACAAGAAAGATTTCCTGGCTGAGGGAACTAGGTCAGCATCGAAATCCAGCGAGATTGCAAAGAGAGGAGGGAAGGGGGCTGTTAATCTTGTCTCCTGCTCGCGCTCTCACCCAGATATTCAATTATCTGAGGAGGTCAGCATTCCCAGGGAGCACAGTCAGGAGCAATAAAGATAAACTCACACAGCGCCGCCGTTGTGTATGCACACGATTATTCAGCCTGGGCAAACAGGCAGGCCCTGCTGATGGCGCTGGATGTATTTTTTTGCGAGCCACTGTAAAAACCAGATGACTTCATTTGATAGGCCTTTCCGAGAGTCTGCGCTCTGCTTCCCGCCTTTGACTTATTGTATCCATCCGCATCCTGCATTTATTTTTAGCTTATGTCATCACTTGCATATGTAGCAATGTCAGGGGCACTGATTATGCATGCCCTCCATGTCTGTCTCCGTCTGTGTGTGTGTGTGTGTGTGTGTGTGTGTGTGTGTGTGTGACTGTGTCCTCGCCACACCGCTGCGAGGTTATCGCTAATTAACATTGCTGCCACAAATGGATTGCAGGTTAGCGATTCTCAACGTGATGCCTTGGCATGGTGCAGTTTGTTTACAAAGTATCCCTGAAGGGATTCGGATGTGCTGCTGTAGTCTGCTCGGAATCCCAGCAGCTTTCTCTCTCTCTCTCTCTCTCTCTCTCTCTCTCTCTCTCTCTTGCACAAGGCCGAGTCATCAGTCTAACGGGTCTGATGTCGGGATGAGCAGCACAACAATGGATGCACTCCACTC
Organism: Sprattus sprattus; assembly: GCF_963457725.1. Lineage (NCBI taxonomy): Eukaryota > Metazoa > Chordata > Actinopteri > Clupeiformes > Clupeidae > Sprattus > Sprattus sprattus. The sequence continues at coordinate 18,095,803 of NC_137913.1, read as the reverse complement.
CAGCGCCTGGGCCTGCTTTATAATAGCCTAAGTGGGTACTTATATCCTCTCTGCTAGAGCATGAGATGTTGATTAATGACTTTTATAGACTATTGCTGGTCGCTGGCAGTCTCATTCTGCCTCTTCCTCTTGCTGGACGTTCCAGCATATATTAGCAAGCCTTCATTTTCCGAGCATGTAGACATTCTAATGTGTAGGATTTGTTTGACAGTTTGTTGTTAATTTGTAATCACTATGCATTTCTGTCAAGTGTGTAACAGAATGCAGGTAATCCCAACCAGTAGTATGTGTGCTATATATGAGAGATGCTTACAGAATATGATTTTGAAGTACAGACTTGCAGACATACTGTTAGTGAGATGCTGTGGGTATTCCTCTACACAGTTCATATTTCACCATGGATTTGTAATGGATCTTGCTTCACGTGCATGTCAAAATTTGACAGGGTGATTGAACAAGTAAATTGATCAATGCTCTTTTAATGGAGGTAATAGCGTGTTATTTTCTCACTGAAGGATCAATGAGCCGTCAGTATGGCTGAGCGGCCCGTCGATAGAACTACTGTCAAAACACAAGCACTATTGGCTCTGAATAGTTAAGATTGTTAACTTCTCAAAAGCCCATTTATTATATTAGTCAAGCGGTGAATTTTTCATTATGGATATCGAGGCTATGGATCCACAGCTTCTGTGCAGTGGGGTAAAAGACGGCCATTACATATCTGCCATTCATGGATTTTATTTCTGCTTTTAGGGGCTGTGAGGGGAACAAGTCCAAATTAAAAGATTTTATGGCCCCTTACTGCATACAGCAGTGAGCACAGAGCCAAGATTCTTCATGGATGAATTCCCGGCCCTCAATAAAGCATGCGTCTCAAGAGATTTGTCTCTTGGTAATCCAGTGTGGAGAAAAAAAACACAATCTGGCAGTGACAATCAGTGTTGTCTCAATAACTGCAAAAAAATGAATCGATGGAACCACTCAATGGGCAAAAGAATGTGTTTGGCTTACGCTTTCAATATTTTTGTAACCCTGGAGACAGGTAAACTTGAGCACTCTCTCTGATCTTGGCCTTCGTTCACTTCCTTATCGTAAACAGGCCGGCGAAGCTCAAACGAATCCTCCGCCGGGGCCCAGGAGTGTGTTTGGCAAGGCGAAGGTGTGGATTTATGAAGTGTAATTAGCTCTAATGACCCTGTGGCTCGCTGGTTTTCTGCCTCTCACCAGGTTATGTAAATGTTTTCCCACAGCCTCACATAAATTCAATGAGCGTATTTGTCTGTATTCTTATCACTGATTTAAATACAGGAAAGAGAATGATTTCAGTTTCAGGCAAGGTATTATTTATCTGGGGATATCTGGGGACTATCACAAACTAAGTACTCTCAGCAAGCAAAACGAATATTTAAAGCTTTTTTTACACACTGAAATGTCTACAATCTGGTTTGACAAAGTCCTACTTAAGTGACTCAGGTGAAAAAAACGTATCCATTGATTGTGTAATGAGGGCTTAATAACTCAATAATTTGAACTGTACCTGTAGCTGTTTGGAAGTGTGTGGCCACTGTGGTTCAGCTGTTGATATCTTCAATGACATAAATTAATGAGAACAGGTAAGTGTGTGGGGGGGGGGGGTAAGTGGGGTGGTTCTACAGATACAGAATCAAACAAACAACATTAGCACACAAAGACTAGAAGAAATTATTAATCAGTACAAAACTGACAGTGGTAATAGCATACTTCATGGCTCTATGTGCCTTAACCTACTAGGTATGCAGCTAGTTAGCGAGTGACTGGTATTTGCCAAAAAACACTGCCAGTAAAGCATTTCAATAATAGTATTTATATCCATGTGATTCTCTTATTCCTTACAGAATAACATTCAGTGTTTACTTGCCCAACGGCAATTACAGTCACCGATTCACAATTAGGAAGCAGATGTTAGCATGCGGTAAATGTATTTAATCCATTAATACACCCATAAAGCTAACAAATATACATCACACAATATTACTTGCATGTGTTTGAACGCGCACATTTATAGATGAGGGCCTCGTTTCCCGAATGCACACTTAGCCTAAAAAGGACTTGAAATCGTTCGTAAGAGGAATCCTACGTTGCAGACCGGTTTCCCGACGCGGCACTTAGCTTAAGTTTATCTTTCGTTGAGAAGAATTCTACGTGTGGTCAGGACCAGTAGTAAATTCACACTTAGCGATGCAATCTAGTAACTTCACACTTAGCAATGCAATCCACCAGGGGCGTCGTTCGGCCTATTATAGAAGAAATCCAAACGATGTTTCTGTGTATAGCACTTCATGAGAATGTCATTGTTTCACCTGCCTATTCCCATCAAAATAGAAATAAAGAATATTGAGTATTTGAAAATAAAGATTAGGCTATACAAAACTAGTGCAGTGCCCGTAGGAATTATGCATTCTGTAGTGTTAGCAGACGTAGAGCTGTTGGGTAGTGTAATGGCAAGACATATTTGCACTCCACATAGGTACAGGTTACACTGAAGTATTATTGTGATGCATGTTTCCTTTTCATTAAGAAATGTGTTAATGGTAGCCTTTTTGGAGAGTTACCAACAAATAAAGTTTGAGATTATGTAGTGGATGCAGTTGAATATAGATGTCAACGTTGCTGGGTAAACTAAATGTCATAAAGAAAGAAATTATTTAAAATGAAGTTATGGTTGAAATAGGATCACTTCTTTATTGTAAGGGTAAGTGTAGGGTAAGAATGGTCATGCAGTTGGACTCAAATGTAGGTTAATTTTATTGAATGTATGTAGCCTACTGTTCTGTATGACTTCGATGATGCTAGCTTTGACAGCCCACTCTCAGACAGATCGTAATAAATGTCCTGACAATGGGAACACAGTTTAAATACTCTGCTGGAGATGGCGTTACTATCCCCGCCCCGAATTCAGTGCACAGTGCACGTTCGATGCACGCATAGGCTAGCTAATTTCACAGCAATTAACGTAAACAGGTTAACGTGACGTAAACAGCTCCTAAGAGATACTTAAGCACTCGTGCACGTTGCGCTCGTGCACCTGACTTTAAGATGATGTTCGGGAAACGCTCGTAAGTAGAAAGTGTTACTGAGTCTACGATGTCGCCAAAATCCACGTAGAACGTTAAAGGCACCCAGTGCAACTTTATGTAAACATTCAATGAAAAATAAACATTCAATTTCTAGTCTTTTTTACACGTAGTAAGTTTCAATAACTCCATACCATTACATATCGACATTCAAGGAGCAAAGATGAGACGTCGTTGTGTGGTGAGAACTGATAGAAAATCGTAAACAACAACAATCGCCGGTGGGGAGAAGCCATTTTTCCATTGACTGGAAGCCTGCTTTATTTATTGTAGGTTAAAAAAAATAAAGAAAATGGCGACGATTGTTGTTGTTATCGATTTTCTATCAGTTCTCACCACACAACGACGTCTCATCTTTGCTGCTTGAATGTCGGTATGTAATGGTATGGAGTTATTGAAACTTACTACGTGTAAAAAAGACTAGAAATTGAATGTTTATTTTTAAGCCTCAAAAGTTGCACTGGGTGCCTTTAAGATACATCGTTATCGGGAAACAAGGCCGAGGTCCGGACGGTAACTATTTGCAGGAGTGGAACATTTATTTTAACAGGTAGGCATATTCTTTAAGATGGCACAAGGTCTCTTCTACCTTTAAACCCGGCCTTGGAAGAAACTCCTTGTAATATTGTTAACAATACAGTCAGTGAGGAGTGTCTCCCAATGCTTGAAATGCGTGCATTTTAATAACGTTAGGGTTAGGGTTAAAACTAATTGTTTTATGGGGGAGACGCCATCTGAACTTCATTGTATGTGCTCTCCTAGTATGAATATATTCTGTCACTGGCAGTAGATGCTACTGTTATCGTCCCCCCCAACAAATGTTTGGAGATTTCCGCCCATGTGCAGGATTCTGACAAACATGGCAGCCAGCGTAAGCAATTTTGCTGGCATCCCATTAACAAGGGCGCTGATTGGCTGACCCCTGCTACGCAATTACACAATGAACTGTTCTGTATAACATTCAGCTACGTGAATACGAAATATCCATGTTGATTGAAACGACAAACAGACTCCACAGCTCTAACCCACTCTTTTTCCAACAGACCTTTCTGTCTCCAACTCAGCCCTTAGAGGGAGGGTGAGAGGAAACAGATGTGGTGTCGATGCATGGACTATGAGGTGGTTTTTGGATAATCATTAACTCTGGTTGATATCTCAGTGAAACCATTACACCGAGAATGCTCATTCTGTTATGACCCTAATGGCAGCTTTTGGATCTGGGACAGGTCTGGGCCAAATCAGTGCCAGGTCAAGGGTCTGCGCTGGTTCTGGTTCTGGTTCTGGTTTGGCCTCTAAGGTTTCCTTTGACAGGAGCTTTATGGGCATCTCTGCCTTGACTTTATATCTAAACTCAAAATCTGGTTTAGGTGAAAACCTGGCCTCACTAGATTAAGCGGTCCTCTCTTTTTTTTTTACAGTTTATTTCAGGGTTCCCCTACATTTTTTCTTAGGAGGGCCAGATCACTCTGCCTGGTTATTTGAGAGGGCCGGAGTAAGAGTAAATAGTACTGTAGACAACAACTGGTCCACCATACACTGTAAACCTGAACAAGTTCAGAGTACTTAAAACTTTTGATGTGACCGATTTCATAATGAAATTTGAGTACATGTATTTAAAAAAAGAGTGAATTTAACTTAAAAATTAGACATCGACTATACTGCTTTATTTTGTCATAATTTTCATAATTTTTAAGTTCTCTGAACTCATATTATTCCTTAATTGTCCAGGATTTTGCCTCGTCGTATATTTGTGTTTCTCTGGGTCTTTCACAAACTAGTTATTACGCACTTACAAGTTTTTGAAAGGGTATCTCCCTTACGTTCCAACTTCTTGCGCAAGCTCTTACTGTAGAGAGAACTGTCATTGGTCGACGGCCTTCCCAGTGTTACCAGATGTACATTTACATTTACATCTGTGATTTAGCAGACACTTTTATCCAAAGCGATTTACAAGGAATTTTGCATTTATAGATCAGGAGCAGTTTAGGGGTTCACACTTACACACTTGGTTAGGAGATACAAATAAATACATTCTATAAAATAGGGGATATTGAAGAATCCCCAGAAAGGACTGTATGCTGGTTAATTGAATGTTGAGTGACAATCGCCACAGGCTGTCCGGTAAGAACAGTGCAAAGAATGCCAATGTCCAATGTTAACTGTTTATTGCACACACACATGAAGTGAAGAGATGAAGTGATAGAATCCGTGACTATGATGATGAACAGTGAATATAATTGCCGTTGTAAATGACTTATATTCACCCTTGAATCCGTGAACTGAACCGTGGTTTCTATGGAATGACATGAATAACAAATATATACAAATATTACAATTATGCACAACAAGAATGAATATATATATATACACGATGAAACAGACCAAGTAAAGAACACGCATATATACACAAACACTCACATTCTTAAACGACGCACGGCAAGTGAATGAAAGTCTCTGAACTTAGTCCCCCAAAACCTTGGTGCTCCTCTCTCCAGCTCTGCTCCCACAAATGGCCAGAGAGGGGGTCGGGCTTATATAGGGGCGAGAGGGGCTGAGATGCATGTCCAGGCATGCCTCAAGGGGAGACTTGAAACCGTCCACAGAGCTATGTGGGTTTCTTTGAAACGGTCTCTGGGGTGGCCAATAGACAGTGACATTCCACTGTTTACGACCCCCCACAGAACCTAGGGATCAGCTGATAGGCTGACCTCTGCCTGGACCCCAGGTCCTGTGACTGGCCCAAACAGCGGGGTGCCTCAGCTAGATACAGCTGGGGGAGAAGCCTTTTTTACACATTCCAATACAATTAAAACATCTTCACTTGCTCAGAAAGCTAATACATTTAAAGTTGGGTCAACTAAATACCAGGTTTTAAGTACTGAATACACAATGTTAATAAGTTAGTAGAACTGTTTGGGTTTACAGTGTAGTTGAATATTAAGCCATTACATCTAATGATGTATCTCAATCTGTTTATATACCATTGTTAGCAGGGTTCATTTTACATTGCCAGGGCACATTTATATATAACATGTAATAGAGAGGTTACTACAGATTCATTTCTGCAAGAAAATGTGATTGCTCAGTAGTGGTAAAGGATCACTACACTACCAGTAACCATGTTAAATGATTAACAGTAAACATTTACAAACTGCTGCCAAGTTACTAGCGTGAAAAGTCTGACACATTCCAGAGATATTTAGTCACTCCAGGCTTAGGCCCAATCCCATTTCTAATCTCTACCCCTACCCTTACCCCTACCCCTTCGCCTTCGCTTTTTCAAACGGAGGGGTAGCCGAAGGGGTTGAAACACTAGCCCTTCGAATTGGGATAGCACTTCAACAATTACGTACGTCATCAGTACGAAGCGTCAGCTGTTACGTTACCGGAGAGCGACAGCTGTCACTCACCAGACATAAACAAACATGGCGCCTGCAGCTGTTATTTACACAATGCAACATTTCATCAAACAAGTTTTAAAATCATGAATTACAAAGAAAATACTTTCATTTGTGTGATGCTTTCCCTGCTGTTGCCGACATTTTTAAATGGACTCGCGCAATGTTTTTTCTTTAATGATCACGGGTTCGCAATGCATTGAGGGAAATCAGTCTACCCCTCCGTTTGAAGTGTGCCCTCGGAAAATCTCCGTTTGGAGGGGTAGAAAGCGCTTCCCCTTCCCCTACCCCTCTGTCTTAACGTGAATTGGGACAGCCCTACCCCTCCACATGAACGCGCAAAACGGAGGGGAAGGGGAAAGACGAAGGGGTAGGGGGAGAAATGGGATTCAGCCTTAGTGTTAGTGACTGGGCATTTAACGTAGCTATGAAATCTAACCACTCAACTGGAAATATTCCTACAAATCATTTAATTTCATAACGGACTTCTGATGTGAGTTAATGTCTATATGGCTAGATATTAGCCTATGTTTTTTTGTCACAGTTTTGTTTAGTTTTGACAAAAACTAATGTACCCTATGTTCTCAGGCCTCAGGTAAATTAAATAGCTGTTGGCTAAATACAAGCTGACTTACTGGTCGTAATCCTCCTGATTGCAAGTCTCCACTGTCATAGCTACCTATAAAGTGATACGACAGGTGTTAAAGGGTCAACAGGAAATTAATCTTTTTGTTTTGTTGATGTCTTGTTTCAGAAGATATTAGCCAAGGTTAGCAAAGTAACTCCCCTCACCATGGGAAGCTAACTATTATTGACATGGTTTACAATAGGCCACATGACATACACTGCTTCAGGAGCCAATGTTTGGGGGCGGGCTGTAGTTCGGGGACCACACTGTTATGTGTAGTTGTCTGGATCAGTTTAAGGAGGAACTTTCACTGCCAAATATTAGCACTCAGACTGAATTAGGCTACTGAAGCTGACTCACACCTGTGTGGTTTTGACACGTTTACACATAAAACATTTTTTTTTTTTTTTTTTTGTGGTTGTTGTATTACAATGCCCACAATCTAGTGGTACACCAAGGCCAGATTCTGATCATATCAGAATAGAAATATCTCCTCACTGGTTTGTTATGCACAAATTGCCATGGGGCAGGTAATGATTATTAAAACTAATCACAAGGCCCCAGCCTGAGAAGCTTATTGATTCTGATAAATCTTCCATGAGCATTTTCCTTAAATATGCAGGGTCTGTTGCTTTTATTGACTCTTGCTGTTGGGCGATTTGGCAAACATGCAAGAATTTATAATCTCTCCCCATGTCAGCACATGCATTTGGCTCTTAAATGTTTAACCTGACCTGGGCCTGTATTCACAAAGTATTTTATCTTACCGCACACTAAAAGTTTAACCGAAAGTTTTCTACTAGATCCTATACACAAAGCAGCTGAGACCAACAACTTCTAAGGAAAAGCCAAGATAAAGACTTTGGAGCTATGGCTGATGCCAAGTCTCATGCAGAAACTTGCTTTCAATGACCTCGGTGTTAGGTTGATGAGTGACTAAGTACTTCTTAGTTCACCCAGATTTACATGCTATTTTTAGTGCTAAGGGGATCTGTGAATTGCTCTTCATAAAAACAAAGTTAAGACTGACGCACCCATTATTTTCTCCTAAATCTGCAAATTAGGAGCCCCTTTTAGCCTTAAGATGCTTTGTGAATGGGTCTGACCAAAGAGTTCTTATATGCTAAAGCTGACATTGATCATTAAACTTGACTGTTGAGTGTGGTCAGATGGAACCGCATATTGATGTTTTCCTGTTCTGATTGGTTGTTGCATGGTGGTTCTTGTGTGAGCATAAAATATGCTCATATGGGGGACTGATAGAACCGAATATTGCTATTCTACTGTTGTAAAAGTGTAGCATTATTTTGTATCTGTAACTCATACCCCTGGATGTGTACTCTGTCTGTCTCACTGAGACCTGAACCGTTAACATCTGAACTCCATCCCGATAGCCATCTTCCAGCTATCACCCTTTGTCGTCTGTTCTCAACCTTCCCTCCACAGGTGAAACCCTCATCCCACTGTCTCCCATTCATGTCATCACCTATAGGGTGTAGTCTCCCCTCCCTCCTCTTGTATTATATCTGACAGAATGGTATAAATGCCTTCTACAATCAGGTAGGCCATTCTCTGAACAATGCGCTTAGAGAGTGACTCCACGCTGAAATAAACTCCAGAAATCCTGACTACATCTTCCGATCCGTTCTTCAAGTTTGGCATGCTCATTAGATGTTATCTGTTCTGATCTTGTTAGCTGTTCTGAGGGTGGCAACTATCTTTCCCAATGACCTGTGTTTATTTATGTGCATATTAAAAAAAAAAAAAAAGCACACACCAAACATCAAAGGTTAGTGGCCCTGCTATTTCTCAGCCACTTCATCGATTCAGGCATTAATTGTAATGCATCAGCCTGGCTCAGACGTCCTTGCTTGGAGAGCCAAGGCATGTGTCCCAGGGGTGAGACACAGCTGCTGCTGCTGCTGCTGCTGCTGCTCCTGCCGCCTCTGCTGCTGCTGACATTCTGGCTGCTAATGATGGGAGGGTGTCAGTGAGAGGATGTCACAGCCACTAGCCTCCTCATCGAGAGCCAGCAGCACGGCCCCAGGCCTGAGCACTTCCCAGGCTGAGCTCCAACTTCTAGGCAGGAAGCACTGTGGACAAAGAGGAGAGAGAGGGATCCCATTAAAGGAGAGAAAGAGCCCCGGGTCCAGCAAAATTGTCCCAGGAGCGACCAAACAAAGCAGTGTAAACATTGGGGAGATAATCCCTCGTGGAGTTCTGTTTGACTTTTCTCCAGGTGGATCGCAGAATGGAGACAGCCCTTTTGGAGACGGATGTGCGGAGCTTCTGACTGTAGGGGAAACATTTATCTGGGAATGCGCTTTGGCAAGACGAAAGAGAGCTTGACTTCCAAAATTCATGGATGGAGTTCATCTTCATGGCTGAGGGGTTATTCATTAGTTTGGCAATAGGTTTCCGTAAAAGAGGTGCAGATGTCAGTTAAAGGTTTTTTTTTTAAGTGTACGCTTTGGCTACTCAAAAGGAATGTTTGCATATGGGATACATTAACCAGGTCTCACTATGTTCTGCCCTCATCCACAGATAAGAGAATTATTTCTATTAGAGTTTTTGGTATAATCACATAGATTCCTCAGCTCTTACACATATCACTTTATGAAATGAGTATCGAATGAAAGACTACTGTTTCAATGTATTGTTAATGGTTTTATTTCAGCACAAGTACCAGACCTCTGCATATAATATGATAGGTCAGGACAGAGTAGGACATGATAGGATAGAAAGGATAAGCAGCCCTCCAGAATGGATAACATTCAAATCAGGCTTCAAATACTCAGCAACGTCCTCCTGATGTGTGGCAGCGTTTAATTAGTGTGTCCTTCACTGTGTGTTCCTTTGAGCCATTAAGGCCCTTAAGCCCTCTACAAATTAATTACGAGAGACCAGGCAATCACTGTGATTCAATTTGCCCCCTGGCAGCCCGTTTGCCCTTTCACCTTAACTGTGAGCATGCCGGTGCACACACAAAGGCTGCGTGTTCTCGCCCCAGTGCTGGTGTGTGTGTGTGTGTGTGAGTGTGTGTGTGTGTGTGTGTGGAGCGTGAAGCAGAGGACATCCTGCTGCAGGGTGAAAATGAAGTATTCATGAGGTCACGTTTCCTCGACGTAGAGCTGCTTGTTGACCCTGTTAGTGGTTGCCGTCAAAAAACAAAATCCTGCAAAGGAAATGGCCGAGATGTTTTTAAGTGGGGCAATTAGACCAGGGGAGCGATTAAGCTGACCAGAGCTCCATGAGAAATTAGGCCAGTAGACGGGGAATCGTTATCCACCTCCTACCCCTTCCTGCAGCATGTGCCACAGGACCTCTCGTAGTCGCACGAAAAGTGACGTGTCCCAACGAGTCGGTTCAGAACAGTCAGCATACTGTATTGCCTAATGTTATGAGTCAGTATGCTCCTGTGCCCTTGACCCTCATTCTTGCTGTGCTTGTCCCCCCCCCCCCCCCCCCCCCCCCCCTTCTTATTTAGAAATCACAGGGTTTCTGCAAACAACAGGGTTATAAAATAGTGCTGAACTGAATACCAAAAAATTCACATCAGGACTGTCATGAACATGAGCACAAGCCGGAAAGGGATCAAAGGTTCTGCTAACAGAGCTTAAAATCCCCTCTGAAATACAGAACGAGGTCACCCTCTTGAGATTTCCTGAAGTGTGGGAGGCAAGACTAATTCATCATGTATTACGACGGCGTGTAGTTAAAGTGAGACACCATGTCCACGATATGTAATGCATTCAAGTGTCATGTTCTGAGATTCCGTGACAGTTGTGGGCCCTCTGGATGTATCGCTTTGCACTTGGTGTGGATGTCATCAAAGGCCCCAGTGACTCACAACCAGTGTATTCCACAACCAGGAGGGAAACTTAATGCTTAGACTAGTACGCAGGGACGGGGTCAGACCACAGATCACAATAATGGGCAATGGTCCTCACAAGTCCTCATGTGTGTTTCTTGCTTCTGCCTTGCCTTTGATTTGTATGTTCGGAGAGAGAGGGTGGAAGAAAGGGGAGACAGTAAAGGTATAAATAATTCAGCGAGGCATTAACATCAAAGCGTCTGAATCAAAGTGGCTCAGAGAGCATTTCAGGTGAGGTGGCGTCTTTGTGATTAGTCAAACGCAGGGGTCAGGGCACCCTTTGAGATGAGAGGGTCTCTCAGCCGTTTTTTTCTCTCTCTCTCTCTCTCTCTCCATCTCTTTCTCTCTCTCTCTCTCTCTCTCTCGGTCTGCCAAAGGCCAGATGGACGCGCTCACACAAGCACCCAGCACATCACCTGCTCCATTTCACTGCCGAAAGTGAAGCGTTTCACGTCAAAACCTGGCTGGCTTGATTCATTATGATTTATTTCGATGAGGTCACCAGGAGGCAGTCTCCCAAGAGACGCTTCACACGCCCACTCCCTTTCACTTTTTATTTCTCCGTAACCTTCTCCTCCCTGGACACATAAAGAGCTGTTTATAATAAGAGGTTGTCTGCAGATGCCTTCGGGGAACTGTTTTAACTCAGTTAGACTACACGCCGTGACAGCATTTCATCAGATTTATTTATTGCCTCGCTTCAACGTCTTAAACGATTACAAAATCCATTGAGCTTAATATAAACACCCACAGCGGAGACCTGTAAAAGAGTCCTGCATTTGTTATAAGAAATTATATATTATCTTAGACATAACACTCATTTCAGTGCTAAATATTAAATTAGCTGAATTAGTGAAAATGTATTAAATTCATTCATTCACGTTAAATAACACATTTACAAGCAGACGGCTGGTTTTAATTATTTGCCCTAGCACCTCACATTTCGTTGGATCAACGTGAAAAAATTATTCAATGGAACAGCTACATGTGGTTTCATCCATTTCCCCCCGCATGGATCAGGGAGCAGCCTATATATGATGTGTGGGTTCATACATATGCAGTGGCAAATGAACCAGGCAAGTCCAATCTTCTGAAATCCCGATGAAATCCCTCCTCTCCTCCCCCAGCTCCCCGGGAAGGCCAGGGGATCAGATGAATGCTTAATAAGAGCGACGGCTGGTGATGGGACAACACATTATTATCAAGCTGGATGAAACAGGGCGAGCTGTTCTTCCAGTGGCAGGGCTTGCTCCAGCGCTTGGCATCATGAAGGCAAAAGCAGCAGGTGCACTGCTCAACCGGCGTGCCATTGTCAGGGGCCCTCGCATCCTCTGCCAGACCCGCCAAAGCATGTTGGGATTTTCTTTTTTCTCGGTTAAGTTGTTTGTGCAAGAGGGGTGAAATGTTCTATCTCTTGGATGTTGAACACGTAGATAAGGATGAGCCATTCCCAGTTGGGTAATATCAGTGTTCTTGCTTGGACAATTTTGATGTAAAAAACAAACCATCTGTGTTTGCTTTCTGTATTATAAACTGAACCAGTCTCTGAAAAGACTTTACTATGGGGCCATTTGATTATTTATTTCAATTAAACTCATTCTTTTATTGCCTTTCAGTAGGGAACTAACAATTGAAAGAAAAGATGACTGAAATGTATATGCAGGTGGTGGGGGCCCCCTAAATCAGTGCCAACAGTTGAGACTAGGGCCTCCATGAGACCCTCAAGGGAACTCTGTAACTGATCTAGCAGGAGATTGTAATGACAATTGTGTACAAATCAGAAGGTTCCATGATAAACGTTCTTTGCTGACCGAGTGGACAGGCAAAGCCATGCAGAGACCGAATATTCCTCGCTTAAATTTTTGTGCCTTGGCCATGCATTTCTCACATTTCTACTCATGAAGAGCTACAGATTGTAACAATCCATTAGAGCAATGATGATCTTGTTTTAAGGCTGAATTATGCTGCTAGTTATTAATCACAAACCTCAACTTTGCTCTGCCAATGCATCAAGGGCAGTGTTGCTGCCAAAGCCGAGATTTGCTATCAAGCCACAAAGATTATGAACTTGGTGGTGATCACAAGCTGCTTTTCGGATTGCTATTGGAGACTTAAATGTGTAATAAGCAGCAGATACAAGTGATATGTGCAGACTATGTTAATGCACAGAGGAGAGTCTATCTGGGGTGACCTTTAGGGGAATGCACTGGGGATGCACTCAGATAAATCCTGCGTTCCCTTTCCCTAAAATGCCAAATCTCGTCCCATGCAGAGTAAGCATACTTTAATCCTCTTTGAATTGATCTGATAATAAAGATATTGCCATACTAGAGGAGCATGACAAAGGGGGCTGTAAAAACCCAGAAATGACAGCCAGTGACAGGGAGCTTTTCGCTTTTGCCCTCCCCCTCTCTCCATCAACCCCCCCCCCCCCCCCCTTCGAAATCCATCTGTGCGAGTCTGCCTCCAAACATTCCCATTTCATGCCAGCGTGCCGCGGTGCGCCGAGCCCACGAGACGCTTTGTTGGCCAGGGATCCGGCCCAGAAACGGTCCTCGCGCCCATTGCCATGACAACCTGAAAGACTGTAAGGCAAACCCAAATCCGCCCCATTCCCCCCAAAAGCTCTTTCTTCTCGTGGCCAGCCGAGCTCATCTTCCCTCAGACCACTCGCTTACAACAGGCTGAACCATGAACAATGAGTACATTTTATCCCTCCATGAGGTCAGATGCTATTATTCCCCTCCCTTTTTCTCTCTTGCTGTTGTTTTGACCTTACTTGTTCAAGCAAAAATGGACACTCTGACAATAATAAACATGCAAATCGTTGTTGAAACAAGGGTGAAATTAGGCTGCAGCATACCCTCTCGTTCTTATTTTATCACTTATGCAACTAAATTATACCGTCATGCCTGCATCTGATTTTAAGGCTTTTTAGGATCTTTATCATGCATGGAGGTTTGGTAGCTGAACCAATGAAACGGGCAATAGGAGACCACTGAGGATCATCCCAGTCATCAGTGCTTAAAACAGCTGTCGGTACCCCTGTGTGTCAGCTTTAAGTATGCAGGAAAAGTACAGATAGATTATATCTGGGTCTCATGTTGTCCCACCGTGTTAACCCGGGCAGAGGAGTTGGCTCTCACCTCGGAGACATGAGAAACAGATGTTTTCATCGCATTTCTTATCATATCCTCCGCAATCCTCCAAGCACATCACGGCAACACACTCACACACTGCTTCACTGATTGTACTGCCTCTTAGGGAGAGCTGCTCTGTTTACAGACACTGCTAGAGGAGCACCTGTATTCTGGCTGAGGTGTCTTGTAAACTGTTGACACAAATCATAGTTTAATTACATGAGACTTCATTACAGGTTAACTTGAAAGTGACTCTTCTTTTATTACCTTTTTGTAGTTGGTTATATAAGCTAGTGATGTATCTTACATATGACAGGCTGTAAGGGAACTAAGGCTGAATCCCATTTCTCCCCCTACCCCTTCGTCTTTCCCCTTCCCCTCCGTTTTGCGCGTTCATGTGGAGGGGTAGGGCTGTCCCAATTCACGTTAAGACAGAGGGGTAGGGGAAGGGGAAGCGCTTTCTACCCCTCCAAACGGAGATTTTCCGAGGGCACACTTCAAACGGAGGGGTAGACTGATTTCCCTCAATGCATTGCGAACCCGTGATCATTAAAGAAAAAACATCGCGCGAGTCCATTTAAAAATGTCGGAAACAGCAGGGAAAGCATCACACAAATGAAAGTATTTTCTTTGTAATTCATGATTTTAAAACTTGTTTGATGAAATGTTGCATTGTGTAAATAACAGCTGCAGGCTCCATGTTTGTTTATGTCTGGTGAGTGACAGCTGTCGCTCTCCGGTAACGTAACAGCTGACGCTTCGTACTGATGACGTACGTAATTGTTGAAGTGCTATCCCAATTCGAAGGGCTAGCGTTTCAACCCCTTCGGCTACCCCTCCGTTTGAAAAAGCGAAGGCGAAGGGGTAGGGGTAAGGGTAGGGGTAGAGATTAGAAATGGGATTGGGCCAAAGTGTAGTACTTGGCTGCCACTGTTGAGCAAAGGTTGTCCCGAAATATAAATATTACCTCTGGTGTGTTTGGGTGTGTGTGTACATGTGGATGCCACTGTGGGTTGGCTTGTATGCCTGCTAGTCATATGTAAACAGTGAAGCTTTTAAAGCCTTTCTAAGAATAACTGAACAGAAGGTGTATGGGTTAAGACATTTTTTTCTAGTTTAGGAGGCCTGAAGGACAGCCATAACTAGTTCTGGTGATAAAATTGGAATGTCAACAAAAGTTTTGTTTGCTTTCATCAGATGCACAGTTGATACTTTTAACACAGTTAAAGAGCTCCGTTGAGATGTTGCTAAGGTGGAAGATTTCAGGGATATTTTCATTTGCAGCGCCTTGTCCTCTCAGCATTTCAGTTAAGTACACTTCAACTGTGTACACTTCACAGCTCTCTCACCCTCTCCTCTTTCCTCTTACAGCTCTCACTTACTTTTCTCCCTCTTGTCCATGTCCACTTGTCCATTCAGAAGCACGCCTGTGTTTTTGTTGTTGTTGTGCAACTCTGAGTCTTTGGATGGACATTTTGTGTTTCTGAGGCTCATTGGAAACGCTTTTTTTCCTCGAGAGTGAGTCACAAAGTACTTCTCAGACCTGAGAGGAGATGAATAGCAAGAAAAAGACGAGACCTTTTTCTGTAGACGGACAGCATAGAGTGAGTGTCTTTCAAAGAGGTTTATTGTCCACGGATGTTTCACTCACCTGCAGGTGCTGTCAAATTGAATTCGGCACAAACGTATCTTCTGACCCTGACTGACTGACATTACATTTGTAGCATATAACAGTTCATTCATAGAAACGAGCACAGTGTCAGCCTCTTAAGAGTTCTTTGAATTCCTCCTCTTAGAGCTCTTAAAGCCCTATAATAATATCATTTGTTTAAGGATTTGAGGACACATGGTTTTTATAGATGTGTGAAAGTTCTCTTTGTCCCAAGAGAATAGGAATAGACATGGCAGATATACACCCTTTTTTATCAATTCCACTCTTTCACTCCACCCTCATTATTAAACCAATCTATTGATAGATTGGTTTAATAATGAGGGTGGAGTGAAAGAGATAATTTATTTAGAGTCTTTGATGTCTGACCTGGTTGCTCGGGTCACGACAGATTCTTTATTGCAAGCAGAACATGATTTGACCTTTACTCGGGGGCCTTCATTCGATACCAGCAAGGCACACAACTGCAGGCCTGTGGCAGGAAATCAATTCTAATCAATTTGTGAGTCTGTTAGGTAATAACAAGCTAAGACACTGCTTGGGAAATATGGCCGCCAGACCTCTTTAATTTGTCATAATATGCGGGGGGAAAGACCAAACAAGATTACGGTGGCCTCAAGGTATTAATTCCTCATCCCCAGCTGACAGCAGAGGCAGGAAGTTGTGGTAATTTAAAGAAGGAGAGCACTTCTTTGCTGGATGTCCAGTCAGGTGAAACCAATTTGGAAATTGCAGCGCTGTATGGAAGATTTGTTACTTGCCCATCATGGATGTGTTTGTAGTCCTTCTTCACAGAGGAGAGAGAGGGCTCTGGAAACATGAGTAGTTTGGCTAGTAGGTTTTTTTTTCAGGGTCTCTTCTCTGAAGTCAGATTTTTCCCTTTCTATTATTTTAGTTTTACTTTAAAACATAAAAACTATTTCAAAAACCTATCCCTACCTAATACCTTCTCTATCTGTCTCTAACTGGCTATTTAAAAACGATTTAGTTTAAAACTTCCTGAGGTCAGACTATCTTTTAGCAACATGGACTCCTGGTTCAATATGACAATAAGATAACTGTCAATATTACTTCTCGTACACTGAAGCTGACACTGCATTTAAGGCGATTACAAAACTCTACCCAACCTCATTATTACACTGGGTCAATAACGCATCATTGTAATACTAGAGGTGACCATGTGTCATTAAGAGCAAATTAATGTCATTAGTCAAAGCCTTTTGGTTGTCATACCAAACAATCAGAATGCAAGGAAACACTATTTCTCGAAATACACTTAAATTTACAACAAATATATATATACAAATCATGTTGCGAAGGGCCCTGCTTTTTTTTCAAAGGTATTTTTTAAAGCCAAGACTAACAAAAGCCTTTCAAGTATCATCAACTCCCCGGTGGTTATTCAATGGGAGGAAATGTTCAAACACATGTTGAAACCTGAATAATTTTTATTGCGAATCTATGGCAGAGCGAGCTCTCTGTCTGACACAGGGCAGATTCATGAAGACTCATGTTCTACCAGGGGTGGAATATGATAGCTCAGCCCACATTAATCAAAGCACCGGCTCGGGAGCGAAATCATATTTACCAGAGTGCCCTCTCTGTCCCACCCCACGCACAGTGAATAAATCTCTGCCGCCGCAAGCCCAATGCTCAGGGAAGCTGAAGTCATGGAGATCTAAATAAAAATGTCAATACAGAATGCTTGTTCATTTCCAACAGATAGGCTGAGTGAATGACTAGGGTTTTGTCATTCAATTGGAAGACAGTGTTGCGAGTGTAGCCCAGCTGGTGGAGCATGGCAGTGCTACTTATTCTGGTAGAATGTACACCTTCGCTGTGCATTAAATGACGTAACATGAAACATTGAGGAAAGGGGTAAATGAGGATAAATGTTAGAAGTGTTCAAATGCAGCACAAGTATTTTTGAACCTAGGATTATGACAAACTGTGTAAGCAAATTGTTTCTGAGTCACTACACAACCCATACACACATGTGCATATTTATGTACAGTATATATGTTATGTGTGTGTGTGTGTTTGTGTGTAGATAGAGATGTCTGACCTGTAGGGAGGTTTAGAGGGTATTCTACCCAAACGCGTGGTTCCTGTGGCGTGGCTGATGGACTATCAGGTAAACATCGCTGGATTAACCATATGGTCAACTGGGCAACTGCCCAGGGCCTCGTTTCCCGAACGCGCACTTAGCCTAAAAAGCACTTGAAAGCGTTCGTAAGAGGAATCCTACGTTGCAGACGGGTTTCCCAACGCGGCACTTAGCTTAAGTGTATCTTTCGTTGAGAAGAATTCTACGTGTGGTCAGGACCAGTAGTAACTTCACACTTAGCGATTTAATCCACCAGGGGCGTCGTTCGACCGTCGTTCGGAAGAAAGGGGAATTTAAAAAAAAAAAACATGGCTACTTGAAGCGAGGAATATTTTACATTAATAAAGCTATCTACACAACTTTTTATATGTTTATAATGACTCGGTTTGATCTGAAATGTGCTACGCGACCAATGGAGAGTATGTAGGTCTTAACTGAACCTTTCAAACAGTAGTTTTATGGCACAATTAGCGCTTATGCCACCACTCCATTGGCTTATATGGTAGCTTTCTAGCTAGATGGTTGTATACATATATATTTGCAACCATGTTCTTCATTGAAACTTTTTTAAAATCGCTAGTTTCATAGCTCATACAGTCACGCATGACGTACGCTTCAACCCCCTCGACACCTTATCCAGGGGTGTCGTTCGGCCTATTGTAGAAGAAATCCAAACGATGTTTCTGTGTATAGCACATCATGAGAATGTCATTGTTTCACCTGCCTATTCCCATCAAAATAGAAATAAAGAATATTGAGTATTTGAAAATAAAGATTAGGCTATACAAAACTAGTGCAGTGCCCGTAGGAATTATGCATTCTGTAGTGTTAGCAGACGTAGAGCTGTTGGGTAGTGTAATGGCAAGACATATTTGCACTCCACATAGGTACAGGTTACACTGAAGTATTATTGTGATGCATGTTTCCTTTTCATTAAGAAATGTGTTAATGGTAGCCTTTTTGGAGAGTTACCAACAAATAAAGTTTGAGATTATGTAGTGGATGCAGTTGAATATACTGTAGATGTCAACGTTGCTGTCTAAACTATAAACTAAATGTCATAAAGAAAGACATTATTTAAACTGAAGTTATGGTTGAAATAGGATCACTTCTTTATTGTAAGGGTAAGTGTAGGGTAAGAATGGTCATGCAGTTGGACTCAAATGTAGGTTAATTTTATTGAATGTATGTAGCCTACTGTACTGTATGACTTCGATGGTGCTAGCTTTGACAGCCCACTCTCAGACAGATCGTAATAAATGTCCTTACAATGGGAACACAGTTTAAATAGGCTACTCTGCTGGAGATGGCGTTACTATCCCCGCCCCGAATTCAGTGCACATTGCACGTTCGATGCACGCATAGGCTAGCTAATTTCACAGCAATTAACGTAAACAGATTAACCTGACGTAAACAGCTCCTAAGAGCTACTTAAGAACTCGTGCACGTTGCGCTCGTGCACCTGACTTTAAGTTGATGGTTGGGAAACGCACGTTAATAGAAAGTGTTACTTAGTGTACGATGTCGCGAAAATCCGCGTAGGCCGTTAAGATACGTCGTTATCGGGAAACGAGGCCCAGGAGTCTCCAGGGGCACCAAGCAACCGAAGTATTTTTTATAAAAAAAAAATAAAAATAAAAAATTATACGCATATACTATATAATACAAAACAAATTAAATAAATGTAATTGCAATAATACAGTACATTTGGGACAACAGTGACCCAAAACATTACTCACGTTAACTCCCCACAATGAGTCTCAGTCTGCCTTTGGTTCCACCTGCATTGATACCTGGCACGTTTAAATAGTAAACCTAATCTGCCTGGATACCAGCCCGAACCCCGCCCACAACAATTTCGGTCTGGCGCTGAATGATTGGGGAGACAAAATCAGTTTTCAGCCAAACGATCTGACCAAGGAAATTGTCAGGGCGGGCTTTATATGATGATGGACAGATGATCAACCAACGCTTGAGTTGAATTAACCGGTATATTTGAAATAGTACCAAGATGGCGGTGTCTCGGCCTGTTAGTGGGAAATATTTTATGTGAATTAAGCTATCTACACGACTTTTTTAATGTCTACATTGACTCGGTTAGTTGTGTTGCAGAGTATTGTTTGTCTTAACTAAAGCTCGGTAGACCATTATTGTAAGGTTATTGCTAAAGCTTAGACCAAAAATCCACTGGTCTTCTGCATTCATTTGTTTTCATCTGTGTTTGAATACCTGACTCAACAGCATACCTTCAAAACTACGTCACTTTATACGAGACGAGTGAAACTAAATATGTTTTCAGATGCCTTCTTTGTAATCCAAAGAAAAAGTTCCTGTCAACGTCAATGACTGACATCCAACACAAACATAGAACACACGTTCAGGTGATTTAATTTATTCCATTCAACCGTATTTATTTGGCAGTTGTGTTGATCACTAAAATTGGATTGACTTGGCATGCAGTTTGTTTACCTGAAAGTAGCTTCTAATGTATCAAACTACTTTTGACAGGTTTTTGTAACTTAGCTTGCTACTGTTTTATGAGTAGTAGCTTCTGTGTAGTGAAGCTGAATTTATTGTAGAGTAGCTGATAGCTTAGCTCCCTACAAATATCAAGTAGCTTACCCATCACTGTTTATCAGTATAAATGTCTCCCCTCAACAAATAGGGATCTCCATATGGCCTGCGTTTCGTCCACCAGCTAAGACCTTTTACCAACCTGAGGACGGCGACGTGGCACGAGTTTGGCTCAATCTTGTAAATGGGTGATTCTCCAACTATGGTACTTTCTCTGTCCTTGACAGATATAAAAAAAACTCAAAAACATTTCCACTTTTTTTTTTCACCCACACTTACTACATGTTAAGGGGAACCTATATATAAAAAATGATTGTTCAATTATGTTGTTTTTTATAAAATAGGAGGCATGTTATATGTGTTTTTTGCTGTTTTGCCTCTGTCCCTCGGCCAGACTTCAGGTCTTCAACCTTATCTAACTTAAAATCTAAAACTGATATCATTTTAAATTCAAACAGGAAGTGTGCATTATTACCCATTTCAATCAAATATAATACTTTTAGATATATTTCTTTTCAATTTGGCATATTTTAACCATGTTGAACACTTGTCCCTCGGGTTCACCGTCATTTCCACACCTCTGCATAAAATGCAGTCCCAGGCTCAGTCCTTTAGATTTTTATACTCAGTAACCATAGCAATTGATACTCTAGAGGGAAACACATGATTCAATGAAATTAACCTCCCAGCAGAGGTTACTGAATTTGAGATAAATCAAGGTAAATATGAGAAAAACTTCGAGTATGTTTATTGTTTGTCATTTCTGAACCGCTCATAACTCATTCCAACGAAAACATTTCTGCATTTTTACAATTGAATTTGGTGTAATTTGAGATTATGTAAAGCTAACTCTAAAAACTTACACGAGCAGGCTAGTCAAACATGAGATATTAAAGAAAAATGGAGAAAATGTCATTTCCACAACTGTCTTTTCCACAACCGTCTCCATGGACACCACCAGTCAAAAATCAAAAATCAAAAAATCAGCACAACCAACTTCAGGGCAGGTATCTAGGCATAATTAGGAAACAAATTATGCCAATAATATTTTAATTCAAAATGTTTCATTTTCTAAAAATGTCCAGGTCCAAAAAGTACCATAGTTGGAGAATCACCCAAATGTACCATTCGGGATATATGCGGGCGTTATAACCATTGTAGTTATGCTTTACTATTAATGTTTGATGAATCTCTTTGTTACTTAAAGGCAAATAACCCTTTTTGTTGGCGTCCGGCCACACATTCCCATGAAAGGAGGGCTGTTTGTTTCACATAAGAGCCACGTTTCCCACCGCAAAGGCTGGAAGGACAGCTAAGACGGTCTTAGTAAGACCGCGAGAAGCGGGAAGCATTTCAGTGTTTCATTATGTCCGGCATCTTCAGACCTAGCAATTCACTCAAAGACTATCGGTCAAGTGTTAACACCATTAAAATGTTTCGTAAACGTTCATGGATTTCATTTTAAAATGATTTAATGTGGCTGTCCAAAACTGAATCACAGAGAACAATGAACACTTAGGCTACATGTTAATTATGAATGTATTCCCATTAAACAAGTTAGGCGTTTGATAAGCTCTCAAGAAAAAAATATGTTTAGACTTCACCTCAAAGATATCAAAGATGGCTAACAAAGATAGCAGACCCTCAAACATTTTACAGTAGCCTAATTAGGTTGACAAAGGCAAGTTTAAAGCACCTTGACATTTTAAGGGGACAAAGGGGAGTTAGCGGACGAGTTACGGACTACTCTCCACTGGTCGTTGTCTGTCCAACCCCGCACTCCAATGTAGCAGTCTTCCCGCGACTTGGCGTTGACTCCGATTTGCTTCAGCCAGGCCTGGAACTCGTAGCGGTTCTGGTTCATGTCCAGGTACTTGTCAAGGACATCGATGGCGAAGTAGTAGCCTTGCGACTGCAACTTGCGACCACTCTCGATTCCTATTCCGGGAAGAGCGGTGACGGGCTTGCCCGCCATCGGTTCGGAGGAGCAGAGTGATTGAAGCTTCTTGGAAAAGTTAGACACCTTGCGTATTTGTAGTTCCATGATAGAAAGAGCTATTCAGATACGTCCTGTGGGAAGATGAATATATCCAACCATCAATTACCTTCCAATATCCAACATGCCAATTCACAGGGGCAGTAGTTTTCTTTCGTTAGTTTATGGCACGTCAAACCATTTTTATTCTTAAGGTATCTAACGGCATGTGGACAACTTTTATAGCCTGTAGGCAACAGTTTCAAAATTATAATGCATACCCCTATATCATGGTAGCCTATGATTAAATGCTAACATACAACGGCAGTGTCTTATACCTGTAGCATTCACTGCCCACCTTTCTCGAAGAATCCACCAGTTGTAAAATGAAGATGCCTTTATGGCGCGCGTTTTTTTATACTGGGTGAAGGCGCGCGAAGAAATAGATAAACACTTTTCAATAGGGTGTTCAGGTTGGTAGAAGTTCCCCTTTTTTCATCGTGGTAGGTTAACAGGGGGTAACATTAAACCAAGTTCCTTCATAAAACAAATCAACGCATACAAGTGAAGTAACAAGTCCTTTATTTGTCAGATGCACAAAATGACACAGGGTCAGACTGGGCACTGAAATTCTTTTGAAAAGGCGCCGCCAAAAAAACCTACCATACCATAACATCACCTTATATAACATAACAAACCATGACGTACACTCTGTACAAGTACTATGAACATAATTTAGACATAATAAACATATAAGAACCTAAAATACCTTACTTAATATACAAGATGAATATACAATATGCAGCAGTGCTAAAAATAAAACAACCTATACATATAATAATAAATATACACATAACAACCTATACATATAATAATACCAACATATATATATATATATATACATGTATGTATATATATATATATATATATGTGTATAACATATAATAAACAATGCTAACCTATTGACCTTTACTAGCCTGAATACAACCCAGTGAGGGAGTTACAGGTAGTGCAAACAGTAGGATGGAAGTGACAGTATATGTAAGTGTAGTGCAAAAAGTAATATGAAAGTGACAGTGCATGTAAAGTGACGAGTGCAAAAGTGGCATTGGTGTATCAATGTCCATTTAGCAGCCTGATGGCCCTGGGGTAAAAACTGTAAAAAATAAATAAATAAAAAAATACGATGTGCATTGTTGGTTTCTTTAAACCTCACCTTAAATTTTTTGCTCGAGGTTGCGAGTCCGGAGCAGGACTGTGCTCGTCTACACCAGGGGTTCCCAACCGTTTCTACTCTGAGGCCTACCTTTGTGTATTTGTAACAGTTCCGGTGGGGCCCCATACCCCACTTATTTAAGCTAATCGATATTTCATTCTTATTAATAAGCAATTGTTATGTGTCACAAAGATCAACATCCGCACCTGCTACAGGTGCGATCCTATACATTTATAAAAGAAAATATTCCTCTATATATTGCAATCAAAATGTTATTGTGCACCAGAAAAAAACATACAACCACACAGAGCATTTTCAGTCAAAAGGGATTTATTATCCAAAATAGTTTTGAAACAAAGGAACTTAATTGCAGTAGGCCTATTTTGTGCACAGCAAACAAGCAAGGAAATAAAACCAGAATAGACCCAAAAGATAGCATGCACTCAAAACAAGTGATGAAACAAGCAAACAAGACAACTCAGCTAGGTCTAATTCAAATAGGCGATGCTTCAGACATGCAAACAAATAGGTTCAAATAATGTTCAAATAGGTCAATATAATGATTAAAATAATTGAAATAATGATTTAAATCTGTGGCTGCAATCTATTATCAACTTAAATAGAACCGAGCATTCCAGGGCAGTAGTTCGAGTTGGTAGCCCTCCACAGAAAAGCATGTCATCTTGAAGAATACTACTCTGTCAAAGGGTATCTGTGTCGAGGGTCTTTAGTGAATGCACAAAGACAGCAGGGAGACAAGGCTCTGTAGTTGGTAAATGTATTTGACCTCCACCTAGTCAATAATCCACAGTGAAAAATATATAAACAAAAATACTGATATAAATGAAAACATAAAGATATTTACAAATGGTATATGTACATGCAGTAGTACAAAGTTCCCCATACTGAGGCAATGCGTCAACATCAGCCTCACGCTTCTGAAATCAATACAGCCGAGGCCCAAGACGGGCCCACTTTTTCCATGGTAATACTCTCACAGTACAACCTCCTCACAGATCTCTCAGCTCTCATAAGGCCAGAGGTGGGCATCTCTCAGGTCTCATAAGGCCAGAGGTGGGCATCTCTCAGCTCTCATAAGGCCAGAGGTGGGCATCTCTCAGGTCTCATAAGGCCAGAGGTGGGCATCTCTCAGCTCTCATAAGGCCAGAGGTGGGCATCTCTCAGGTCTCATAAGGCCAGAGGTGGGCATCTCTCAGCTCTCATAAGGCCAGAGGTGGGCATCTCTCAGCTCTCATAAGGCCAGAGGTGGGCATCTCTCAGCTCTCATAAGGGGCCGAGGTGGGCATCTCTCAGCTCTCATAAGGGGCCGAGGTGGGCATCTCTCAGCTCTCATAAGGGCGAAGGTGGGCATCTCTCAGCTCTCATAAGGGGCCGAGGTGGGCATCTCTCAGCTCTCATAAGGGGCCGAGGTGGGCATCTCTCAGCTCTCATAAGGGGCCGAGGTGGGCATCTCTCAGCTCTCATAAGGGCGAAGGTGGGCATCTCTCAGCTCTCATAAGGCCAGAGGTGGGCATCTCTCAGCTCTCATAAGGGGCCGAGGTGGGCATCTCTCAGCTCTCATAAGGCCAGAGGTGGGCATCTCTCAGCTCTCATAAGGGGCCGAGGTGGGCATCTCTCAGCTCTCATAAGGGGCCGAGGTGGGCATCTCTCAGCTCTCATAAGGGGCCGAGGTGGGCATCTCTCAGCTCTCATAAGGGCGAAGGTGGGCATCTCTCAGGTCTCATAAGGCCAGAGGTGGGCATCTCTCAGGTGTTATCTTACACAGGTTTTGGCAGACTGACTGGGACCTGACTGTTAGGTGTGGCCTAGCTCTGGTGTGAGTCTGCTGCGCAGAAAGCTGCCATTTGGGTAGTCAGCTGAGCTCTTCACACAGGCATCATCACAAATGCAATAAGCTCACCGTAAACAGGCACTAAGGTTTTAAATAAACATTTAACACTCATCCTATGTCTCTCTTGGTTGTTGTTCATAGTTTTTTTTTTACCATTCACTGTAACAACATTTAAGTGTGTTGAAGTGTAGTGTAGTGAAATGACAGTCATTATATTTCCACACTGAAACTATGTATCGTGTGTATATGTGTAGGTCTGTGCTTACAGGTGTGTATCCATATGACTTTTGGGGGCCACGTTATTGGAGTACAGATTAGGAGACAGTCTCAGGCCCTTCATTTGTCCCTCTAGGGCAGGAACCACGCGTCTACAGGACAGTTTTTTCCCCCGAAAGCTACCAGAACATTAAACTCAGACATGCACTAAAAAGGAATTCAATGTGTAATATAAACACTTTAGCCCTTTTATTCTACTGCAAGTCACTTATGCCATCCTATCCTCTTTATTCATGTGTATCTATATATCCCAGTCACCTTATTCATGTGTATCTATATATTTGCAGCGTACCTCAGGGGGAGTACTTGTACTTCATACCACTGCACTTGTTCTCATCGTTTTTAGTTGTTGTATTTTCGTGCTGTGAAATGATGTCCCTCGTGGCACCAACAGGAGCAGCGTTTCAAATTCAGTTGTATGCAAATACAATCTTTAAAGCAGCATAACGGAAGGAATGCTAAACGTTAACGAGATGCTAGCAGCTAAAACTAGGGAAACCTCTTGAAATGTGCTTACTTTCACACTATGACAAACTAGTTAGTCAACAACTGTCCTTACACAGTCAAACATCAAGCAAGTGCAACAAAAGACAAAGCAAGACGGCAAATAAGCTACTTACTAGTTCGACAGTAAAACCGGGCAGCTTCAGGCAAACCTCCATAACGCAGTATTATGCCTACGGACCATGGTATGGCAATGGCACGGAAGCGATTCTACATATTAAAAGTGATTGTAGCGGCCCATGCAGCGGCTTTTTTAAGCTGTTATTTGAAGGTAAAGCTGCTCATCCTTACCCTAACCCTGAAGTACAATTACTGCATAATACCACTTTAAAAGTCTTTAAAGTATATTTATTCAACTACAACAAGCTTGTCAGGCTCACCCACCTCCTGGCAGGCCAGAGAGAGGCACAGGCGTGCAGGCTTCGCTGCTGGATGGGGAATTCTACGCTGGCCCTTTTTTGGCAGCCCCATGCCCCCTGCCCTTCTTCGAGGAGGTGCTCAGAGAGAGAGAGAAAGCCTGTTTAGTGGGAGGGGTAGTAACACTGCCAATTTACATTTGTATTTGTTCATAATGAGTCAATTTCGGAAACAATTTATAGGTATGGTTTGTGTTCTGCAGGGTGGGGGTAGGTGGGCACCACAGAGTCAATGTTGCCCAGGGGCACCATGAAGTCTTAGTACTGGCATGCAGGTAAAGGATACACTGTCACCTCCACCAGCTTCCTCTGAGTGCAACAAATCAGATCACTATCTCCTCATTTATAATTGAGAGGCTGAGGTGGGAGCCAGGAGAACTGCTATGAATTAGCTCAGGGTATTTTTGGCACGCTAAAAATAAAGCTTTCAGTCTATTCTTAGGGGAGGAGGTGAGATGTAAAGTTCTAGAATATTGTGAGAGGTTGCTCTGTGGGCATGTTTTAAAGGACTTTATTTAATGTGAGTCGTTTGGCTTCAAAATTGCAAACAGATGCAAAATTGCAGATTTTAAAGCAAATTGTATGTGTATTTTTAAAAAAGCATAGAGGGCCTATTGTTATTAAAATTACTGGAACTGTTAATATAACTTTGTGTTCTATTTTCTTCCCATTGACAAATGTGTCTCTCAGTTATGTATCACTTAAAGCTATGTGAGTCAACAATGTTAATAATTCATTATTTTAAATAATTTAATTCCATAAAAAAAAAACATGTTCTGATGTTCACAGCAGGATAAAAAAAATGGGATTACACTGATGTCTAAATTATTGAGATTCTCCCAGGTGCTGTGTGCCCAAGGACACCACACCGGGCCTTGTAGAGCCGCAAACGTGTGCGTGCCCGTACTTTATCAATCTCGACGTAATTGCACCTTCTTAAATGAAGTTCCCTGTGAAGCGTGGCCCGAGCTCACCTACATGTCTCAAAGACAAGTAACAGCAGTAATCCAGATGACCCAGCGCCAAATGAGGAAGACACTTCTGTATTATCTGCTAAATGAGCCCATCATCCCCCCATTCAGTGTCTCTCTGCCTTTACTCGCCTGACATAATTGAGACTTTTATTAGCAATTAGGGAGAGCCCTGAGTCTGATGGGCCACACACTGAGGTTGGAGATAAAGAGAAAACTGGTGGGAGGCTCGCATACATTGGGCCAATTAACAGCCCTCCGGCAATGGTTTGGAATATGAATGCGTCTCCCAACGGGGTAGGAAGGTGACAGTTGAATTGAGCGGGGGGTTGAAACAAAGTCCAGGTGTTCTGGTCAAGAGAGCTGGAAGTCTGTGAGTGAGCCGTTTGATGAATGGCAGTTTTCTCTTTCATGCTGCAAGGAAGGCATGCATTATTGATGGCTCTGCAGGGGCTGGTAGCGTTACATTTAGGAGTCTGATCAAAAAGCAATACATACTTATACTTGTACTGTTCTTAGCTAATCCTTGATTTAAGAACACTTTATGGAATAAGGAGTTCCTTTCGGCATACCAAGAGCAGAAGAAAAACAGTTTATATTTTATGAAGTATTACTCATCTCCTACAGAGACATCAAGTAATTCTGTAATCTTTCATGCCCATGGTGCTATTTAAGGCATATCACACATGTACATTTTCCTGTAGTTTCATGTGATCGTCTCCACAATGACATCAATTATTTGAAGGTAGCCCCAAGCTAACTTATTTGTATGATGAAAACTGCTCAAGCGCTACTATGGAAAATCCAAAGGAAACATGAAATTAGCATCTGAATTGGCAAATGAGTAATAATCTCTTATTAAAAGCAATTTACAATAACACTCTTCCAAGGCTTGCCAAGGTCAGCCCAATGAATGCCAATGACCCCAGAGAAAATATGTGGTTAAGATTGATATCCTCCTGATGGATGACTCTCAGACAACGCTACTTAGTCTACTTTGTTTTTTAATATAAGACCATTTATCGGTTATGGACTTTTTTGGGGGGTGGGGGGGAGGGTGTGTTGGACCTGTAAGTAACTGACGGAGGGGCCAGAGTTAGAGATACTCCGCTGACCCAACAGTGACCCTCTCATCCACTGCACAGAGAGCCTCTGCACTGAACTCTTAGCCGCAGGCTGGCAGCATATAGAAATATTTACAAGGACCCATTTGTTTCAAATGGGAGGTTTAACACTGTGTGTATGTGCCGCTGTGTGCATGAACCATTAACACAGGTTCAAACTGGATACCGCACACATACCAATCTTCAAACAGGGCATAATGCAGCTTATATCTTTCAAATGAGCAAAATGACCTGGCTGGCCTGTTTTGGTACTCTGTTGCTTAATTTCTTGGTATTGCTATACATACAATTGCCATTACCTGTTCATGCATTTTAACAATGGATCCAAAGACAAATGTGCACTCTGTGAACAGTAAAGATCCTTCTGCATATTTTCATTCATACGAGCCTGACACAGTCCCTCTCTGAGCCATTGACTCATTTTAAGATTTTCTGACAGGCACCTGATTCAGTGATTTGGTTTGATTACCAATTTCCATTTGTGCTTCATATGGCACTGACATGTCCAGACTCATTCTACATTTAAATCCACGGCCAGAGGCAGACATACATCACTGTCAGTCGTTTCTGGAAAAAAAAGAAACCAAACAGCCGACAGCTGTTGGTCGTTATGGATGAAATATGAGTTCATTTACTTGCAAAATTAAAGGATGACGTGCTCCAAGTGACAGGCAAAGGAATGATGGAGCACACTCCTTTAGATCCATTCACACTTTGCCTTGACAGACGTTTGATTGTACGCGATGTCAGTGACAGGAAAAATCTAAATCTTGGGGGGAAAGCATGTAAGTTCACACCCTGACTGGTAAAGTATAGAGGAAGAATCTCTGTCAGTGACTCACATGCACCATGTATCACATTGTGAAGACTCACATGCGTGGCAAATATTTACAACTGAGTCTCTTTCCTGGAATGACTCTCATGACGGAAGATACTGGCCTCTTATCTCAATGAGCTTTGTCCTAATCGACACGCTTGTTTCATTTTAAAACCATTTGTGCCACATCACTGACAAATTTTCTCTGATCGCCATTGTTTCCTCTTGACTGAACAATTTCAAGCATCCAAATTGAATGAGTAAACCCTCTGGGACCTAGCAACCCCATGATGTCGTTTTTAAAATGTATTTATTTAAATACAATCTCACTGTGCCTCCTCACGCAATCTGGCTTAATGTCCAAGGTAATGTGCCTCACTTTACTTATTTATCTATTTACACAGCTTGAGTTTTCATTTATTTGTGGCGCTGGGAGGATATCGATTGCAAAGCGAGGAGGATGATCCAGAGGAGTACGGTCGATCAGAGAGCACTGCTTTCCCCCTGGAGCTTCTTAAAGCCAGGGAGACTCTTGAGGAGAAGCTGCCTGGTTGAGGGAAAGAGGTCCTTATTTTGAAATGGGCCAAGACCCAAGGAAAAGTCAATAAACACACTTTCAGCATGTGCTCTGCTATCTCAGGTGAGACAATTGGTGTCTATTAAAACAAATATATAGCTATTACCCTTTCTGTATTGTTTTTGTGAAAGCCCTTTATTTAATCAGGAATTATTCTTCAAGAGGAGTAGACAGAACTGTGAGTGATCTGTTAATAGACCAATTGTCGTTGTGATTTTGTTAGCTCAGGATCTGTGCATCCAATAAAATAATGCAAACAGGTGATACCATCTCTGCCCTACCCTCCTCCATTGGAGCGGAGGTTTTTTTTCAGGATGACTGGAGAGGTTTGAGGGTTGTGTGATGAACACAGAAAGACACCATTTGTCACATGCATATATGTACAGAGGCTTAACAGAGATTTAAATAATTTAAAGTACTTGGCTTGCCAATGCTCCATAATCAGCCTGAAAACCCAAGGAAGCTGCTTGATAAACTGCACAGTGAAACTGATTGCACGGCCATGCATTTTAACATGAATAATTAAGGGGATGAGGGAGGATTTGGAGGGAGCACTTTTTAATGACAGATGTGCTCAGATTGAGGGGGACTTTCAATGCAGCCAGAGAGGACTGCTTAAGCACCGCATTAACAGGCGTGAGGGTGTGTACACATTTGAGTGCGTGTGCTTTTGTGTGAGTTGTGGGTGTATGTTGTGTACGTAAGTGTGTTGTGTTTCTATTATTTGTTACATTGTAGATTAATACTGAAGACATCAAAACTATGAAAGAACACATATGGAATTATGTAGTAAACAAAAAGATGTTAAACAGACCTGAATATTTTAGATTCTTCAAAGTAGCTTTGATGACATATTTGCATTCTCTTAATCAGATTCATGGGGTAGTCACCTGGAATGGTTTTCAATTAACAGGTGTGCCTTGTCCAGAGTTAATTAACCCTCTATACCCCAATACAATTCTAGAACACTGCAGCAAATTACTTTCAAATTTTAAAGTAAGATGTTCATGTTATGTATCCACTAGTGGGGTATTATTTCATGAATTAATGTTGAAGTATAAAAACTGTGTTTTTTAAAAGTTGCGGTCGCTATGGTGAAATTCTAACATGCCGTCGGCGGCCGCTATGGTGATTAGAGGGGTTAAGGAATTTCTTGCCTTCTTAATGTGTTTGGGACCAACAGCTGTGTTGTGCAGAGGTAAGGTTGGTATACAGTGAATAGCCCTATCACTACTATTGTACTTATCCATATTATGGC
This sequence comes from Sprattus sprattus, assembly GCF_963457725.1. Classification (NCBI taxonomy): domain Eukaryota; kingdom Metazoa; phylum Chordata; class Actinopteri; order Clupeiformes; family Clupeidae; genus Sprattus; species Sprattus sprattus. The sequence continues at coordinate 18,064,314 of NC_137913.1, read as the reverse complement.
AAGAACCACTCAACTAAGAAAAGTGAATTGACAGTCTATCATTACTTTAAGACATGAAGTTCAGTCAATCCGGAAAATTTAAAGGACTTTGAACGTATCCTTAAGTGCCGCCGTGAAAACCATCAAATGCTATGATGAAACTAAGGACTGCCCCAGGACAGGAAGACCAATAGTTACCTCTGCTGCAGAGGATAAGTTCATAACAGTTACCAACCTCAGAAACTGCCAATTAACAGCACCTCAGATTAGAGCCCACATAAATGCTTCACAGATTTCAAATAGTAGACATCTCAACTGTTCAGAGAAGACTGCGTGAATCAGGCCTTCATGGACGAATTGCTGCAAAGAAGCCACTACTGAGGAAGAACAACAACAAGAAGAGAATTGCTGGGCCAAGAAACGCAAGGAATGGAAATTAGACCAGTGGAAATCCCACATCCCACATGTTTGATGAGTCCAAATTTGAGATTTTTGGTTCCAACGGCAGCGTCTTTGTGAGATGCAGAGAAGGTGAGCGGAAAGTTGCTGCAAGTGTGGTTCCCACCGTGAAGCATGGAGGAGAAGGTGTGATGGTATGGGGGTGCTTTTCTGGTGACACTGTTGGTGATTTATTCAAAATTCAAGGCACACTTAACCAGCATTGCTACCACAACATTCTGCAGCGACATGCCATCCCATCTGGTTTGCGCTTAGTGGGACCATCATTTGTTTGTCAACAGGACAATAACCCCAAACACACCTCCATGAATGTAATGGCTTTTTGACCAAGAAGGAGAGAGATGGAGAGCTGCGTCAGATGATCTGGATTTCACAATCACCAAAACTAAACCCAATTGAGATGGTATGAGATGAGTTGGACCACAGAGTGAAGGAAAAGCAGCCAAGAAGTGCTCTGCACCTCTGGGAACTCCTTCAACACTGTTGGAAACTACTTCCATGACTTATCACCTCATGAGGCTAATTCAGAGAATGCCAAGACTGTGCAAAGCTGTCCAAAGCAAAGCAAAGCAAAAGGTGGCTACTTTGAAGAATGTCAAATACAAAACATATGCTGGTTTGTTTAACACCTTTTTTTGTTTACTACATAATTCCATATGTGTTCTTTCATAGTTATGATGTCTTCTTTAAAAATAAAGAAAAACCATTGAATGAGAAGGTGTGTCCAAACCTTTGATAGGTACTGCATGTGTGTGAAAAAACATGTGTGTGAGAGTGTGTGTTTAAAAGTATGTTTAAATTGTTTAGCCTTTCATATCATGAATACATCTGGGAAACTGGAAAACACCATGCAGTCCCTTAAAACATCTTAACATCCTCTGTTGTACTATCATATCACAAAATCCTATCAAACTGGAAATTAACTGTACATTTTCTAAATAACACACTTTAGAGTATATTGAAATAAACTGTATATTTAAACTCTAAACTTAATACATAAAACGTATACACAAACTGTAACTTTACTTCAGGTCAATCAAACAATGTCAGCCATGAAGAATATACACAATAGAGGCCAGAAGAACTTTAAGCATCTTTAACTTTAACTTATAGACCACTGCTTAGGTCTTGGCCTCCCCTGTGCTCTGTAGCCCTATAGAGTTGTCCAGCAATCACGCTTAATGGAGAGACAGACCTTCCCCTGGATGGAGTCACTAGGGCGTCCTGACCTCTGCTTCCCCCTTGTCTGTCTCCCTCTGAACCTCCACTCTCACAGATGGCAGGGACCCATTGACCAGCGGAGCCAAGGAGAGAAAGAGCTGTCAGTCAGCGGAGAAAGAGAGAGAGCGAGAGAGAGAGAGAGAGAGAGAGAGAGGGGGGGGGGGGGGGAGTTGGGGGCCAGGAGCTCGGTCACAGAGGCCATGCCAAGAGCTTGTTAGGAAAAACAAAGGCACTGCACCGGGCCAATTTGGCTGCACCACACAGGCCGATCTCCCGGCCCTCACACTCAGCACAGCTCAGCGGCCTTTACTCCAGCCTCATGCCGTCCCCAGAGCTACCTTCTCATCTTAGGCTGTCTAAACCTTTACGGTGGGATCTTATGTCTCATGCTGTCCCACATAGCTAAACCAGACTGCTAGCGATGGTGCGATGGAAATTTGCAACATAAAAGCAACCGTATTTGCAATCTTGATCTATCTGATGAGGCTGAACAGAATACCTTTTTCCTGTGTGTTGCTGTTGCCCCCACCCCTCCCCCCATTACACAAACTCTCCCCAGTGTTGCATAACAACAGTTTACATAACTTTGTTTTCGTGCCTGTGTGCGTGGTGTAAGAGGAAATCATTCCGGGCTTTTAAATGATTGCCAGGCTTCACTGATAAAAAACAGGGCCTGAAGCTGCTCAATTATATCACTCTGAATTGCCATTGCTGTCTAGTCACTTTTTAATTATAACCCGCCCTGAAGTATGGCATGCGTGCAGAATTAAAATTAGAGCGTAGTTCATCACATAATAAACCAGGCAACAGTGGATTTTACATGCTGTTGGTGAGCAGAGTTAGTTTGTTTTAAAGTATTGTAAGGAGTGAGAGTATATCCTGCCAGAGCATATGGCCAACATGACAAAGCAGCTGCTGTGACTACCAAACATGTGGTCACCATAATCTTCCAAATGGTAATCTGATCGTGGTCACACAGGGAAGATCCACATCCTGGCATCACTCAGACACCTGCGGTCAAGAAGCAAACTGAGGTACGAGTGACAGCCACCAATTGTAGAATGGGATTGGGGGTTAGGCCTTTGAAAACAATCTCAGGCAAAAGGTCAGAGAAACGTAATTATCATACAGAACAACAAAATGTTGCCAGACCTGTTAATGACATTAGGAGCTAGAGACATTAGGAGCTATTCCATGTGCTTCATTCCTGCTCTTTACTGGAATAACGACTGATTACTGTATCAACCACAGGACACATCCTCCCCCCCCCCCCCCCCCACAGCATCATTAAACCACTGAATTTTAAATGAAATGTCTATTTTTCACTAACACTTCTTATGGTAGATATTTAATTGTTTTTGTTCTTGGTATTGGATTTTAATAAATGTATAGATAAATCTATTCATCTTTATTTAAAGTAACATGAAAATTAAGATACAGAGTATTGACTAATGAAAATGGTAATTGATGTAACACAAAATCCTGTAAACTTTGTTTCATACCCTTTATGTTCAATAGTGGAACAAAGATGCTTCTTACAGAGCCAACACCATGTAAATTAACTGCCTTGTTGACTGGATGCCCCTGAACGGCTCAAGCCAGATTGCCTGCCGTCTGGTGCCTATTGAACCAACTGTCCCCATCACTGAGATTACAGTGGTGACTTCCAGTTTGAACACGGCCGCACCGCATCAACAGCCCCAGCCTCTGGAGTAGCTTGCAGAGCACTGTTAAATAAATAAAGTTCAAAATAACACACCGCACACACACACACATTTCACAGCCTCCGAGCAGCCCTCTCAGGGATACAGGGAGCGACAAGCCACAGCTGTGAGCCGGGGTCTGCAGTCGATCTGGCTCAGCATCAGAACCCCTGTTTTGATTGACAAGGCCTGAGGGGTGCCTCCTGCAGGATAGCACATTACGATAATAATCGTAATTGCAGTTAATAATAACCTTCTGCTTGGGGTGGTGTTGGTGGGAGGGAGTGAAGAGAGCGTTGCTGAATGATAAGTGGACCAATGTACCTTCACACCTCTGTGGACACTGAATGTCAAGCTGGTGGAAGAGCTAGAGGTGGAGGAGGATAGGAGGGTTAGAGAGCCGCCCCTGCTCACAGCTGCCCTCAGGCAACGAGGCCCGCCTCACCGCAACATGTATACATAATTTCCATCACTAAAAACACAGGCTGAATCGCACCAATGGTGGCCTCCTGGAGCATATTCCTACATCTAAATCTCAAATCTGAGAGTAGCTGCTCTTACAAGAAACTGGACAAATTTGATGAATGAAACATCTGATATGGGATGATAGTCGTGAAATAAGTGATTTGGCTACAGCGGTGGGAACTTCAGAAAACTACAACGTTTCCACAGTGTTATAATAAAACTTTCCATGTGATGTATCTTAATTTGGGGCCCTGAGGGTCTCTTTTTTCCACCAATGTGAATATGCTCCTTGTGAACACAACTATATTCCACTCCAGAGCACTCATGTGTACACTTCTGCTGGCAGCGCTACCTCCATTATTCATGAATGAGAGAATTCATGGATCGCACATCGGAGTAAAAAAATCGCGGCAGGGGGAAGCTGGTCGGCGGGCAAGGAGCCCCTTAAGCCCTTACGTACCTCTCCGCTAAATGCTCCCCTCCTTCTCCCTCGACCTCTCTCTCTCTCTCCCTCGCTCGTCTACGAACCTCGAATTCAGATTCTGAGTCAACATCAAGGCTCTCTCCTAGAACATGAAATACTCCTCCTGTCGGCATCATTAGGTTGTCTGAGGAGCTTGAAATACCGCTGTCTTCAGACCACCACTGTGCCCCGACACCAAATAAGTGCCAGTGTTTGTGTTATGACTCGAGAAATTGGTTAGCCGCGTCCCAGGAGGGCCTTCCCGAGGCGGTTCCTCTTCATGCCGCCCACCCCGGGTTGCCGTTAGCGCGGCAGGACATATTTACACAGGGCTGGCACATGGACGCGTCCGCGCAGGGGTGGTGGGGAGCTCTTTTAGCGTGCCGGGAAGAATGTTGTATTGATTGCTCTCCCGGTCAAATCTCTCTCTCTCTCTGTTTTTTTTTCATTAGCAGAAAAAGCATACCTGGGAGCCGTAAATATAAATCGGGCCTGTGGGGTGAAGTCATTACAGCGCTTGCTGAACAAGGTAGAGTGATGACAAATTTGCTCACAAATGATATTTTTTTTTCAAAATGCAGACAAAGGCTAGCAGAAAGAAAGGAGCACAACACAATTTCTCTCTTCTCTGCCTTCTTCCCAAACCATGCATTTGAGAGCAAGGCAGAGAGTGAAAGAGAAAGAGAGAGAGAGAGAGAGTTAAAGAGAAAGAGAGAGAGAGAAAGAGAAAGAGAAAGAGAAAGAGAGAGATATGATCTGTCTCATTTACCCTCCACTGTGAGCAGTATGCTTGAACCTTCTGGCCTTTGGAAAGATGGCTGAATGGGGTCATTGTGCAGGCGATGAGTGCGATTGTCGGTGATGCTACAAGAGTGTAGAAGAATGCTACCAAAATGTAGTGATAAGTCACTCAATTTCAAACACAACACAGACAAGTGCGAAAATGAAAAACAAGTGTTAAAATAGTGAGCGCATAACTTTGAGATGAGCACCATAATGTCAGTTCTACCATGAGTGTTTTTTTACAAGACTGTGTACCAGATCAGTCAGAAGAGTAAACATTTGAGGATACCAAAATCAATGCACTCAAAGGCATGAGCCAAATCAATGTCTCACAGTCTTGAGAAGATTACATGTGTTTGTCCATTCAACCTCTTGACCTGGTATAATATTGAACAGTCAGGAGATAGCTGTGGAGGTTCACAGGAATTTTCACACATTAAATGAGACACTAGAGACATTACATAAAGTAAGTTACTAGGGAGAGGTCAAATGACATGCCTTCATATACAGTACTGTACGGTGGTTCCCTGCCACATAAGAAATGCCTCATCAAATGCCTCAAAAAGAATGCATAATATGTATGCCAGTCCCAATCCAGACCATTCATTATCACACTGACTGAAAAAACTGCAAATCTGTCATCCTGACACTGACAGCATCAGAATGTTAAGAGTTTCAATGTTGGTTTTTCTCTCAGCAGCATTTTATAACCTGGTTTAAGATAATATGTAACTGTAAATTAAATCTAGTTTCTCTCTGTGCTACATGCTCCCCGTGTGTGTAAGAGAGAAAGAAGAATGGAAAGAGAAACAGAGAGAGAAAGAGAGAACTGTAAAATTATTCCTGTTTTCCTCTGCCTCCCTGCCTGAGGTTTGGCCTCTGGTGGAGAGGGGCCACGGAGGGGAAGTCTGGAACAACAATAGGGACATTCAGGCCCCTGACAGGGGCGGATAAAGCGCGCTGGTGAGAAGTGCTTGACACATGTTGTTAGCGCGGCCCTTCCCTCCCCTCGTGGTCTCTCTCTCTCTCTCTCTGACCATTCTGCAGCCTTAACAGAGAGGTTATCTCCACAGTGTGCTCAGAAATGCAGGCGCTTGCTGACTTGTGACCTGTCGCGTCACGCAACAACAACTCCCCATCAGCCACAGAGCGGACGGCCGCAGACACCCTGAGACCCATCAAAGCGTAGTGTGGCTGGTTGGAGAAACATTTTGGTGTTGAGATTATGATAGCCCCCCCCCCCCCCCCCGTGTGTGTTTAACTACGATGTTTCGTCACAGAGAGTTTGGTCCAAACAAGTAGTGGCCGTGCAAGTTCAAGGCTGATATCATATACCATACCATAGCAAAACCTTGTTAAAATATTGAATGGATCTGTCTAACTACTGTGCATCTACAAAAATAGTGCTGAGCACATGGGGAGCCTCAGACCAAGCCACTATTGTTCCCCTGAGCCCAGGGAAATAACCATGAGGCTATCAGCTTACATGTAATTAGCAAATAGGTTTAAATGACTCTATCCTACTCATAAGCTATTCTCAACCCCTCCTATTAAAAATGCCTAATTAGTCAAATATGATGAATCACCATTGAGGCATACCCTAGGCTGTCTGCTGGCCCTGAAAAGCCACCAAAGGAATTCAGGATGCTTGCTATTGATATCTGGATTATACAATGCCCCAAAAGGTTTCCCCATGTACTGTTTCAACCATATTCAATACTGCCAACAATGCAGGACTGACTGTCTATAAATATTGACTTAAACACACACATACTGTATACTGAAATTAGGTATAAACACTATAAAAATGGTTTACATGTTCTCTTTCACAACAAACACTGCAACATGCAGTGCCGCACATAATAATGTTACAATAAGACCTTCAGCACAATTTCACAGTATGAGACCATCCATCATTAAATCTGTGTGGCCATTAAGTGACTGCTACGTCTTGGCTGCCCTCAAACAAATGGTGTCCCAAAATAACACCCTGCATCATTTGCTTGGGAGAACTGGCCAAAGCCCCCACAGATTGCCAGGGCAGATCTATCTAGGTCAATCTCTGCAGATCTTTTATGTAACACTACTTAGACCAGGAGGGCAGCCATAGGAGAGGGCCTGAAACATCTCTCTGAGGGAGTGCTATTCTCCCAGTGTTTAGCCAGTAGAATTATTTTTCCCCACCAAGCACTGGTGGTGAATATGCCCATGCATGCCATGCTTGCAGTTTTAGGGCAGGTCATTTATACTGTATGAAGCCTAACCAGTAGTTAACATAATTACATTCATTGCACATTCACTGTTGCTATCTAACCTTGGATAACGTACAGCTTAATTAGATCTGTGCTGTATTTGTCACTAGTTCTGGCTCAGGCTGATAGTGTATAAATCACAACCATAGATGGTGACATTCCAAACAGCCATGCGGAGAGGACGTTCTGGCGACCAGAAGACACATCGGAAGAGCATCTTTCAAGCACATGAGCTCACAAGGAGTTTGCGAGGACAGAGGATGAGCAACCGCAGGGTCCTCGCATTACGGCTGGACCCAGCTGTTGGCTGGCAGGCAGCAGTGAGGATAGAAGAGAAAAGTGACGCGCGGGGGACGGCTGAAACGAATAAACACATCAGTGGGGCTGACAGTTTGATGAATGTGTTGGAGAGAAGGGCCGCTGCTGAGATGTCGGGTGAAAGGGAACCAAATTGCCATGGCAAATCACCGCCGCTGTGTCTGTCAGGAATTATTTACTCCTGCGCATAATGTAGAAAATGGGACAGGTTCGGCATAAGGCAGCGATGGCGGATGCTCCCAAAAGCCAACGACACAAAAAATGCAGGAGCTTAATGACTTCCTCTTAAAAAGGGGCTGCTGAAATTAGTGCTCTTGTGGTTAACATGGTTTCCTCTTAACACAACAAAAATAAAAGGTGGAGCCTTTGTGGTCAGGAAGTCAAACAAGGTCACTATAATTGGAACTGAAGTAGACAGTATGTCAATTCATCCCCACTAAAGCATTTTCAGATCTCTTCAAAAACACAATGTGTGATTTATGTTTTTACTCAACATTAACAAACACAAACACAAAAAAATTAAATCCTCCCACTGGCCATGAAGAGTGAAGCGCAGATTTGATGAGAAAAATTCTTTGAAGCCATCGAAAACCGTCCATAAAGATAGCATGTTTGGGTTGTTGCCTCCCTTGCCAAGCAATGCATTCACATCAGCCGACTGGGATTGGGCCAGATCGGGTCCTGACTTAGCTTCCATCCTCTTGTCTTCAAGATATAATGAGATGGAAAACAAGAGTTGAACAACAAGGATAGGAAATTAATTTACAGTCAAGAAAATTTCAACAGGGACCCTCATTAGAGCACATTCGCATTCCGCTTTTTCTGCCAAAAAATCTGCTCGGTGTCTGTTAAGACCTCCCACTTACTGTTCTGCCAACCTCACTTGCCTTTGATGAGCTGTTGGAGCAGCATAGTGGATCATCATTAATAACAATTTTCTTTTATCTCTTCACAAGGGAATCTCATGAACCCTTTAGGAGATACTCCTCAGGCGTTTTTAGTTTGGCAAATAGAGCATTGCTCCGCTGACAGACGATCAGACTTGCAGATGTTCACAGAAATCTGCCTGGCTGCTGTTCAATAGAAACACTGGAATCCTTTCTTTTGTCATTACTGCTGTCTCTCTCTCTCTCTCTCTCTCTCTCTCTCTCTCTCTTGGCCTGTAATTGTTAAGAAGGTGACAGTAAACAGAAATGGCTTTCTTTCACACAGTAAACAACGTAGCCCCCCAAAATTCGAGTGAAGTAAGTGAACAATCACACATTCATGTGTGACAGTAATCAGATAAAAGCCTCTTATATTTACACTATCATATTTGCTTATGATGTTTCATGTTGTGATAGGAAGGAAGGTTTTCCTTATGGAAAAAAAGGCTGTTGTTTGCCTGCTTGCATTAAATCATGCTCAAAAGCTTTATTTGAGCAGTTAAACTACAGCTGGTACCTCCAGAGGTGTGCATGCTACAGGCACCTGGCTCCCAGCACTGAAGCCCCAGTAAAGGGGGTGGGCAATACTGGAGCTGGGGGGTGGGCATTGTCAGGTGTTATACAAGTAACATCTTGATCATACTGTTCAGGTGAATTAAACATTTTGGTTTTATGAGGCCCTCTCTCCTTATGTCTCTCCTCCCTCCTCATCTCATTACCCCCCCCCCCCCCCCCATCACCTCTCCACTCGCTCCCTCTCTCTACCTCCCTCCCTCTCCCTGTGCCTCGCTTCACCTCGCCTCACCACCCACACTCTCTCAGCTCATGTTTAATGAGCTCATTCTTAAGCTGTGTTTAAGCTCATTAACCTTTGCGGGTGGCAAACCATAGAGGGAACGCTGACTGAGAGAAGTGTCAACATGGCTCCACAGTGCTGCGCGTTTCAGAAACACGGCGATCTCCCTCTGATTACTAGCGGAAAACAACAGCAAAACACTAGGCTGTGTACAGAGCAAATCCATTCCGTATTCTGACAAATTACAGGATGTGGAAATCCTATTTAATATTGTGTACTGACATACTAATGAATGCAGAGGAATGGTATAGTGAAGGAATGTTACAGGGGCATGTGGTACAGATTTGCTCTTACCACCATACTAACCTACAGATCATATGTAAAGAGAGAGAGAGAGAGAGAGAGAGAGAGAGAGAGATAGATGTCTGTGTATATATATACTGCTATATAATACTGACACATCAACTATCAGCCCTCAGTTTAGACTATGGACTTTACTGTACATTGACATGACCTTCACTATGCCTCTGCACTATACAATGTGTATTTTAACTCCATGCTTCCCAAAGGACAACACATCCATGCTCACACAAACCAAAGGTAAGCAGTGACACCCAGCAAACTCGCCTGACCTATGACCCTCATTATGTGTGGGCTATCTGTAGCATGCCAGAGTTGTCCTTCAGACAACCCTTAAAAGACTGCATCGCGCTAGTCCCCTGCTTTTGCTATTACCAATTACTGTCATTACCCCCACAATTATCTCCTTGACATGGACACATGCCCTTATAATTCTAGGTCATTCTCCTTGAACGATGACTCACTCTCACTCCTAATGATTTGCAGCAATTAAACAAGTCTCTCCAGACTACAGACTGTTCTGTCCTTCGTTTCAGAACATTTAAAGTGACTTATCCGCAGTCTAACGCTAAATGAACGTCGTTTGTATTCGGGCGATACGTTGCAAATTGTATACAGCAAAACATCTTATACCACATCTCCCAGGAGACCGATGACTGTGATGGCTGTGCGTTTTTCCCTCGGTTGTGGCTTTTTTACTCTTCAATTTTCTCTTCCTCGCATCTCTCCCCTGAGAGATGTAGTCATATTGTTTCCCCTTCCAGCAGATGCTCTTCCTTCCGCGCGCCTGTCTGCTAAGCGTCAATATTTTCGCGCAGAGGGGTGGTTTTAAAGACCTCTGTGAGTATATTATAGCACATTCACAGTCGCACAGACAGCAGCTAGATGCTCATTTATTCTACTGTGCGGGGAGGTTAAAAGTTTCAAAGACCAAGGAGGATTTATGGCAATAGAATATATTTTATTACTCAAAGGTCACACACATATTTATAATCCACAAGAGGCTGCTGTAAACCCCCACACAAGAGAGATAGGGAGGAAGCTTGGTCTGCACTTCAGCACAGAAGTCTAACATGTGCTACGAATTTTCATGCGTGGACGAATGCTACATTGTATTGAATGCAACGCCTTTCGTAATGACCTAATGCAATACATCACAGGATTTGGAAACAGAACAAATCACCAACTCGCTGTATATTTACATGAATTACACTGATTTTCAAATAATATCTTATAGTTAGAAGTTGGAGGCTCTTAATACAGTATGCGTATACTGCCATCTGGTGGTTCACATCTAAACCTTCAATCACACGACAGGCATATAGACTGCAGTGAACCTATCATTTTGTGCATTACATCCTACGTTACGCAAATGAAACGTATACGTAACATTACAGTCACATTGTAAAAAAAGGAATACGACGTTTTAAAGGAACCATTGAAGGAGACATTCCAACATAAAGAGATGTTTTAGATGAGGTAATCAAACATTTCTATACGGCCTAAATGTAAAGCTACCTTCGCTACTCTCAGGGTTACCAGAACGAGAGGATGGGTTGCAGAACTGTGTCTCTGGCTGTGATTAATATGATTCTGAAGGTTATGCTGCCACCCTCCCCGAGTCTGTCATTAGCCGGGGATTAGGCCTCTTTTGAAGTCGCCCTGCTTTGAAGAGCCTACTATTCAAATCCGGGCAAGAGTGATGAAGCCCCGCTAGAAGAAAGCCGTCCGGTTGTGTTTTCAGCGTGCTGATTTGTGTTTGTTTGTTTGTTTGCCTTGTCTAAATCTCAAAGGGCCCCTTTAACAGTGCTTAGAAAGCTAATAGAAAAATGGCTTAAAAGCTCGTTGGCGCACAAGAGCAACTCATCAATCCCTGCCTGTGGGGTACAGTTTGTTATGCAGCGGGAGATTTATGCAGTAGGAACACCTTTCCTCTCTCTGCTTTAGCACTGCCTGGTTTTCCAATTTATCCAGGACATTATAAAAACTGAATCATCACGCAGTCTCCAGAATGAGCACTTTCACAAAAATATCTGAGCATGACTAGAAAGGCTGTTTTTGGCTGAATCCAAAGAAGCATCAATGCATGAACATCGTTTGCATGAGTGAATCATATAATAGCCCCCAGTAGGCCCAATTTCATGAATTAACAGTTACGGATATGAAGTAATGGTTTGCACTTTTACGTGAAACAACTGCTGTAGCCTACATGTAGGCTAGTAATACGCTCTTACAGTGCTGTGTTAATGTGAATCAGACACTGGATCATTTACTTAGCAGTTTGTACCTATTTAGATATCCTCTATATTCATTATCCTACACTCTCTCCTGCTGTAATCACACATAAAGGTCTTTCAGAACACCACTGATCATGCAGTGATGTCACTAAGCCTGTACAATCTCATGTGGCTTTCTGAAAATTGATCATTTGTTGCACGGTTGTTGCTGTTTCTACAATGCATTTAAGGACATATGAAATATATATAATATATAATATATAATATAGCGTGAATTAAAATGTTAAACCAAAGGCTTCAAATGTGTTGAAAGTGACAATGATGTAATGAAAGTGCCTGAGAGGGCTGTTTTAAAATCTGACATTTGTAATCCCAGTACTTTTTTTTAAACACAAGGATCAGCACGTGTATATGAACTGAAGGACCCCTTGTTACTGTATAGAGTCTGTATATGTAATAACTGAGCTAAAAGCTTGGTCACATTTGGATACTCATCAGTTTGATTATGTTACCGCTGACCTCGCAGGGGCAGTCACAGACACTCCATCCTAATTTCACTCCATTGTGCGAGACCAAGTGGAGTATGCTTTTAATGGATGCAAGTCTATCTGGACTTTTAAGAGTGTCTGAGGGCAGGGGTGATTTGATCAGCAGTCCATTCCCGGGGTGTTAATGTTCTCTGGATGGCCTTATAAAAGAAGGGCGCGCAGGCAGCGGCGTCTCCGTGGTTACCTGTTAAAAGTTGCCTCTCCGGGGGCAGTGATATGTCACCCAGTCCTGCGGCAGTTGCTAGTGCCAGCACGCAGAGCAACCTTTGGAAATGTCACTGTGTTAGAGCTGAATTAATTCAAAGCACCGGGCCTGCAGTGTCAAACGCCATTAGTTTTAATCCTGTTTGCCGTGGAACTCCACTTCAGAGGGGAAAAAAAAGAAATCTATATCTACCTCAGCCCTGAGAGCTAGACCACTGTAAATCTTTCAGTGCTCACTTTGCCAGGGTCAGGCGGTGGGTGACACGTATGCTGCCAGAGCTGACTGGAAATTATTTTTTTTTACCCCCACAAGCTTTCCAGCACTGCCATTTGTTACATGAAAACCGCTAAGCAAAGGGAAGCCAGTGGTCCACATCAGAATTTGATCCTCCATTTGGCCTCAAACATTCTCACACAAGAGAATATTATTGTAGTCGGCTTGAGGAATATAGGCATACAGTTTGACTGCTTTACAGCACATTTCGATCGAGAATAGAAAAACCTATCCCATCTGACACTTCTGCCGCACCTGATGTCTTGTTTCTCTTCCATAATGTCTCTGACCTGAGGAGTGCCGATGCAACATTTTGTGAGAAAGGCACGGCTTCGCCACCCAGTTATTGACTTGTTGTTCTACATTTGTCGACGCTGGAGGAAATATTAAATATTGAATTTCTTCACTCAGTTGGTTTGATTCATGGAGGACGCTCCAACCTCAGGGAAGAGACATCGCTTGTTTCTATAGCAACCATATCCTTGGCTCTGTATGCCTGTGTCAAATAGGGAAATGGCTGGCACATGGCGAGAAGTACAAAAGGGACACAGGCTGCAGCTGAGAATGTCAGCAAAGTTTAAGTCAGTACTCAGTAGAACCGGCAAAGCATGTCATCACTGACAGATGGATGTTTAAATGATGCTGTGTTCGCTGTAGTGTTGCTGGGCAAAGTACACTCATACAGCTTTTCACCTGCAAAAAGAGAAGCTGCCTACATCTTTATCTGGTATTTCACATGACACACCCACACCAACACACACACACACACACACACACACACACACACACACACACACACACACACACACACACACACACACACACACACACACACACACACACACACACACACACCCACACCCACACACACACCCACACACACACCCACACACACCCACACACACACACACACACACACACACACACACTTTATGTGAAACAGCTAAATGCTTCTACCAAAAGCAAGAAAAGTGATAAGTGCCTCTCCTGCAAAACCCATAGTGATGGCTGTGTAGCCTGGAGTCCCTCAGCAGTGATTTCCACTCTGTGGAGACTGCAGTCTTCCACTCCTCACTCTCTCTCTCCCCCTCCCTCTTTGTTTCTTTCTCTGCGTGGCCCTGCTCCCTTCTTTCTCTGCTCTCAGCAGGGATGTTGCTTTCTCACTCCTCCTCCCCTTCATGCAGGAACGGTGTGTTTCATTTCCTCTGCTGCTGGTGGCGTGTGGCTTCCTCTGAAGCTCTCTGTCTGGGCTCTGGGGTCACCAGAGGCCAGGGAGGTTAAATGAATCCACGCTGGTCGGTTTCTCCCCCCCCCCCCCCCCCCCCCCCCCCCCCCTCCCCCGCTCACTTCCCCTTCAACCAGGGCATGTTCATGCACTGCTAATGGCGGCCCTACTCAGTGCAGCTTCCTGTTTCCATTACGGCCATCTGCAGTTTGTCCACAGATGGATTTCAGGCAGGAGAGTGGGCCTGGCCATTAGCAGTTTCCACTGAGGTGACTGTATGAGACAGCCTGGCCTTGCTTTATCCAAGGCATGTTGATATAGCAGTATTCAGATACAGTATTCGTAATACTTGAGGTTCTTGGTTTGCCTTCCTCTTTCTATTGGAGGGATGTTGTTGTAAGGTCAAGCGTGTGACCATATGAAGTGGTTTTAGACAGAGGACTATTTAAATATATTGAAAGGTGGTAGGGTTTTACTTTCATTTCCTTAAGGACATGTGCATGTAGCTGTGGGACAGGAAATTAGTGCATTTCTTTGCTAGAATTTCAGAATGTACAAAATGCTTATTCAACTTGTAATTTCCACTGATGTCTTGGGCACTTGAGAGTATGGCTTTCAGGGAAGTTACACTTTAGTCTTGACAGTTTTGAAACCCGTTCGAACACTTTCTTCTCTGGAATTTTCCCTGCTTGTCTATTAGCACCATAAATGTTTATGACTATGTCTAAGAACCAGTGTTTGTTGGAATCTTTTGTGTGTCAGGTAGAATATTCAGTATACAGCGGTAAAAAGGTACAAATGAGTCCGAAAACACAAATTAAACATTTTGAGAACAGTACACCGCCATCTGCATATAAAAGACACAATCCATACGGTCACACCATGCATGATGCCCTAACGGTAACCATGGTACTTGTGCAGTTGTTGGTTTCCTAGACGATCTAAATGCACAAGAGGATGTGGCAGTATGTAAGACCGCGCTGCTTCTGTTTAGGTCTCTTGAATAAAGCCGTTTTCCTCAGCTGGGTGACAAAAGTAATTTCCACTTTATGGGAAACATTAGGCAGCACAAACACATTTCATCATAAAGGTATTTGCAGTGATTGAATATAACTGGCATGCTTCCCCAGACTGCAAATCATGCATGCAATCATTCATAATAAATGCAATCTATTTGCACCTTTCTCCCTAGGTGAGAAGAAATATCATTAGCCACCACCACTTGATGAATTAAATGTGAAAATAACATATTTTCCAGTTAAATAAGCACTGATTTAAATCCAGCTCCCCTGAATGTTATGTATAACAAAGTAATCACATTTAAGTGCTTTTTTTCTCTGATGTGGAATTGATGGCTTGCCCTCATCCCACCACAAACATAAATGTCTTTTACTCAGCACAGTGGAATGAAAAAGGTTAGCTGCTATTTGAAAAGAAGTATACAGATACCAACACCATAAGGAGATGCAAATACATTTACAGTTTAGTCCTGGATGGTACATCGGTATCAATTCACTTATTTGATATATTATGTTATAATGTATATATGATCACAGTTTGTAGATTTTTGGGAGTAGAGATATTTAGTAAATACATGTGACTACTGGTGGCTGCACAGCTTCTTAATTGGCCTCTCCTATATTTAGTAAAGGCTCTATATTCATATTATGGAGTTAAAACAGAGACCTTAAGTTTGGCATAGGAAAAGTTGCACTTGAACACAGACTACTGCAATATTTATTTACAGTTGGTTCTCAGTGTAAAGGCGAGTTACTTTGGATACATGGGAGTCTGACAGACTTTGAGCATCTGCATTCACAAACGGGAACACCATGAACACTCTTAACTGAGAAAGCACTTTGTTTTTGAGATGTTCAGTGTCATGTTTTGTTAACCAGCCATGTTCTTGTAGAGTGTATTTTTTAACATGGAAATTATATTGAAAATCATGGAAATTATGAACCAAATGTTTACAAACAGGAGGTTTCTTCGTTTGAGGGATATAATACGACATTTCTTAAATATTTATTCATCATACTCTTTAAACAGCCAATCAGATTGATCTCTCTTTCTTCATCGTACTCGTTAAACAGCCAATCAGAGTGATCTCTCTTTCTTCATCGTACTCGTTAAACAGCCAATCAGAGTGATCTCTCTTTCTTTATCTTACTCGTTAAACAGCCAATCAGAGTGATCTCCCTTTCTTCATCTTAAACAGTCAATAAGAGTTACTGTATCTCTCTCACCAACAGGCCCCCACCGCTGATTCAACATGCTCAATCGGCTTAGAAGTGTGTCAACGGTGTGGGACACCACACATAAACCAAAGGCCACAGACCTCGACCAATGATTTGACACTGCCCCACGGCCAACTGCTGACTTGTTGTGTCGCAGTCTTTTAAAAAAAAAAAAAGAAACAGAAACAGATTGTCACTAAAAAGGCACATCAGAATTTTCTTTTCAGTCCTCAGAGTGTACAAATGTTCTATTTTTCAGTTTTTTTTTTATCAATGCCTATTTCATTTTTTAACTTAAAGTCTCTGTTTTATCTCCATACTAGATCTACTACTGGTTCTCTCTAATAGCTCATGCCTCTCAGCACAACATCCTGATATAAATGCTGCTGTAATGCTACTAGATATGCTACTACGTTCAGTATATAAATATAATTTTAATAATAACAAAGTTGCTTGAACAGGATTGTAGCACAGTGCCCTCTGCTGGTTGACATGAGATTATGCATCATTTTGGTCAATTACAGCTTATGGTGTATATTTGTTTAAAATAATTGCTGTGTCATGGTTAAAATCCGCAATTTTACTCAAACACTGGCATACATCCAGGTTGATCAATCGTATATACAGAGCTGACCAGCGAAGAGACTTTTTCTTTACATATTTATTTTCTTTGTCAAGTGATGGCAAGTTTAAACTTTCAAGCCCATGAATTACTGTTTAGTATGATCACAATTAGGGTTTAAGTTATAATATATTACACAATTAATCTGTTTTTCTTGTTGTAGTGGTCTCCATGGTTGTAGTCTTCCACCAATCCATCCTCCTCTTGCATTAAGGCCAATAGCAAGAATATTTTCCCCCTTCAAATAAACTGATCACTTTTCATATATATTTGTAATTAGAAACAGATTGTAATTCTGCTCACCATCCTTACCAGTTTAAAATAGGTTTAATTCTGTGTTTATGCTCTCTAAACAGCAGGGGGCAGCAGACAACCATGCTGCAAACTCCGACACCTGTCTGCAGAGACCTCACACTGCACTTGCTGTCCACCTCACAGAGCACAGACACTGATACTTCCTGTTCGTTACCCTCCAAGACAATCTCTCACCGGACTAATCTGATTAGGTGCGCAATTGATCAACAGAAGCCATTTCCTGCAAGTCTTCATCTACCCTCTTGATTAAACACACCTATAAAATCCACAAGACTCCATCCCCCTAAGCAACGGCTGTTCAAACACGAGAGCCCCCTGTTTAATGTATAGCGCTGAAATATTTATTAGGACAAATGGAATGGAGGATTATCTGTTTTCCAGTGGCAACATAAGAATTAATCCCCCCGGATCCAGGATCGTTTCCCTTTATTCTCGGTAACTTGGACTTGGAGCTGCGAAGAGTGGGTGGATCATAACAGACCAGTCCATACATCAGCATGGGATTCTGCCAGTCTCTGTCTCTTTCTCTCTCTGCAGGATTTCTCACCTCCAAAGGGGCTTACACTGAAGATTGCTCTGCTCACGTCCCCCCCCCTACAGTGTTGGATCAGCGGGTGTTTTTTTTCGTGGTGGAACTCTGCTTGTTTGCCTGCTGCACGTGCTGCGTGAAGGCCCAGCTTTTGACAGTGCCCGCCTGAATCCGTGAAAGAGCCGAGCTTTGGCAGCCGTGCGCGAGCAGACACCGAATCCTTGGCGCCTTGGTGCCAGCGGATCACAGGGCTTCTCAACCACAGAATATAATGCCAAAAGTGGGCTCTCTTACCAGCTTAGGCCTCCTGCATGGAAAACAGCAAAAACAGCATCCGTCGTGTGTGTGCGTCAGTGTGTGAGTGTGTGTGTGTGTATGAGGGGGAAGTGCTGCTATTCTTTCCCCTTCCCCTCCTCTCTTTTTGACACGGTGTGACCTGGTGGGTGCGGATGCATGAAAAAAAAGCTGTCTGCCCAAGGCGTTTCTGTTGTTGTTGGCTAATTCTTTTTTACATTATTATTTCCCTGCTTCTAGGTTTGATCCCATGAGCACCACTTCTCTACCACCACCACCACCACAGCGGTGCTTGCTGTGTGTTTTTTTTCTTCCATCTGCTGAGTTCAGGGAGAGGTCGCCAGGACTGCTGATAGTGGGGAGGTGTTTGGGACCTGCGGGCCTGGCAGGGTGCGCGCTGGAGATTGTTGGGGACACGGGGTGGGAGACGGAGGTAATGAAACCCGAGCAGACAGAAAGGACGCCACCCGCGAGGGCTGTGGAGGAGTGACTCAGCTATCTTTTGATGCGGGGAAGAGAGAGGTAGAGAGGAGATAGAGAATGAGAAGGATAGAGGGAGGGAGGAAGGGAGGGAAAAAGATTAGGGAAATGGGAGAGAAAGATGTTTCCTTGTTGTCAGTACATTCATTGGCTCTCGGCATCCATGTGTGTTGAGTGGTGCATTGCAGCTCATATGCAAAGACTAAGCCATTTGCCTTGACAGGGAGATGACAGCATAATGAAGCAGCATCTAGCATGTTTGGAGGTGAGTGCTAATGAACGAGTCGAGAGGAAGAGTGCTGCTAATCTCGCTGAGTGAGTAAATGCAGCTGCAAGGCGGTGGCGGCTTTGTTTTTATTGATCTTCGGGGACACGGAGAGAGCACCCCATTAATTAGGGATTGCATGTGGGATAAATGAAAAGAACACATTAGTGTTTTCATTACGGCGTGCTCCTATCTCTGTGTTGCAGTTTTTGCGGCGACAACAGGTTTGCAAATGGGTTGTAGCTGCGTCTGTAAATCCACAATGCAATCCATGAAGTTCATTTTGGACAACGAAATGACGAGAGGCTTAATGGGAGCAATATTCACCAGCTAAAGGCCTCGCTGAAAGTTCACAAGGCTCGAAGAATTGATTTGTATTCGTGGCTACAAACGACCAAGTTTCAGGGAAAGCACAGTGGAATCCCATTCCTGTTACTTTCTCTATCTCCCACTTTTTCCTCACAGCCCCAATCTTTCCCTCACGCTCACTTGCCATTTCTTACTCTTTTCTTTTCAAAAAGATGTTTATGTTTTTTGATGCTGGGGGAGAGGCTGTTGCCATTTTTTATATAGCGCTCTGATCGAGCCACGAGGCGTTTACTCTGTTACGAAGGTTTCTGATGCAAGAGCCAGACACTTCCAGTGAGGACTCAGCGGGCTTTGATTGAAGGTGCAGAGGCTCCCGCTGTTCTGTTGCCTGTCAGCATGCCGGAAAAAATCAGGGCTTCCTCCCGGGGCGGCGCGGTGACCCCTGTTTTCACACCTGGGACCCCTGCCCTTGACAGCAGCATCTGAGATCAGAGCCGCCCGCATCAGATCTCCCAGAGTGCCATGCTCACTGATGCACAAACCTGTGAAGGGCAAAGGAGAGAGGATGAGTCTCCATTCCTCTTTGTCACACACAAACACACACACACACACACAAACAGTCTGTCACAAACAATCACACACACACACACTCACACACACACATTCACATACCCATCACTACTAGTAGACCCTTATTATATCGGAAGATGGAGGTTGAAGCCAGAGCGCCCCCCAAAACAGGCTGAATGTGCTTCTAATTTTAATGAAGCGCTGTCAGGAAGATGGCTCAACTGGAATATTTCCCCCTTCCTGACTTTGGGGAGGTGATTGAATTCCGACGAGTCTGGATTTACAATCCCGACCTGCATCGTTACAGAACCGCTCTGATCGGGCGCACTCTCCCGGCCCTGCCTGGGTAATGACATGCTGATGCACTCTGGGTAATGGGGAGAGCAGATGGGAAAGCTTGGTCAGATACCCTTGAGATTCAAAATCAAGCCCCTGTTTAACCCGTGCAGAAATTGATTCCTTAACCCAATTCACGTCCGCCATGCGGGGCATGAATAACACTTGGACTCCCCGCGTGTCATTCCCTCCCCACTACAAATCGATACAAGTTCATAAAGGGGATCATAATAGCAATGAGTGCAATGAAAGCTTTCCCATTAATCTTAAGGTTAAAAACAACAAAGAGAAGAAGCCAGCTGAAACAAGCGGCATCAACACATTCTCCTAAATAAAGCAACCCCAACTAATGCGCTCTGATGAAAATGCGCACAGATAGGGCCTGATCAGCACTCCTTCGGGCTTCCTGAAAAATGTCCTGCCGTCCTTTATGTGACATAGTTTTATTAGTGGGAAAGGGAGTAGAGAAGAGGAGTTCTGATAGATGAGAGCCCGCTCAGGACTGAATGTAACAGATTACCTTGCTCAGGCGGTGTCGGCGGCGGTGGTGTCGGCGGGGTTTCGGCTGTTTCTCCCAGGCCACCTGGCCTAGTTTCAAGTCATGATTACAGGCAAATTAAAGTAAACCCACTTGTCCTAACCAATCACAAGGGACACAATTAAATAAGAGAGTGTTACTACTTCCTGTGTAGTAACAGAGCATGCCACCACCAAAGTCAACCCAAGCCATTTTTATTGTATCGTACCATCCAGCAGATAACCACGTCTAAGTAAAACCCCATTATGAAAACAATCATATATACTAACTATACTCAATACTATACTGTACTAACACATGAATACTATCTTGTGTGTATGGTAGGATGCACTCTGGCTTTCAATATTCAGGTCAGACTGCTGAGGTGTCATTTTCTGCCATGCCAAACAAGAGGGACTCCTAATTCATGTTTTTCATCAGCGAGAGCGCTGGGTAACTGCCCCCCACATACTCATATCCTACTTGGGCTGCACCTGCTTGCTGCCTCTGGTGTGTGCCTTCTGTGTGTGTGCCTGGCTTCATGGATCCCCAGAGTGGGGTATGCTGTAGGAGCCTGGCAGATTGATTTTCACACATGGTCACAAATAGACATGCAGACACACAGTCACAGATATTCAGGTAAACAACCACAGAAATGCAGACACACACATTCACACACATATTTCTGTATATCTGTCTTATCCACACACACACACACAAACACACACAAGTGCACATATCCACACAGAGGCTTGGTCACGTATCGAAGGCCACAGAGATAGACAGAGGCACACACATACACACACACACACACACACACACACACACACACACACACACACATCCACACAAACACAAACACAGACACACTTTTTCTATAGATCTGAAGCCAGCATCTTTGACAGGAGATGTCTCGGCAGGGCAGAGCAGCTGTCTTAGATTTCGAGGGTGGGAGTCACAGCGAAAGTGTGTTTTCCCCGGAGGAGCCTGTCGATCCCCGATCCATTTTCAGCATGAATGGATTGACGACGATGGAGTCGCAAGTGCCTGGCGTGTCACAGCAACATCAATGGCCCGTCCAAATCATTCCCACCTCAGAGGCCATCCCCAGCCACTGTCACCCGTGCGCTGCAAAGATAAAACGTGTGAATGCAATTCGCATGTAAGTCACTCCCCATCACTCAGCCTGCCTGCTAAAAGAAAGGATCTCCAAATCCCTGGATGTGGCTGCAGCTGCTTATATATGGAGAACCAGCAGCAGAGAAGAGATGCATGCTAGGGATTGTTTTATAATTTGTAATATTGTTTATTTGTATATTCTACAGTTTATTTACAAATTCATTTATTTACACATATGCCTTCATAGCACAGACTCATTTTGTATCTGTGTTCTTTATCTACAGTGCACTGTTTGGCTATATCCTTTTATTTGTAACATTCATCTCCTGTAATAGTATTATGACATTCACCAGTGCCGTTCTGAAATATAAACAAATAATTGAATCATGCATCACTTCTTGGAAACCGTCCTCTCTTAGTTACAGTTTATATTTACAGTAAGCATCTGCACCTATATCTGCAACATGCATCCACTGACCAGCTACAGTGGTCTTTTGCCAGTCACTGCACTTTCTGTGATTACTCCATTTGATTTGTGGTGTGATGGAGCAGGAGCGCTTGAAAGAAGTCTATTACTTCAAGCCAGGGCTTCTGTCATTCCGATGAGACAGCGACATAAAACAACAAAAAGAGATGGAATGTGACAGAGAGTGGAAATATTTCCAAACTGACTTTACCTCAGCTTCTTCTTTTCATCTTATTGTCAAGGTGTGTGGTAAGTGCTTGTGGTGTGAGTGTATGTGTGCCTTTTGTGAGGCCATGCATGAACATGTGTGTGTTAAAGCGCCTTTGTTTGTGTGTGTGTGTGTGTTATGTTTTTGGGGTGGAGATGAGGTTGACACCAGTCTAGTGGGGTTTTTTTGGGGCGGGGGGGGGGGGGGGGGGGGGGTGGCTCAGAGATGAGTTCACCTCGAGGTCCACTCTACTCCAGTGGGTAGTGAAGCGCGGTGGACGCTGACACACGCTTTATGCACCCCTCCTCCCTCCGTCTCCCTGTGTGTGTGTGTGTGTGTGTGTGTGTGTGTGTGTATGCACCCCTCCTCCGTCTCCCTCCTCTGTCTGCTTCTGGGCCTCTCCACTCAATCTGACACCGGGTAATTAAGAGAGAAGTGTGTGAGAGAGATTGCCTCCTCATACAGTTTCAGTTACAGTTACAGGACGTAGCGGTCCGCAGCACATTTCCTTTTAACAGTAAACACACACCAGTGATGGTGAGCAATCCTGTACCCGAGTAATCGAAAGATAATATAGACCAGTGTTCTTTCCGATTTCAGCTAAAAACTTAAAAGGCATAGCCTGACGATGTTATACTCATAATTCTAGTCAGAATATGAGTCTGATACTGCTCCATTGGGCTGTAATTATGGGGCGGGTTTCAACCGAACCAGGAAAAAAAATGCCTCTTCGCTCAATTGGATACCTAGAACCAATCAGAGCAACGTAGTATGTGACCAGGGCCAGCTGATGAATTAAACTTTTACCGAATCCCGAAAGAAGGACGGCAAAAACATATTTTTGATCGACAAATGCATTGATCACGTTTCTCTGTTCCTCTTTCGGAATTAATGCGCTGTCAATGTCTTCTAAAACAGATTTGATGGCAGAATCTAGCCTACACATCTCAGCTCTAAAAGCCATGTAAAACCCTTGCAAACACCAAGCACAGGTGCTAGGGGAAAAATAGGTTGCTAGCGTGCTAGCATTTCTTTTTCTAATACATTTGCAATGTTGTGAAAACTTTTTTCTTGCATATTTTAATGGTCAGATGGCATGGCCTAGGCAGTGTGTTTTTCTGTCCTTCACATTACCATATATCATCAAAGGAATTTAAAAATGGTACCAAAATGGAAGAATGGTTTAAAGGAGAAAAATTAATTTCTCCAGGAGATTGTGAGAATGTATTTTTTAACCTCTCAAACATCCCCATTAGAAATGGAAATGTCTGACAAGCAGTCATTTTGCACAGCCCCCTTTTGCTTTTTATTATGACTGGCCCTTGGAGGGGCATGCTGAGGTTCTGGCAGCCCTCTCTCTCTCTCAAGACTCTTTTCTTCAGCTCAGCGGTGAAGCAGCGGCAATCAATGGCTGCTTCCCTGCAACCCGTCCTTTTCACAACTTCTCACCGGTGTTCAGCGGGGTTGAGGAGCGGGCTGTTTCAACGCCACTCAAGCGGTGGGACTTCGGCTTTGTCAGGAAAAAATGGTGCCCAACCCGGAGCAGGTGGCAGATTCTGTCTGAATCTCAAACACTGATGACTGAGTGCCTATGTGTGAGCAATTCCATGCCATTCCATCTACACAATGAAAATGGAAAAATCACAAATTGGAAAAAGGGTACAATGGCACAAGGAATCATATCTTAGATGGCCTTTAAATAGGCCTGTAGCATAAAAAGCTTGTGGGAGATATACGTATCTCATCATCTGCATTAATATTTGGGGGGGCAAAATCCTCAAGGAATACCTGATGTGAGCAAGTGAGTGGTCTCTATGGTAACGTTCTCAGCCTGGTCAGGTATCTACACATATACCTTGCTCAATATATATTCTTTTAAGAGGTGATGAATCTTTTATAGCGACGATAAATTAATGCTGTAAATCTGTCGTTATTGTCCTGGGTAATAGAGCAATAAACTGGGGGTAGACCTAACTGCTTTAGGAAAGCCCTGGTCTAGGTGAAGCCAAAAAAGGAGGGAATAAAAGAAGGTAAATCTCCAGGGCCTGCCCTAAGAAGCAGCTGCTGGGAAGGAATCGGTTTAATCCTGCCATTTCCATATGCATTGTAATGAAATGCATACAGTGCCCAAGGACGCGCAACGAAGAGGTGCCTTGAGGGGAGGAAGAACATTGGAGACATGCTATTGTTGTCTGGCAGTGTTGAAAATCAATGCTATGCAACTCCTTCAGACATTGTTTCCCTCGCCGAGGGGGCTCGCAGTGTTTTAGTTTCTTCCTTTAGCTCCTCCCCAGCTCATTCCTCCCCAGCCCATATCCGCACATTATGGACACAGTGCGGATTCAAGCCAATTCGAGGTCTACATTTTCACCTCGCTGAGGTCTACATTTTCATCTCGGTAAGGTCTACATTTTCACCTCCGCATCTCCCTCCGGGGTCATGAAGGGCTTTCAGGCTTCTTTGGCGCATTCAATAACCCAAAAGGCATCACACCGAACCCGTAACCAAGTCCAACTGAGGAATAGCGCAAAGCACTGGTCCGCTCGGACGCAAACACAAGGAGGTATCCGATGCCCCTTTGTGAAAGGTATTGATCTTGGCCCTGAGGATCTTGCTCGGTCCAGGGGATCCATTCATCGTCCTCAGCTGTTGCCAGGGAGCAGGAGTTGTCCGGGGGAACCACAATGTCAGCCGTATTGATTTTAATTGAACGGCTCAGTCCGTAAGTGGTTCAAATTACAAACTGATTGGGGGGGCCGTGTTTGTAATGATATCCGGGGCAAGCTCTTCTAAACATAGGCGCCTGCTGGCCTTGTGAAGGTGAAACCTAGTAACTGCTGTGAAAAAAAGAGGACGCTTTTCAACCCAGCAATGTGATCTGTGCCAGTGGGGGGGCCTGCATGACAGGCAAACAGACCAAACCCGGGGAAGGGGAGATAAACACGAGCACAGCGTCTTCCTCATGATAACAGCAAATTGGAATTGTGGGGGACCATGTTTTTTTTTTAGCTTTTGGCACCACGGTGAATACCCATTTGCATGAAATTAATATGTGGAGAGGAAGAAAATGTCTGAGCTCTGAAGTTAAACTCATTAGGCGGCTCAGCAAGGGGCAGTGCGTTCTTCACTAGCGCCGAATCCAGAGCTGGCTCTCATTATGTATTCCAATCCAAAGACTCCCTGACACTATTTGGTTTTCTAAATAATAATAAAAAAAACATTGTACTACTGTAGGTGAGGGAGAGCTGCACAGCAGGCTCTGAGCATTGTATCTGGATGACACATTTAAGAAGATGCTGTTTGGCAGTAGGAGATGATGTTTTCATTGAGGCTTATGGTGAATTTTTTGCTGGAAGAGCACCATGATTGTGAAATACTTCAATGTAATTGGTAATCATTACACTACTTCCCTAGGTTTTCATAATTGCTGCATTTGTTTGGCATAATTACATTGCCAGGTTATTACACTACGTAAATAAGGGACAAAACACATAAACAGGGTTGGGTTTGGAAAAAAAACTTGGTGTTCCCTACTGTTTATACAGTTCAGGAGTTTATTTATAACAAACATCAATTTACATACTTGACATTTGAGTATCCACAGTTTAAACCTCAAATTATTATAACATGCTAGAGAACAAGAGTCTGGTCTGATTTTACAAAGTATAATCTATGAGGAACATAAAGAAGACAAGCAATCCTTCTCCATAAACTCCACTGTAGAAGCCTTTAAAAGGCATGCACTCTTTGAGTGAAGGGGAAGTGACTGTCTACACTGTTTGGGGAAAAAGGTTTTTTTGATCATCATTACGTGTGTAATCAAATCAATTGATCAATCAAACCGCTGCCAGATGGGATATATCACTTGCCATAAAAAATATTCAGTTAATCTGCTGAAGGGGAGAGTGGTACCAAGGGTGTCGGGGATAAAGACCTGCGAAATTTCAATTGAGCAGAATGAGCGAAGACAGCTAATACGGGAGTCGGCGCATCTGTGAAATGGATTCATTGTGACAGCTTCTGATAATAAGCTTTACCCAATCAGCTCGGGAGTGCATCCAGCAGCCAGCCATGGCCATTGTTACATTGTCGATGCCCTGTGGGGAACTGCAATGTCACCGA
Source organism: Sprattus sprattus (assembly GCF_963457725.1). Classification (NCBI taxonomy): domain Eukaryota; kingdom Metazoa; phylum Chordata; class Actinopteri; order Clupeiformes; family Clupeidae; genus Sprattus; species Sprattus sprattus. Next base: position 18,037,712 of record NC_137913.1, on the reverse strand, counting down.
GAGTGTGTTGCGGATGCCACACTCAAAGGGAGACTTTGTCTGTGAGGCCGTGAATGGGGGTTGAACAGTGAGTATGATGAAGATGTTTCATGTGCGTGCATCCATGGCTCCGTGATACTCCGGGTGTGGATCTATTCTGAGCTCTCCTCAGTCTTTGGTGCACAGAGACTTCCCTCACAGTACAATATGACAGACAGGAGTTGATGTAAACTGTGGGACATGTTTGCAATTAATTGAATTTCCTTCCCTGAAATGGGACTTAGTTATTGCAAAAGAGTGGTTGGAAGTGTAATTATGAGTTCCCTTCATACAGCCTGTTTGGTAATGATGGTTCCTTTCTCAAAGTGTAATCCAAAAGCATTTCTTCACAAAGAATAAATAAGAATGATAAGACTCACAGAGGTACTCTCATTTTTTGAACCACAATGAAAGCCTTTTCGGAAGGTACGGATGTAATACATGTTTCATAACAGCACCACTTCCCTCAGAAGAGCAGCTAGCAGAGGGACTATGTGTTTTGTACATCAAAGCATACATAATTTAACAGCATGCTTTTAAAGTATTTTATTTGCTTCAGGCAATAGGCATTTTATTCACAATCACCTGAAATGCACTGGAAGCTACAAAGCACCTACACTAAGCTAATAGGTCTATGGGCAAAAGCTATCTGAGTTTCACACGCCATGACTGATCACACAGCTCATTCAGTTCATTCAATTAGCCATGGCCACTTTTGTCTGTTCCCAACCTCAGAGAACAACAGTAGGTTATACTTTTCGCCTAGAAGTTGAATAATAATATTGAATAATAACAATGTGTTAAAGCTGTAAAGCTTTAAAGAAGGTTTTTAATTAAGGTGTAGATGAAAGCAAAATAGGTAACAGTAACTCACAAGACACGCCTAGCGCAAAACCTTGCGTTGGATTTTTTTTTTATAGGAAGGTTTATGGACATGGGCTTTTGGAATGTCCCTTTAAATTTCACAGTTTGACAATCACAACCACTGCCTTTCTTTTTCCTGCTCTTTATGCAATGTTCCCCATTGCAATTGAGCTACGCAAGAGTATAGATAGTATAGCGTTTATAGAAAAGCTCTGAATTATTCATTTCTGGTCATGAGATTGTGGTTAAAAATGAATTAGTTTGACAAGATTGCCCTTACTCCTATTGTGATTTGATTGCACCAGCCAAAGAGAAGGAATGCTCCTCCAAAGTGCATAAATGAAAGAGCAATGAAAGGTTTTCCTCATGCTGAAACATCCTCTACAATTCATGTCCAAGACCTGAGCGTGTCGAGAATGTATGACAGCTCTTTTACAATGGATGGAGAGAAAGAAAAGAGAAACAAGAAGAAAGGAAGGACAGAAGCATTGAAGGCTCGATGTATGTATGGCTCCTAGGGGTAGCTAAAGGCAGTCATAAATAGTAACACTTTATCTTTTATTTTTAATTGGACACATTACTATGATTACTATGGCTGCACAACATAGCAGTGTAGGGCTTCCTGAGGATGTTTGAAATTTCTAAATGTGGTGCTATTTAAAACGGGATTTAAAATCTATGAAATCCAAAGGGTAACTGCCAGGGACAAAGACGTACGAAGATGAAGTTTATTAGAAACAGCCAGAGCCAGAGGGGCACAGGGGGGAAAAAAAACGTAAAACTGGTTACGAACGCTCAGAAGATTTAGTGTCGAAAAAACTAGAATGCACAGAAGGTAGAAAGTCAAAAACCACAACGCTCAGAAGTAATCAGGGAAACAAAAGACAAACTAGGGGAAAAATGCGAAGTTGAGAAACCAACACTGGAACAATTAGTACAGGAGCGAGAGAGAGAATGCGAAAGGATGGCATGACCTTGAAGACGGAGTCAGGGCAGAGATCGAAACCGAATCCAACCAGTCTGGGGCCTATGCCGTCAGGTTTGCGTCCTAAATAATACGAGGTCAGAAAAAGAAGTGAGAGGAGTGAGGAGTTCAAGTAGGGAAATGAGAGGTGTCTGTGATTAGTATTCAGGTGATTTTAAATGAGATGGAGGTGGGTGAGTTGAAGCCAGAGGGGGTGTGACAGTACCACAGTTTTACTGTTTTACAGACACCAGTAAAAGTAATGACATTCATCATATTGGATGAAATATTATCTAATGTGAGTGTAGTTTTACTTAGTATGTATTTATTCTGCGCTGAATAAAAGTGGTGATTGTATGAAGATGATGTCGTAACATGTTAGTCAGTCAGTCAGTTCCAATTTTCTTTGCTTTTGTTTCAGTAAGTATTTTTATAACTTTTAATTAAAATTCCAGCATCTAAGAGCACTGCTGAGCAAGTGTCATTTTAGTGTTCACGCCACACTCTGTCAGGAGGACTGTGCCCCAGTTAAGTCCTTGTGATGAAGCCCTCTTTAAACTTTAATTAGGTAACCTGACAAGTTGCTATGCGAATACTATGCCAACATCACATCACATCACATACAATAGCCATGTAAGTGGTGAGACAAGCTTAAATAGAGTAGGTTGGTGATTATGAGCGCAATGGTATTGATACCATTTTATCAAACTACAGAAGTATCTAAGGGTATAGAAATAGACATGTAAATGAAATTGCATGTCCTTATCCTAGCCAAAAAAACAGCAGGGTGTGCAATAAATATCACTAAAGATATGAATTGAATGTTTCATGCTTGGAGGTAAAATATAATAACCAGAAATCCTGTTTTGGCTTGCTATGTAGAGACCATGCTGGGAGAATCAGAGCAAGTATCATTTTGTTCATTCATCTTCCATCCCCAAGTTAGCATAAGGGTCACCCCTCTCAGCAGTTGCTGAGCAATAAAACACTAAGCTTACTCTGAGCCACAAGGATGTTATACACAGGCCTTATGGTTAAAATCAATTGAACTTCACAAGCGTTGCCATACCTGTCAGGGTCAGAAGCCCACTGCGTGCAGCCATAAATACACAACAAAACCTCAGATTCAAGGAAATCACAGAGCCCTTGTCTGTATATGTGAATGTGCCCTCCTTGTAAGGCTAATATGACCACAGTGGACGTATTTATGCATGTTATTCATTATTATGGATGGATATATGCATGTTTTATGAAGAGGGAGAAAAAGTCTGTCACTGACTGGGTAGGTCAGTTCTTTCCTTTCCCATAAGTTATGGCCCTTGAAATCTCTTTGTTCACACAGGGTTAGAGCCATGGTATCTGCAGGGAGGTCTGCTGTATGTTGTTAAAATAAATTGCTTGTACGGCAACAAATGTTGAACGGCATGGCCTATATTTTTTGTCATCATTTTGAAGCTTTTCATCCAGTGGACTAGTATCCAAATAAATAGAAGAAGTCCAAGCCTTGAATGAAAATGTTGTAAGATGTAAAAACAATCACCTAGGATGGCTTTATTCTGGAGCCCATCTTTTGGCACTGCCAAAAAAACATTTACAGCTAAGCAGCTACTTTGTTGTTACATGAGACTGTAATGAGAAGATGAGAATGGTGCCTATCTTCTCAGTCCATTGAATGCATGAATAAATACAAAGTTTACTCATCCAACCGTTAAATTAAAAAAAATGCCTAGTCCCCCTTGAAATGTGCTGATCATGGGATTCATATTATTCGACAACCATAACAACCAGGTGTTCAAAAGTCTATCAAGATATTTTTGGGGAAGTGGCATTGAAACAAAACCAAAACCAAATTATTTATACAGAGAAAGTGCTTGCTTGAAATAATTACCTCTGGTTTTCGGAATGAAACCCAGGAAGATTAAGAAAAAAGAAAAAAAGGCCAGACCTTCACAGCCATTAATCTTACATACAGGAGTCGACCGTCTATTGACTTTTTAACCATTGCACACAAAAGAAAAGACTCTCTGAAAAACTGAGCAAGCCAGCAATCCACAGTTTAAACAAATGTACTGTCATGGAGTTTCCTTCAGACCAATCCTTGCTCACTCTGCATTTGTTAACCAAATGAAACGTTCAAATGCCTTTTTTAAGGATTTAAGGTAGTTGGGCTTAGGTGCCCTCTCTGTGCTCATCATGATTATGCTTGTAGTATTTATTAGACCAAGTCTGTAGTGTCTTGATTTCTTTTTCTTCATTTAATTTTCATCAGACTAGGTACAGCAAGTACACTGCTGCCTCCCACCAGTTCAAAACAAAAAGCATTTGGCCTTTGAAAATGGAGATGATGTACGTGTTTATTTGCATATAGAGCGGGGAAGTGAGATTCGACAAGGGGGCACTCGAGACACAGGTGGAGACGCATTCTAATGCCAGGTGTGAACTGATGTACTAAGGCCACGTCCACATGGAACCTGTATTGCTTGAATCCGGAAACAGTTTTAGATCCGGTACTTTTTTTACCGCATCCACACGGAGCAGTGTCATGAAAAATCTGCATCCACAAAGAAACGCTGGAGCGGAGTGGTTGAAAACACTGTAAAGACGTCATGGAGCATGGGCATAAAGTGACAGAAGTCAAGATCCAAGCTGAACGACTTCTCTACCAACTGGAAATCACTGTTACCACAGCACTCAAACAGGACTAGCTAGAATCGCGCACTTCGCTATAACCCTCATTTGTGTTAAGTTACCATTTTGAAACTTCCGTCTATAAGACAAATCTTTTCACGTCAGATTTGCACATATAGGCTATTGCTGACACTTTTAAAAAGCGGTTTTAAACAATGGTCCCGATGCAAATAGATTAAACAGTGATAGATTAAAGTGTGGCTTATTAAAGTCATCCATTTCCTAGGCAGCTTATTTACAACATCAATTTTGTTTATGTTGTTGCCGTTATGAAGTGACACAGCGAGGTTGAGTTTGCAAGGCGGGGCGTGGGGCATTCACGTCATCGGGAAAGAAAATGTGCGGATCGGGCGTCCACACGAACAAGGATCCGCTGGGGGTTTGGAATCTTTCCACTCTGGATAACAGATTCAAAAGGTTGCGAATTCAGGGACCCAATCCGCCGGGTTCGTGTGGACGGAAGGCAGATCTGACAACATTTCTTTCCGGATTCAGGCAATCCAGGTTCCGTGTGGACGGGCCCTTAGAGCTGTCCTCTTGTTATCGGATCACCTTAGACACATGTTAATGCCAGGTGTGAATTGGGCCCTATATTTACATCCATACCATCAATGTAAAAAATACAACAATTGCCATTGATGAAAGTCTATAACATTTGGAGCAACATAGATGGATGGATACATAGGATGCAAAAAGATGGCATTCAACAGTGCAGTATGAAAATACAACATTCTTGGATTTACACAGTTAATGAGAAAAGTGTTTAATTGACCACAAAATCACTGCATGTAATAGGCAATCATACAGTCTAATAATGATAAGTGCCCAGCCAAGATTTAATGACACAGTGTTGCTACCTCAGTCTTGAAATATTCTCTCTCTCTCTTTCTTTCTCTCTGTTTTTTCCCTCTCTCTTTCTCTCTCTCTCACACACACACACTCACTTTCTACTCCCATCCCTTTTCTCTCTCTTTCTCTCTAATCACTTGTAAAGGACCTTGGGGAGTGGAGGTAGTCCAGAGGGGGGAGTGGTGGCAGCCTTATGTTCTCTCCTCACCCCTGGCCTGCTCCCTGGGCACCGGCGCAGTGAGTCATCATTACACTCCCAGGCAGCCTGAAGTCAGCCCCGGCACCTCCAAACGCACCCCTCCGCTCTGCAACCTCGTAATTATTTTCTCTGGGAGAGCCTTCCACGGCTCTATCTTTAATTACCATCACATACAGGGAGACTTTATCAGACAAAGAAGAGACACCGTGTAGCACTTTGATGTCAGGAGCTCCTGCATCTCTCATCCGAGATTGTAATTTAAAATATGAAAAAAAAAACTGGTAGCTTTAATATTCTACTCCTAACTCCAGAGGCAAAGGCCATGTTAAGTAAAGAAAAAACCTCCTATTGTAAAATGGGGATTTATTTTCTCATTACTTTATTATTTTGAATGCACGGAGGGCCAAGAGCTTTTCATGTGGTGTGGTGGGAGATTTTGTGGCAGGACTTGGCTGACGTGTGTGTGGGTGTGTGTGTTTATGTGTGTGTGTGTGTGTGTGTGTGTGTGTGTGTGAGTGTGTGTGTGTGTGTTTGTGTGTTTGTGTGTGTACTTGTGCGTGTGTGTGTGTGTGTGTGTGTGTGTGTGTGTGTGTGTGTGTGTATGTGTGTGTGTTTGTGTGTGTACTTGTGCGTGTGCGTGTGTGTGTGTGTTTGTGTGTGTGTGTGTGTGTGTGTGTGTGTGTGTGCAGGGCTCCAGTAGTGGATTTCCGTCTGGCCATCTGTGCACCTTGATCCCCTGTGCTATGACTGAATCGCAATTGCGCAGCTGGGAAAACGGGTGGCCAGATTCAAATGACAGAGTGTCCTTCCTATGTTTTTTTTCTGTGTGTGCATGTAGGTATACGTCTACCAGCACAGCATACAGTATGTATTCAAACATCAATAAGTACGTCTGTCTTTCTTCACGCATGCATGCTTGTATCCATATGAGTGAGTGTCTCTCTGCTTACATACATACATCCATGAGTGTGTTTGCAGAAATGCACGCGCACAGAAATGTGTATCTGTCATCCTGTTATCATGTTGGCTCCCTTTGATGGCAGTGACAAAGGCAGCTGGTCTATAGAGGGGTCCAGATGGACACAGAGCAGCACTGATTCCCTGGCCAACCCTTTCTCATGCGAGACCTTGGCCAGGTGCAGCTTTCATTAACTCTTATCTGCCGCACTGGGCCTGCGATGACTGTATCTGTGATCATCTGTGTACCAAGAAGCTCCACTCCTTCCTCCTTAATCAGATGTCAGAATGAGTCAGCCATTACAGTGGTATGATTTGCATAATCTACTTTCTCCCGAGCCTGCTGTGTTTGATTTGCACTCGATTCACCTCCACAATGAGTCAATCAAGTTCACTTGCACACGTGCTTGCGCACCATGAACCGGCGTGAACCTTTTTTGCCAACTACTGCAAGGAAACGTCCATAGGTGCATGAGATCCAAGTACAGATAATAACTGAGCTACATCAGATGTATGTAATGCTGGTTGCCCCTGTGAATGTATTTTTCATGCGAGTTTGGCACATCATAAACTTCACCAGTGGATTGCGAGGCTTTGAAAAATCCTTGTGCGTCCGGTTTCGCTCTCCACCCTTAATATCCAGATATGCGCTGACTGCAAGTGGGAAAAACGATCTCAGACTAAGTGTTCACAGTCGGCTCACACAGGGATTTAAAACAACAATCTATCAGACATAATGACTGGTAACTTGGATGGCTCATTTTTTCCCCCTTTGATTAGACTTTTTGATGCAGTGATTCATTCCCTCGGCTGCCTGTTTCATTATTCTTTCTAATTACCTGTGCCGATTCTCCCATCTTATTGGGGGGCACTGGTGAAATGTAATTGCTTCTGCCATAAATCAAGAAACATTCAAGAACTCTCAGGAGTTTTCAGTCCATTACATAAACACATTGTGTGCAGGTAATGTTGGCATTAGTAAGTAGACTCATTCATTTTGATTTATTTGTGAGTCTGCACATGAGACCATCATACCAGCAGCATGAAGGATATCCGCATTCTGCCAAAATGACAACAAAAAATCCCTCTGCTAGCATGCCAAACAGTGCTTGACAAACATGATTATTCTCTGCTGGTTGTTTACTCTGAATATGTAAATGAGGTCCTGGGAAAGAGGGCTTTCTGTACAGAAAGTCACCTAAAACAAACAGGCAGAAACATCAGGATGGACTGATTGTGCTCTGTCCACAGAGGCCAGATTAAAATGCTAGAAATAAGACTGCTGCAGCTCACCTTGGAAGCTGGGTGTCAATGGTCTTTAGCTGTACGGCTCCTGTGCTGCACATGGATACAATGACATGACATAATCCAAGCAAAGGCAGACGCAGGTTTTTTTTTTAAAAAGACGGATAAGATATGATTTCAGCTCTGACAGAGACGTATCACCAGGTTAATATCAATGCAAGTTATACTGTCCTATGTATAGAGCTGAATCTAATAATTTGCCTTACAGTTTTGACCGTGAGCCAAGAAAATAACACACATCTGAATAAATGACAAGTACAAATGACATTTCAACCACCATGCTAATTTCCAATCCATCTGAAACCAAAGCACTCTGGCAGGGGCTCTGTTGTTCTACGTGTGCTTTTTACATCCAGGGGTTCTGTTGTTCTATGTGTGCATTTTACATCCAGGGGAGGCTACAAGGATGCCTCATGATGATGGACGAAAAAAAGCTATTTTTGTCCGTTTCAAAGTGACCTCAATTACACCTGGGGCACATGATTTAGCAAAACAACAGAGCAGCCATCTCTGATCATGTGCTGTTTGGCTTTTGTGTTACTGTGTCCCAGAGACCTCTGTGTCCCAGGCAATTGATCTAGACCAGATTCATCTGGTTCTCTCTCCTTAGATTCACCTACAGTGCAGTACTGTATCATAATGACTGATGTCTTAATTCCGGCACCAGTAGGAATACGACAATTATATTTGTAAAAAAGTGCATGTAGTGAAGCAGATGCTTATATAAAATTGAATTGCATTCTACCATTAAAGTGCCTTTCATTAAATCATTTTGCGTTTAACTACCCCAGTTTAGGTATCATCATAAAGATATCATATACCTTTAGAGTCCAATGTGAGTGCTCAGGTTGACATTACTGTGGAATTGTATTTGTCCTCATCCTCTAGCGTTTTAGATTTGAGCGACAGGGAGAGAGAGAAAACAAAAGAAAATGCTCCACTTCTCCTTATCAATCACACATCGCAGCAAATTACCCTGTCCCAAAAGACCTATTTTTATTTGCTGAAATCCTTCTCCCTCTATATTTTTATCTCAGCATGTCTTACTGTGTGTCCGACTGCTCATTAGACAGCCCTACATTTTCAGAACCTTAATGACCTTGAGAAGTGCTGTGACCTTTCACGTTGCTTTGAATGAGCTGCTACTAGACCACTGCTGCAAGCCATTGTCTCTTGCAAGGTCATGCTCTAAGAGCTGTCGGCAGCTTGGGCAGCTGATGAGGGATTCCATCTTAATCACTCTGCTCTTTCCCCTCCTGCCTGTCTGTCATTGTCACTACCTTTGAACTTGACTGACCTTTACTGCTGCCAGCTGTTTTAGTGAAACAGTATGCTACACATTCACAACTCTTGCTGTTATTACTCAGGACCATTTCTACTACTACTACTACCACTACAGCAGTTTCAGAACTGTTAGTAGTGAATTACTTACAACTGCTGCCTCGGCCTTTTCCACTACCCTATCATCCTTGGGCCTACATTCTCTTCATTCTGCTGAAGGTATTATCAATTCAGACTGCTACAATATCATCACCTTTGTATCAGGCAAATGCAAACTGCTAACACTGCAGCCACATCTGTTCCCCCATAATGCAGCCTTTGAAGAAAAGGTCAGAAATAAGCCACGTCCGTGTGCTGTAGGTCAAACTAGTAGAGAGAAAGGAGAATGTAATGACTGAATGCAAACATTCACAACCAGAGCCTCCTGCTACAGGCTGGTCTGAGCACCTTACACAATGCACACTGACATGTTTGTGAGGGCACCCCATTTTTTGCAGTGCTTCTTGATCAAAAATAGATGAGCATCTATGTTCTTTTCAATGGGGGTGCAAGTTGATAAGCCCGAACTAATCTATAGTGGCACATCTCTTACTGCAACTGCTTATGGAGATGTGCAGTGGAATCAGACTCCGGCAGGGGAAGAGCCCAAGCCCAAAGACATGGAGGACCCCCTCATAAAACGATAACGCGTTTTGATGAATATCTCATTAATTACCTGCCACATTGAATCCGCGAAGCAGAATTGAGGCACTTATGCAGAAATGCATTGGCTCTTTTCAGCGCGTCCTCCCATTTGCACGCCTGCGAGGCCATGCGGGGAGACTATGGGGCTGCATAACTAAAGGTGTGGTTGGCTGCCTTCCAGGCAAGTACTGCTAAAAGGCACGAAAGTTAAGAATCTTGGCCCGGCTATTCCGCTCGTGTGCAATGAATGCATATACATAACAATGATGTCAAAAAGGCTTAGCAACAGGACTCCAATGTTGGCGTTGCTGTTGTTGTTGTTGTTGTCATTGGGATTGGCCGGCAATAATGCTACAGATGAATGTTCATCTATCTGCGTGTCTGGGTGATAACTGCATTTATGGCCACATTAGCCTTTGAGGCTTTGTCTTACTCCCAACACAACAATTTACAAATCTCTCCTTTTTCCCCTGAGCTCAGCACCATTTTGATATGTTTTGTTTATTGCATCGAAGAAAAGATAAAAGGCAGAAGTTGAATGTGCAATAATGTACTCAAGCCCATCTGTTCTGAGGAGGCAGACTGACCAAACATATCTGCATCCTTCTTTACTGTGATTCATATTCAGCGGGATGCCTAATTAAAGCCTGCAGATAAAGCCAATTATTTCCAAGCTGCTTATCATGCAAGGCATCAGAACACTACAAAAAGAGACACAACATTCAGCATTCAAACTCAAAACTGCAGGAGATACAACGTGAGAGCCAAGGGGCGATGATCATTCAGCATGTTTGTTTGGGGGACAACTGGCTTAAGTGTTGTTAGAGGCACCTAAACACATATGGTGGTTATTTCAGGTTCTTATCAAAAAGGAATGAAAAAAAACTGAAACTACATTAGATGAACTGTGTGTTTATATTCATGAACTTTTTTTAAATACATTACATTACAGCCACTTGGTAAGATCCTTGAAGCGAAGTGACTGCACTGGCACTTAAATCAGGCACGTTGCTCTTTGTCAGAAGTTTTTGGATCAGTCATTTCCATTCTTCCAGATGCCTATATGGGCACCACATCAGACTCAGAAAAAAGCATGAAATATTGAAAATCTACATTTAAACTAAACTAGATGGTCTGGAAGCTAAATGTGATGGCTTCATCAACATTTTCAGGGTGAAACATGAAGATTTGTGCATTTCTATGTTTTTCATTCAAATGTTTGGATGGATGTGGATGGGGTGGGGGTATTCTACGCAGTGTCTGTGCCTGTGACTATAATAAGTGCTATCTCCATATAACTTACTAATGCAAACAGGTATGCTTAGCGAATTTTAGTTACAAAAATTAGAGAGATTTAGCATTTCCAGATGTCCATCCAACCACAAACCACTGTCAATTTTCACAGAATTTTCTCAGATGAAGATAATAATACATATACATGCATGTAATAATAAATAATTACAATTAAAAAACCAAAGGCACTCAACAGCAAAAACACAAGTCAATATTTCTGATGGGATATGGATTTGCTGCATTAGCAACATGTGCCAGGGTCATGCATTATACTTCTGGAAGCCTTGCCATGCACCACACTGTGCATGTGTGTGCATTCACATTAGGTCGGTCTTTTTGCCTCTGCAAAGACATTTGGCGCAACTGGAGCGAGTCCTAGAAACAGCAGCGTGTTGTGGGTTACAGGCAGCAGAGGACCAGTGCAGAAAAGTACCTTCATGATTACCAATGTCACTTTTACCACACACACACACACACACACACACACACACACACACACACACACACACACACACACACACACACACACGTATATTCCTGCTTAAAATGCTGACTGTCGCCGACAAAAAAGTGATGCGTAAAATACATTCATGAAAATGTCATTTTCTGTATTCCTGTGTCGATGCTTATGAATCTCAAAGCACAAGTTGCCAGTGCCACTGAGTGTTTCATTTTCCACTTATATGTCAGTTCTGATGTACGTGGAATGGCAGCATTTTATTCCTTTTTCTATTGTTACTTTCTGATCATCTTCCTGTACAGTAATGTTGCATTATACTGAATCATCAGGGATAATTTGAAATCAACAAGGGATGCAGCATTTGTATGTTTGTGAGTGTGTCTGACATATGAGCATTCATATGGAATGATGGAATGTTAACCTGAATATGATTAATCTCACTAATGAGCGGAAAGCCATATATAACTGATTTGATTTACTGTGAAGCCATAATTGGATTTGTCTTCCATACATTACGCTTTATGGGTATGGCTGCACACTTCATTATTATTATTATTATTGGTGTTATTATTTTCCCCTCACAAGGGATTTGTTGACTTGCTCTTGGGGAAGATTGCTTAAAACCTTCAGGTAATGGATTCTTGCAGCAATCTGCAACAAATATCTCTTTTTGTTTGTGTGTGTGTGTGTGTGTGTGTGTGTGTGTGTGTGTGTGTGTGTGTGTGTGTGTGTGTGTGTGTGAGTGAGTGTGTGTGTGTGTGGGGGGGGGGGGGGGGTGTATTTGCATCTTTATATAGAAAAGTATGAAGAAGCCCTATGTATAAAAGGACAATTAAACTGGACATGTCTCAATTCTTAAGCATTGTAATGGGCAGAAGCACAATGCCACAACACTGGATAGTTGCATAGAAAGCAAAGTATGCAAAGTCCAGTTAGGTACAGGGAGTTACACAACCCCATAAATGTCAATTTAGCCCACTGACCTTAATCGTTTTATAACACATACATTCTGCACATATCCAAATATCACTGACTTAATTTCCCCATCAGAACAAGACAATATGTTGAGGAAAAAATAACCCTTATGTTCTTCCCTCTTAACCACAAAACAGTCATTGAATATTTATGAATGTACCTCACAACGTCAGAGCACACAGTCAGAGAGAGAAAGAAAGAGGGAGCGCGAACGAGAGAGAGAACGAGAGAGAGAACGAGAGAGAGAGAGAGAGGGGGTGGGATGAGGAAAAGCATGTGAGCTAGCCAAAGAGGAAGGTTTTCTTGTTCACCATGGAGAAAGCGCCGCGGACATGGGTACCATCTGACTGAGCGTTCGTTTGTTTGTTTTCCGCTCCACTTTTGTGTAATGTCCGAGACCGGCCATACGGCATGATGTTCGACAATGTCCAGGTTCATTCTGGGCTATCGACACGAATGAGCCACATTTCGATGCATATGTGAATCCTGTTCAGTGTACGACCAAACGCCTTTGAGGGAGGAATGTCACAGCTGCACAAGAGATGTTCTGCAAGTAGACTGTATCATCTGAGAGTGGACTGACAACGAGCCTTTGCAATCGAGCTGATGTGTGTGAAATACGGAGAGACCATCACTGTCCTAAATTTTGAGGATCTGCGAGGATTTCGGGCTGAGGTGGCAACATCGCGGGGCATTCATTTGTGTATGTTGACCGACTGTAGCTTTCTCCGAACAGAAAGGAGACAGTGCGATAATGAGGTTTCTCAAAACCATCTAGTATAAAGTCCGATGTTCGTACTGTACTATCATCAATACCACAACATTGGTCAACACAGGAGAGCTTCGCAGTTTTGGGGTAAATTCGGCGCCTTTATGTCAACACAACCTCAGCCTCCGATCATCCCAAAAGTGTGGTGCTGAAAGGATAGCTCACGTTGTTTCGGGATCCGAAGTGATATCAGCCTTTTGCTTCTTATTCTCACGGGACAGCGGTTTCTCTGAATGGATCATTGTTTAGTTTGACTGCGTCAGCCTGGCTGCTATCGAGGGCTCATATGGCTGTGGCACGCAAAATCAAAACTTTGCTGACGGTTAACATTCTGGTGTTTGTAGGTATCATATTGTTCTCGGTGTACTGCAGGATCCAAGACCGCTCCGAAGAGCTCGTCCAAGTCGGGCGAATCTCGGATCAAAGGTTAAGGACCAGGAATGGCAAAGTTGTTACGAACTTGGTGGACAGGCAGTCAATCCTTCAAAGACTCGAGAGACTTGAAGACGTGGTGTACAATCAATTGAATGGTAGGAATCGTTCCTTTCCTAAATATTTAATAACAAAAGCGTTCTGTATACAGGCAGCTATGTATGACATGAAAATGAAATCCTGTGTTTTGAGGTCTGACCAATCTTGCATAACTTTACCAGACAAGCACGTTCATGGAGTCTCAATGTGTTGGTGCACTACCCTTTAAAGGTTAAGTAACATTATGTCATTGACTAGACTTGTCCTGAGGGACAGCAATTATATTATAAGTGGCTATTGCAGATTACAGTTCAACTGTGGGATGATTGACAGATAACTGCCACTCCTTCAGACATAATGTAGTCTATGTAAGTACAATGCATGTAGCTACTGTAGAATCGCTTAGCCATAACATAGATGTAGCGGCATGATATAGGCCAGATCAAATATGTATTTTCTCCATCAAAACCAACACCATCAAAATGGTAAGTGTCAGTGCAACACTGCCTGCCAAGGACCAGATGTCGGCCTTTTGGGGCAGTTAAGGTTACATCAACGTAATGTGATTTTTATGCTAATGTTACCGATGCTACAGGAGCCTAAGTCAAATTATTCAGGGTTCTGACTTCACTCCGCTCCTGCTCACTCTCTCTCATCTCCAAGTGGTCAAGGGCAGGCTGCTGGAGGGCTCGCGAGTGCAGAGTATCCCGCTCTCTCAGTGTTTTCATTTGATCTTATTATTATTCCACAGGACCGGCATCATTTGTATATGAAGGAGGTCACTCTGTCAGTTTGAATTATCCCTTTCATTTGGAGGAAAGCCAGGAGGCACTACCACACACAAAAAAAGGCTCTAATGCATGCACTCACCCTGAGAGCTTTCGAGCTTTAGGAGCGCCTCTGCCCATTTTCCCCTGAAGGACTAAAGTTCTGAGAATTAATTTAGCTGTCACCAGCCACCTCTTTGATCACTCCACATAAACACCTATTTGTACACATATTTATTTATTGTTGAATGGTGCACATTGTGTTAATGGAATTGTACAACAGCTGGATTTGTCTATTTCATAGAAACTATAGATAGTAACAATTACTTAAATGTCCCTCCCCCAAAGTAATTTGAAGATTTTCACTTTTAAACTACTATTTTCTATAATAGCAGTTGTATGATATACCTGTGGTGTTTGAAATTCAGCAATATTAACTGAAGGTGATACCAAACATTTGCTATTGTGTCTAACTGTAAATGACGAGATGAAGTCTGTGCACACGGCTGGCATATTGAGATACTTTAACCATATGACATGCTGACACCATTTGACCTTTGTATTCCATTCCTTTAAAGAGTCTTCTACAGTGTACAACTTATCAAGTCCCTTTGTTCCCTTAAAAGCAGAACATTTTCCTTTAAATATTCCTTACAAATCTTTCAGTGTTCATTACACACCTAAATCTAGCCTTTCCAGTTGATTCTAGAACTATTGGTTTGCATAGTTTAAGGGGCTCTCCACAGCTATAAGCCACGGAAGCTAATAGCCAAAGAAAAAGAATAATTTTATAATCAGCCCTTTGCTGGAGGGTTCTAAGTTTGACTTCTATGTTTGGCCACACAAACTAACAGCAACATAAAAGCAGGGTTTCTAGATGTATCCTGTGTCTAAAAGATGATGCTGATTACTTATATTTTCTGTTTTTCCAGTGGGATGAAACTTTGAAAGCCGATCATCATGTTACGTTTTACCTTCATGATGTATGCAGAATGAGTAGTGTGATCTTAAATAAATAAAGAATTATGTAAATATATTGGTACATTTAGCTGGTTGCATGAATGCAAAACAGTTTTGTTTTCATAGCAGTTCCGTACAGCAGCAGCGGAGGCAATGTAAATCCAGTTAGTATTAGACTTACCAAGTGCATGGTCATTTACAAAAGCCTTGCTATAGAGGCAGTAAAAAGTCACTGTGTTGCTGAGAGGCAGTAGCTGAAACACCAGGAATGCTGTGGACGTACACACACTTTTCAAAACTCTGAAAAATAAGAGAAGGATCAGAAAAGTTCACACAGAAGATGTGCATCATCTCTTTTTCCTTCCTGCATCAGCAGAACTGTGCTCTAGGATGTTTACAGTTCTGCAGTAGAGTCTCTATTTTTACTCTGCTTCCAAAAGTCGCCTCAATTAGCCAAACCTAGTTAGATTATGTTGTTCCGAATCATTGCGAGGCAAAGTGTAGAGTTTTGGACTGAGGGTCTCCGACATCAACTGCGTACAAAAATGGGGTTTGGGCTTGAACGTTACGTAATATAAGGCTCTGAACTTTTCTTGTGTAATACTGAGCACAATTGTGTGCCATAGGCCTAGTTCCACAGTCTGTCAGTTAGGCTTGGGTAAGAACAATAGTAACATGACAGATTGGTAGAATGAATTAATGTGATGCATAACATACTTTGACAGTCTTCCGCGCTGTTTATTCAGCAAATCTGTAATACTGCTACTTCGGCCATACTGCTTTCACACGTCATCAGGTCTGACGAGTGAGTATGTGTCACACATACAATGTAAGCTTCAAACTGGTTGAGGATAGTATTCTATAAGGAAATGATTTGTGTTTGTCATGAACTATAAACAGCACATGCATTCACAAACATAAACAGTTTTTTCACTTATGCACTTCTCACTACACTGTACTATTGAATTTAAGGCTATTAAACAACATTGTGAAGCCATTTGGCACTTTTTGAGGTATGTTTTCATCGGCAACTACTTTTGATATGGTCCTGTGAAGGACAGGTAAACACACTAGCACACTGTCAGTCCCACTAGCTAGTCCAGGCAATGCACTGTGGACTGGGATGGAACACCATGTAAAAATGAAAGAAAAGGTTTCACAGCACCTTCTCCTTTATATACTACGATATGTGTAATCGGAAGCCAGTTTCTTGACAAAATACCAAAGAACAGTCAACATGTTTTGGGGGAAATTATGACAGTTGTGCTCTGATTCATCACGGTTAGTGCTAGCCAACTCCCAACCATGATGTGTTGCACAGAAGGAACTGGCCAAGTAAATCAAGGCTTTTATAAAGTTATTTCCCTGCAATTCATGATTTATGGACATGCCACATTTTAGCGTTTAAAACATCCACAAGGATTTGTTTCTGTTCTCCATTTGAAAAATAGATCACCCAACCGCATCGTAGCATGAATATTTATAATAAAGCCCCATCAGTGTAGACATGCATATATTTATTTTGCCTTTGAATCATTCACAGAAATGGAGTGTATTTTAGCTAAAAGCTATAAAAGTCCTAAATAACAGACAATTGCAAAGCTGGTACATAATGCATTTCCTTGGGGTAATTGAAATGCTTTTCATTGGTTGCTGTGTAAACTGGTTACACGGCAACATATTTTTGTATACAGTGTAAAAGAGAAGAAACAGACAATAACAACACCTCAAGGTTGCGCTCTGGGTCAAGAGTAATTCACATGCAAAATTGTTCAATTTTCAGTAGAATATAGTAGGCCGACTCCACACATGAACTACTACGACTGGCAGTGCTGTGGTCATTTACTTGTCCAAGGACACAGGTAACAGATATATGCATAATCTCATTCCCATGTCCCATATCCTGTCCGCTTCACTATATGGGCCATTCTACCGAATTGATGCAAAGTCATGTCAGATATATTTTGAATTTTTATATGGTTTATTCCCAAAACTTTGTCCGTATGTATATTGTACCATATCTAAAGTACACATATCTAGTAAAAGAACAGTCAAGTTTTATATTGTATTTTCAGAATGTGTTGGAATGTTTTTCCTCTTCCAAAAATTGTCACTACCGAAACATCACATTTACTATAGTAAAAAAGTATTATTATTGACCTGTTCAGATTGTGTTTCCTTCCCTTCTCTGAAGAGTATTTTTACAAATATTTCTTGAAGGTTTTCACAATGAAATCCATAGAAATGAAATTTTTACCAAATTTTCAAGTTCAATTTATCTGTTTCGGTAGTGACTGCACTGTTTCGGTAGTGACTGCACTGTTGGATGGATGTTCATTTCTCTCCCAAAATCATCCAAAAGGTGCTCTGGGCCGCCCTTTAGTCCACACAACACATTTATTTAAAAATTATGGGATTGAACTACTTACCATTTCATTTGGTCACTACCAAAATCATCTGTTGACTACCATATGTTTCGGTAGTGACTGTTTCGGTAGTGACAATTCTAGCTAACTTTAAGCATAAATAAAGAATTCTAGCAAGCACACGGCTTACAAACACATCTTTGAAGAGGTGAACACACATACAAACATAAGATTTTCCATGAAACCCCAAAAGGTTTACTTAATTGAAGAAAACATGCGTTTCGGTAGTGACAATTCTTAAGGTTACAGGTCGATTTTCAGACTTTGGAACACATTTATATAAAAACTATGGGATTTAGCTACTTACCATTCACCCATTAGGGACAGAGATGCAGTGTCACTATATGGTCAAAAATGCAGAGTCGTGGCTAAAACACAGGCTCAGCCAATGGACTAAAACTCTTGTGTTTCGGTAGTGACATGAAAACTAGGGACATGATTTTTTGAGTATAGTAAATTGATTTAAAAATTAAACCCACAATAAATCTTAATATTCCAAGTTCTGTTTCAACCTAATCATAAAGATCTTTGAAACTAAATCATTGAAAAAAATTAAAAAAAATTGAAAAGTGTTATTTAAAGGCATTGAAATTTAGATGTCAGGGTTGGGGACAGCTACTTCCCAATAGAAAGTACCCTATAAATGATGATTTTGTATATATTTAGCTTATCACTATCTCATGTAATGCATTGGGTTTATATAGACCATAACATTTTCTAATTTAATATCTATGCCTAAATACCTAATTGTTTTGTAAATAGTTTTTATTGTTGAGGGACTGCATATTACACGAATTCGGTAGAATGGCCCATATACTGTATGTGTCATAGTTGATGCATGGCAATCCATTTCTGACTATGATTGATTTGTGCTCAGACATGTGGTCACACTAAGTCTAAGCCTGTCTGTCAGGGTCACCCTCTGCCCGCTTAAATTAACCTCAGTGGGCCCTAATTTCACTGACGGACAGCTGGCAACAGGCTAAGCAATGAGCAATAAGCAAAGTCAGCCACGCACGAATGAAAGCTAATTAAATAACTTGGCATTTCATTTTGCCGATTTAATTCCATGAGTAAGATCCAAAGTCCAAACAAGGGTGGGTCAGCACAATGCTCCCAAATGCCACACGATAGCTTTAGTTCATGTGCACCGGACTTAACTTGTTGCTCTGCCCGTTGCCCATCAATGAAATTAAGGCCCACTTTCTGTAATTAGAGTTTAAATGTGTTGAGTGACCGTCAAATAAGTTCATAGTTTGTTTAGACCAGATCAGACACAGCAATTTTAGAAGGTTCCCCAAATCATTTTTAACCTGGAACTGGAAATCATGTATCATTTGACATTGTGTGCCGGTGCAGGGATTGTTTGCATAGCCACCACGCAATATGTTCTGCTCGGAGTTGAGTAGGTTGATACAAGAGGTATTCATCTAGACAAGAGGTGACAGCTCTGCTAAGAGCAAAAGAACCTAACGCTAGGAAAGTAGCACGGATCATTTTGTGGTACACGAGCATGTATTGAAAAAAAAGTGTTAATCTTCTTTCGGAGTTACTTGGCAGGCATCATGCTGTGAGGATGACTCCATCAGTCTTCAATTGCCACCATTAAATCTCAGCCGCTTCCTGCCCATTATAACAGGCTGCTCTTTTGTCCATCTAAAGAACAACAACCCTGAGTAAAACCCAGCTGTATTCTCTGGGATGTTATCCTTTTTTTTCTGTGTTAAGCATGATGGCTGCTTGGAAGTAATAACGCTAGGTAGTATTATCCACCTCCTCATTGTCAACATTTCCACTGATAAACGACTTGCTCTAATTTTATGCTCAACCAGTTCTTATACCGAAAGTGGCAACACAGGAAAGTGGATTACATTGGGGTGTAAGGTGCTTGTTTTAGTGACTGATTCAAGGGAACATTGCTGAAATAATTATATTACCAGTATTCATAAAGAAGATGTTGTAACAGACTGCACAAAGGAATACCATGTAGCCATATGTTGTGACTTCCACATCAAACACACAAATAAGACCCTCACTCAGTAAATATGGCCACATAGACATCTTTCCTTCAATTATTCTTTCCCAGAATTATTCCTTAACTGGCACACAGATGTCCAGACCCAAGATTTAGCATGGAAGGCCAGAAGTTATACAGAGGCAATAGGCTTTTTATTTCCCAGGTGTGTTTCATCTGGTACTGATACATTTCTGCTCTGTCTACTCACTGAGCTTTATGTCACTATTCTTTGGGTAAGGGTGGGCTATGAACTATTCACAGGTTCGAGGGATTTGTTCACTTTAAGCTGACATAGCGTTCAAGGTTCTTTAGTGTGAGTTGCCTCTTACAGTTTGCTATCTTGAGTCAAGGACCTAAGTAGCCATTTTTTCTCCTTATGGCTTTTGTTTGTGGGGCAGCTGGAGCCAGAATCTAAGTTTAATTAAACGGCAACCGTCTCACGTTAGCGTTTTTAGGATGATTCATTCAGCAAGAATGTGAGTCTCTTTACCCTTTTGCCCTCGGAATCGAGTTCATTTAAAATCCATAATTTGAGTTTTGCTGACACCGTCCTTGAGCTGAGCAAGATATAAGTCAAGGCATGTAATGCCTCAGGAGATCAACACCAGCAAAGGCACACTGTGACCACATTGCCCACCATACACAGCACTCTTTCTTGCTTGCTCTGCGGTCATCACAATTATCCCCTAATGTTTAATTCGGTTTGTATTCTGCTTGTGTGGAAACACGGTGCTGTCAGCACAAACAATCTCACTGGCCATTCCGTGTGTTTATGCGGCCTCTTTCAAGGACAAGTATCAGAGGAGCCTATTAAAATAATGAGGGGTCTGCCTGGTATGGCTCGTTCCATTACTGCGCGGGGGATGTTCCACTGCCTGCTGGCTCGGCCCAGTGGCCCAGCCCAAAGTTGACGTGAAGTGGTGCTAAGATACAGTGACATTGGAAGCAGGAATGCATCACCTTGTCAATGCTCTGCACATTTTATTTCTAGTTTGATGGAGTCACTGAGGCTTTAGTCTCTACAAATGCACCCCTCTGAAAGTGTTCGCTCTAGGCCCAATTCAATTCTATTTGTTGATGGAGTGGATGATGAATGGGATCAAACATAATGATGTCTGCATTGCATGCTTGTGCTCACCATAATACTGGAATGATTAGTGCTTTTAGCAACCATATTGGCTGCCACTGAATCTGGCTGAGCATCGATAATAAGAGAAGTCTCATTTTACTGGCTTTCTTTGGCTAAAAGGCATGGCTTTTATTAGTGCATCTGTAGGACCTTACAAAGGGAACAAAGGCTCCACAGTTAATCACCACCATCAAGTATCAGGTGAAAAGTGCAGGATTAAATCACACTGTAAATCTTGCTGTGCTGAGTACAATCTGGTTGAGGTGGAATAAAATTTGCAGAAAATGTGTGTTCACACATCAAATAAAAGTCTGATTTATTGTCTCAATGAGTCATGGCTTTTGAAGGATTATGTGCAACTGACCTCAGTTTGGTGAGCTGTTTTTTGAAAATGGTAGATTAACAAATAAGGATACAAACATTTACAGTATACAATCATTTTCAGTCTGTAATTGTCAACCCATACACTGGGACGGTCTACTGGTTTGATTCTGTAATATTTTAAAATGTTGTTAAAAGTCATTAAGAGGGTTACTGAAATTAGCTTTGTTTCATATAGATAAAAGATTGCTGTAGTATACATTTGAGACACACAAAGACTGCGGCTGTAATCAAGGTGTATTAGTATTTTTCATAGTTTTTTTTTATTTATCTTCAGAGCACTTCACTGATGGACTGGATTTATGCCTGGTCTATCTTGCCAAGAACAGGCATACCAAACATCTGTCACCTTCTGACCCTGTGATGTGGAGGGGGTGGGTGGAGCCCAGTGTGCATGTCTCCTTGCTTCTGCCAGAATGAAAAGATGCTATGAGGATGTGTAGCATACATGCACATAAACATCTCATGGTGACCTCAGCGCAGTGGAGGTCTTTCAAAGGCTAGATGCCAGCAGTGATGCCCTGCTGTGAAAGAGAATGGCACAAAACAAGAAGTGGCAAATAGTGCCCACACGCTGACACACAGGGTGCCACGACAGTGGGCCCGTTTCCTCTCTTCACCTCGGGGGATCCAGGTGTTGAGCTCATCACAAGAAATTAAAGATGATATCCTGACATCTGGGGTCCTCCATAGGCAACGAACCACATATATACTTAAAACAGTTAGCGGTAAATCGCTTGTCAAAGTCAACCTCCAAACATGCAGTATATGTTTGAATGGTCATGTGGCTAATAATATCTGCAGCCCACAGAATTCTATTCATTTCTGGATGGTTGGCTCCCATGCTGTGGGACCTGCAGGAGCTCACATGCAATTTACAGAGCTTTGTGCAACATGTCTCTGCACGACATTTTACAATTAAAAGGAGTTTCCACACTTCCTACAGTGTCTCTCATGGTTGGCGACTGCAGAGCATTTTAAGTGGACTGGGATGAATATGGCTCATTGCCTGTGTTCTGTAATTCACCCCTTGACAATGTAGCTATAGCATCAGTGGTGAGCTTAGTATTTCGACAGTTATGATCCCCATAAAAGATTTATGGCCTCTAGACACATGAACAGTTGTGAAGGTATTAGAGTACAATGTTATAATGAGGTTTCCCAGTATTCTTAACACATGCCTGATTTTTTTCCTCGTAACAGCGTTTATTAATTCATCAAAAAACAAATATCACCAATGAGCCTGTCCAAATATCACCATTGAGCCTGTCCAAATATCACCATTGAGACACAATTTCTGTCCTGTGAGTAGAAACCACTGCTGTTCTTAGAAGAGTTCAAATTGGAGATTGTTTCCTCACATTATCACACAGATGTGACGATCGCAAGAGCCTGTGCGATGACACTTGCAGTCTACCATGTCTGGACCACTGGTGAAACAGTTAGGGTATGAGCTCTGAGACGTCATGGTATATGAGCATAGTAGTGCTATACACTGCAGGGTCTGTGGTTTGTCATAGTCTAATTGTTGCACGGTATGTGACCACTGTCCATGTCTACTGTTGTCACCTCATTGCCCCAGTGTCACAGTACCCACACTGCCAGGATCAGTCTATGTGTTAACACTTGCTGGTGACGTGGGTGATCATCTGGTGATTATCCAGTTCAGCTATGCAGTGATGGCACTGCCGACAGCCATCCCAGTGTGCCATGTGTCCAAGGGTCTGAGGCCCATCGTATCTTACAGCAACAGTCTGGGTCTGTGTTCTTACAGCAACGCTCGTAGCTGCTGTCCATGGTGCTGATATAAGACGCCACTGAAATTGTCAATTTTGCATTGACACAGTCCTGTCCATTGCTGGTGTCAGCAAACAATAATGTTTGTCAGCAAACAATAATGAGGCCAAATACAGACAATTATAATAGTACTATATAGTTACTGGTTGTGTGGAGGATTGGGGCCAGAATATAGTGGCACCTATACATACAATAACTAACACCACGCTGCATCTACAGTCAATTGTTTGGCCTAAAGTTCCACTGAATATTGTCCATGGTGCTGATCTGGCATTTGTCATTTCTTGGTTCCACTAATGTAACTCTGACATCTACCAGTAAATTGTCCTTCACATTACTGTAATTCAACCTAGTATGCAACACTGTTTATAACATGAGCCTCTGTGCAGTGTGATTACATGTGTTGGCATATATCCTTGTTTACAGCACCTGATCAATCTCAACTGACAGTGTGTATATGTAGCAGTAACATCCAGACCTGCATGATTCAATTGCACGTCTAACCGATGCTCACATGAATATACATGTATTCAGTCAAATAATAATGTGGTCACTGGTCACAATGGTATTTAATGCTGTAATTAATTTATGTAAAGCTGTGTCACTGTGGCATTTACCCCCATGCCTGATTTCCAGAAGCTGACATCGTATTTCTTTTTATTGTCACTATACCGGTTCGTAGAATTGACAGGAGCTTTAGGACAAATTTAATATGAGCTATCAGCAGGAAAATAGAGTTATCATCTATGACCTGATGTATCCAGGTCCCATACACACCATGGTCTGTTCCAAGAAAACCTCCATTGGAAGACATGATGTAGGCACTAAAGCCCCTCCACATCATATGGTCAAAAGTTAACAGATTGATACACCAATTGCTAGCAAAAAGGCTAAGGCACAAGTCCAGTCTATTGAAGCTATAATCAGCTTCCGGGCGTTATGATCTTAAAACATGCTTACACATCTTATTCTGTTCCAGTGCAGATATCAGTGCTGAGTACCCTCTCCTGCTTTTCTTTTAAGCTCTCATACTCACTTTTCCCGGTCGTCACTGCGAATGATCACAAATGTTCACAAGAAGGTGAATCAGCACAAAAAGTGCACACCGTCAGAGTCAGAAACAATCCTCAGAGGAGTTATCAAAGCAGATTTCTCCCCAGCAGGGATGTTTATTAGCAAGCAACCCCTTTAAAACACAGCAAGAGGAGCAGTCCTTCCAACACCGCAAACTGCTCCGCTGGCACTATTCTATATTCTATTCTATACTATAAGTCCCAGGGCCGAGTTTGGCCTGCTGTTGGCTTCTGCAGGAAACTGTGCTGGAGATGTGAGGGGTGAGGTCAGAGCCCATAAAGCCCTGTAGTATAGAGGGGAAGAGCCTGGGCTATGTTAATATGCTACTCTGCTCAGCATCTGACAGAAATCTCTCTGGGTTTAGCGCGTATGCCTCTGCTCTTCCAGTAATGGATTTTTTTCCCCCCGTTAAACCAACCAGAAGTGTCAGGGAAGAGGAAAAGAGGGGTGCTCACAATAAAGGAGAGTAGTGGCGAGCGTGCACACAACCAGGCATCAGGCGAAAGGAAGAGACGATCTGAAATGTTTCAGTGGCCAGTGTTTTTCTTTTTCAGATTGCTTTTGGTATAGAAACAGGATTTAACATTTCGTGTGTCTGTGAAGCTGGAGAGATGCCCTGTGTAATCCTTCATCTAGGGAGTTGACGGTCTGCAGCCCTCAAGCTTGTGCAACACATCTAAAAAAAAGAAAGAAAAAAAGAGAATAGGCTTAAGATCTGCGGCTTTTCTCGAGCCAGGGCCGGTGTTGATCCTGAGCTCAGTGCTCTGTGTTCGTGTGCGTTGTTTAATTTTGCTCTTGGCCCATCTGGATAGGAAACCGAACAAGAAGACAAATGAGGCTAGGCACCAGATTGATTGTTTTGTGAGATCCTTCTGACTGCTTAAAGCATCAAATAATTTAATACTCTCATATATCGACATTTACACTATAGTTTAGGGGTATTTATTTATTGTATCAGTTTTATCGGCTTATAAAACTTTGTTAGATTTCAGCTGGGCACCGCACTCAGCTAGACCGCAGAGTCAGGGGACATCTGGGTGAGAAGTAGTTCCATAGTTCAGCTTCCCTGGGCCGGAAGCCATGGAAATGGAGTTGGCCATGTTCTTTTTAAGAGTAAAAGCTGCTCGCTGTTGCTCTGTTTCAGCCCCAAGTCTCAGCAGGGATGCTGTGAAGCTGGCAGTGATGGGAGTGTGCCCTGGAAGCACTAGCAGCACTTTTTTGCTGCAGAAACACATGAGAAGGCATACGCTACTCTTTGTTCTCCTCTGTTGTGTAATAAAGTGAGAGAGTTGTGTGAAAGTTACCCTGCTTTTAGTTCCAGCTCTTTTTGTCAGAAAATATCAAGTTTATCTGCAGTAAGCATGTTTGGGTTGGAGGGTGAGCGTTGCATTCTTATAATCTATTAGCATAACTTCTGCCTGTGGATGTGGTGACAGAGACTTGAAGCGATCAAAAGAGGCTTGGAAAATATCACTTTGAGAAAGGTTTGAGGAAACAAAATGGAGTGGGAGTGGGTCAGTGGAAGAAGTGACAAGGAAATTGAAAATAATGAGATGTGTGGTGTCAACCGAGATCCTATCTCAAATGGCTCTAAAAACGCATTTACTGCTACCTCAGCTGGTTCAACCAGAATGTAGAGATATAAAATCAATATTTCTGGTATATATATAATGAAATGATTTAGGGATCCTACAGTGTCAGGTATATCTTCAGCTTTCTTACTATATATTAATACAAATGCAGGCAAGAGTATTCAGACAGTGATTTGATTCAAATGTCAAATGGAGCAGGCTTATATACGCTGACAAATTTTACAGGCTAAGGGCTGACAAAAACGCTAAATCACCAGAGAAATTGCCATAGGGCATTGATGGACCACATTAATCGCTAACTAAAAATATACAATAATACACATAGAGACATTAAGAGAAAGGGGAAAACACCAATCACGCCAATTCAGGACATTAAAACTGTTTTCAGCAGACAACATCAACATTTGAGCATGGGAGACACCACATCATAAACACAACAAGGAAGTACACAGTTATTAACACATCAGTCCAACAACATGCCACAGAGTGCTACGATCTAACATTGTGCTGTGCTGGTTTTTACTGACAAGCCTATACACTTTGGCACTTTGGCAAGCAGGTTGGTACTCCCTAGTATTTTAGTTTCGTTATTTTTAATTCAATATAACTCCAATTAGCGCATGAGTGGCAATGTTCTGCTGAAAATAATTGTACTGCTGCTGGTGTAGTCCTGCATTCATTACTTACACAGCATTTATTTTCACCCATGCTAATTTGGAAAACCCATGCGTGTTCAAGGCTCCAAAAATCCTTTTTATATGTAAATTGGGGCTTGGACGTCAAAGGAATCATAATAAATCCCAGATACCGGACATGTTTGCTCAACATATATTGAATACACAATATGATAAAAGAGCACTAAAGTGCTTCCTCCTCCCAATCATTCAAGCAGCTGTGGTTTGAAGCTTATTTTTAATGTGAGTGTGTGTTTCTGCTCTGGCTCTCTGGAGATGACATTTTCCCCTTTGTGTCCGTCTGCTGCAGGTTTGGCCAAACCCATGGGGCTGGTGGAGGGACCAGGGGGACTTGGACAGGGAGGGGCAGCAGCCACGCTGGGGGCGGACAGTCGAGAGATGGAGGGAAAGTACGAGGAGTACGGCTACAACGCCCAGCTCAGCGACCACATCTCCCTAGACAGAACCATCCCAGACTACAGGCCCAAAAAGTAAGCTGTTTAGAGTCTAGCACTTGAACCGCCAACGTTTTGCAGGATGCTCTTTCAGCAAAGTGGCACAGTGGCCATGCCAGATAACTACCGGAAGGGCCTGGAAAAAATCCCTTCAGAAATACAAACCTCTCTATGTCCCATGACTGTCAGAGGCTTAAATAATGCAGGGAAGGTCCAGTGAAAGTATTTTTTGAGAAAGAAGTTAGTGACTTTGCCAGAATATTAATGTCCCTTTTTAATGGATTTTAAATTTAGACTGGGGACTATAGCTCAGATACAATGAGTGAGAGGGGATAATGAGGGCAGCCAGTGGCATTTATATCACGCTGCGAGGACGAACAAAAAACCTCAGTGACAAAATAGGAATGGAGGGAGAGGGGAATAAAAATCAGACAGCAATATTTCCGTCGCTTTTGTGATTTGAAACAATTTCTCGGGTCCTGACTGGCTTTTGTGCTGCTGTTGAATCTGCTGACTTGGAGGAAGGAGCCAGAAGAGTTCGGACAAAGAGCACTAATTAATTCCAAGCGCTAAAGAAAAATCACTTGAGGCAGTGGGGGGACGCAGGGTATCAACTGTATCTACGAGGCAAGCCACTGAAAGATGAAAATCGTTTGCATGGCTGCTCACCCAACTAATTCACACCCTCAATGGCGCAGGTATACAGACATCTGCCTCTGTAACAGTGTTGGCCTTGAGCCAGGCCAGATGAGGACCTGATCAGCACCAGAGTAGATTACTGTCTGGGTCATGATCCCTATCATGGACCTCTGTTTGGTACCTATTGTATACATCAAATAATAAGTGAGATTTTTTATTTTATTTTTTGTAGGTGGTGTAGAGATTCATATTGTGAGCGTGTATGTCCTGATAGTCATGTCGCCGAATTCAGCTGAATACAATTATTCATGCTCTCATCAACAACTATGTGCCACTAAATTATTTTCCTCTGATGTCCGTTTTCTCTTTCTCTTTTCATGTCACAAAACAAACAACAGTGGCTTAGACATCTGGCGACAATTGCAATTCAATCAGTGGCGTGTACAGAATGTGTATGAGTATGCCCAGGCTTAGTGCTATAATTGGTTATAGAATGTTTTAGGGTTTATTTACTGGATATCAATAAAGACGCAAACATTGCTCTGGGGAGAATTATCATGATAATTATATGTTGAAAATGGCCTTTTAACAGAAGACATTTTCCTTATTATATTTATAGATTCGTGGATAGAAAAACAACGTCAACAACATATTAAGTCTTTAGAATTACATTCTTTGTCTCAGTATGGGCCTCATTTTGTACACGCCATACGGTCATTAGTCATTCATGGTGTTCTTGTTGGTCACCTCCTCAGTTGAATGTGACTGCATGTTGTTCCATTTCAAACACCAAGAGAGAGACTAATGAGGCATCATGTAGCACCAGGCCCATGGCCGCATCCCTTTTGATTCACGCGCACCTGTGGCAGCATCTTAAATTGGATAGCTACCCTGTTCTTCTGAGAGGGAAAGCTTGGAAAGAACCAACTGTCACAAATACACCCTCACGCTAATTAGTGGGCACCTTATGCTTGTGTATTTAGTGGTGTTGGGAAATCTGTGATATCATTTTAAATATCCACTTTGTAGTGTTTTCTCTCAGTTGATGTCTGTTAAACTCATATTTAATCATACTTACTTCTAATTATGCTGTATCTGTTTTTGGGCAATTTTCCTGGTTTCCAATAGTCATTAAAGGGGGGAAATAGTCTGTATTGCTTGGCCTAATTCAGTTGTGGATACCATTCTGATTTCTCACTGAGTACATGTAAGCCAAGCGTGAGAGGCTGAGCATGAGCTGTTCTTCCATACTTCCTGCCTGATGTCTCGTTAGACCTACTGTGTGGTCAGGCCAATAAACAATGAACAAGCGTGATCCTTCTTCGCTGAGGAACCCTGCCAGTTTGCATTTTGAGGAAAACCCAGCCTGACATATCTTCTGACATGGAATGGCAAACAGTAAAGCACAAATCATTAAACCATAGGATATGTGAACAAGCACATGGTTGTTCAGTGACTTCGGCTGCATGACCTGAATCTGTAGCAGTTATTTTTTCTCGGTTATATTCGTCTGCCCTACCTACTCGATCCAGAGCTATTTGTTAAATAATCTGAAAACAGCATGCAAGAATTACTACGCCGCATTCCATTCAGTGTATATATTTAACCTCACTTAGTTCAGAGATTGCATTACAATGAGTCAGTTTAGTATACAACTCAATTCGAAAAACTAAATTTTAGCACTATTCACAGTAAAAGGTTGTGATTCTTTTCAGAAAATTTTCAAATTTGAGCCGAGCTATTTTTTTCCTGTCACTTCATTGACCACACCTGTCTATCCTATCTCCCACTGCTTCCCCATCACCATGTCCTTTCAAGAGATTTCTACTCCTACACAAGCAGTGTCTGGATTTTAAGAGTGCTGTTCTACTGAGATCATGTTTAGTTTCTAAAGGACAATCTGCCGTCCCACACATTTTCCTCCATTCGCGCCATCAGCTTCCACCTGCGTGAGCGTGAAAAATGTCCCTTTGTGAGCATTCCCGTGTCTCAGAGGAGCACAGTCCCAATGCACAGCTCCAATTCACATTCGTAACAGACAATTACATCTACATCTCTCTGACTGAGGACAGGTGTACATCTCACTGGTGCCTCAAAGTAGATGAGCCATCGATTCACCAAAGGTCATTGATTATTTCTAGATAGATGACAGAGGAAGTGTTACTTGCCTAGCAGTACTGTAGCAGCATCACAATAACAATGTAACAATCTGAATATAGCCTACTGCATCATTGTTGATGTAAATTCAATGTGCTTACATAACATTGCAGGCAATGAAGGATATATAGTACACCTGAGTCATGCAGTTGTCCTCTGCTCACGGTATTTATAGATCTCCTTTAGTGTATGCACATTTTAAACAGTAATGTCAGTTACACTTTGTCCCCATAGTGTCAAATTTCATTCAGACCTGGCATTTTGTTGAGGCACAATGCAATATTTCATGCAAGTCGCGTATGTTCTTGTCCATATTTAACAACAGAGGCCTGTTAATAGGAGAGAGACCTCCCTCTCCCACTTATTGGGCCAACAGTGGCATCCACTATTTAAGTGACATTTACAATGATACAGGTTTTAACTCCTCTCAGGATATTATCTGCCAGGTTCCTCTTTTTTCTTTTATTCTCAAGGCACATGGCATCAACCCCTACCCACTCATCCACTTTATAAATAGTTTGCCAGGCAGGAAGGGACCAGGGATACTGTGTCCACACTCTGCCAGTTCTTACTGGAGGCTGCTCTTTCACTACACAGAAAATGGAAATGTGATTGTCTAAATCCGGACCGCTTTTTGCTATTTGGGCCAACATAAAGGATGCTTCATGTTTGGATAGAACCTATTTAACCCATTTAACCTATTTAACCCAGTGGAAACTTCATCTCATGAAAATGAGAAACAATCCCATATTTACTCCAGTGAAGCCCCTGGCACCTTCCTTCATATGATATGTGATTTCCCACCCATTGCTAAGTTTTCAACTAAAGTGGCATTTAAATTATCAGTTTTTTTTATCTGAAACTGCCTGAAACCATACCAGCCTTGATATTAAATGATCTATCAAGTATCCCCAAACATACAAAGCGTATAGTTGTGGCTGGCCTAACAGCTGCCAAGAAAATTGTTGCCATACAATGGAAACTGCCTCGCTCTCTTAGCATAAAACGTTGGCTTCTCTCCTATCTGGATGTCATTTTCCTGGAGCTGTCTACTGCTAGAATTAATGGCACCATTGAGACCCCTCTGAAAAACTGGCGTTCTGCAGCCAATGCAGTAAGAGACCTTCTTAACACTTCCATGACTCGCTCCTTGACCAGTGGCATTTAAAGTGAGAAAAGTGAATTTTCCTTTGTGTATGTTTCTTTCTGTTTGTTTTTGAGTATGGGTTGGGTCTATTAGTGTTTTGTAGGTGGAGAGGGCAAGCACATTTTGCTTGCATTTTGATTTAGTTTTAATTGGTATGATCATGTGCCTTTATTATTTGGTTTTATATTGTTTCATTTTCCAATAAACTAAACAATTGGCATAAACATTTTGTATATTATATACATCAACTGTATATAATATACAAAATGCCAATTGTTTAGTTGTCCTGAAGTAAAAATGCTGACTGTCAAAGGACACAGCTGCCATCCTGTCAGAAAGAGTACTACTGGTAAACAGCAGCGTCTTTTGTTTCTCGGCTGGTTTTATTTACTTTTCGAACAAAGTTTGCTGTTGAAACTCCGGTGCCCACTGCGAAAAACAGGTCACCGAAGAGACGTGTAAATCAGAGGCTGTGGCTCTAACAAATCCATCAAGTGGAATCGTCTATGCCTTTGATGTTTCCTAAAGTGTGCAAGGTGACAATTAGGACTGCAGCACTCCACAAACACTGCTACACTCCATCTTTAATCATGAAAAAAAAAATCTTTAGTGCTTTGAGAATAATGACAAGGCAGTCGGTTTGTGTTTGTTGGATAAGGTTTGCTATCAGATAGTTTTGATCCCATTTCCTGCTTCGCATGCTTGTGCGGCCGGGAAGGTTAATGGAAAATTTCATGATGAATCATGGAGCTGGCTACGGGAGGAGCTGACATCATACACCACCAAGAGAGCAGAGTGTGATAAGAATAAGTCTTAATCAGGTGGTCTGCTTCTGTCACTGCTTGTTCCAGGTCAAATTATTATAACTCTGAAGTGAGCTTAGTTCCGTTACCAACAGATGAACCGATTGCTCATCCTGTTACCGCCTTACAAGGCTCTCCAGACCAGCAGACCGGTACACATTTAAGGGTGAGCGATGGCCTAAATTGGATTCAGTAACTAGGGCAATGGAGCAGCTATATCACTTTAAAATCTGTTGACTGAGTTTGACCAACGAGACAATTCCACTGGAGTGAGAGGGCACATCCCATTAGCAATGTGGCTTTGAACAAACAGTTTTCACACCACACAACCCAGCCTCTTGCTTAAACAGAGTCTTGCGTGAAATTGAAGCTGAAAACGCACAATATACATTCAACCATTTCTGTAACTTTTAGGATTTCTGTGGCACCGTGTTTCTTAAGCATCTTAACGTGGTTCCGCCCTCGTGAAATCAATTAATGAAGTTATGAGGTTTACTTTTGTGAATGAGACCTTTAACTACCGTTATCATTACTGTGAAGGACTGACTTAGTTTAAATTATTATTGGTGCCATTTTAATGTGTATTTCTTTTCACACATGATTTTACCCCTCTGTTGCGAGCCTATGGTAGTACGGGCCAATAAGGGATAGTTCAGCTACTTGTTAAAAAGGGTTGGCGTAGTAGTTGTTGGGAGGCTTCTGTGGTTTGGTGCTCTATCAGCTTCCGAAGCATGAGGCTGATGTCCGTGTACTGTCTACATACAGGGCACTGTAATATTGACTGTATATAAACAGTTGTTTGTAAAGATCTTTTAGTTTTAATTTATATCAGTCTTTTTGTTTATATTTGGATGATGCACTTGGTGGAGGGCAAATAAATCCACAACAACAGAGCCTTGTCTCCCTGCTGCCTGTTGTGCCATCCCTAAAAGGCCGTCGACACGGATACCCTTTGACACAACGCCTGAAAGGAATTGCAGGAGCATGTGAATAAACGACCAGATGTAAAATTGACCTGAATATTTCTAGAATGAGTGTACTTGTTCACTTGTGTCAATATATAGCTACTAGATTTTTGGAAGTATTTCCCCCCTATATGTTTACAACTGAAGCAAATCTATGGCCTGTTTGAAAACTGAAGATTTCACTGTTGCCTTACACACTTTAGTAAACAACAGATAGCTGTGGTACATGAACCCTTTTAGATTTTGTCGAAATGATTCATATTTTCATTGGTGTCACTGCTGTTTTCCCCTTTCACTACACACACAAAGAGATACTGTGCTTTCAA
This sequence comes from Sprattus sprattus, assembly GCF_963457725.1. Classification (NCBI taxonomy): domain Eukaryota; kingdom Metazoa; phylum Chordata; class Actinopteri; order Clupeiformes; family Clupeidae; genus Sprattus; species Sprattus sprattus. Next base: position 18,004,626 of record NC_137913.1, on the reverse strand, counting down.
TCATATTTTCACACCCTGTTCAGTGAACAAAGGAAACCCTAGGTTTTGATTTCCATAGCCTGCACTGCACAGCATATTTTTGTCCTCGCCTGTCATTGCCCTAAAGTGAACACTGGTTGACACAGGCCAAACTCACACACCAAAGGCTGCGTGGCGACGTCATCGGTCTTAAGTGCTGACTGCACAATGTCCACAAGCTCGAGTTGGTCACGGGGACGTCTGTCCCTGCCTGCTGGGGTCCATCTGGTGTACTTCTGTTTCCCTGGCAGAGCCATGGGGGCCTGGCAACAGTGACTCGATGAGTCTCACCTTTTCGCATGTTACACCTGAACTCAGCTGCATGACTTCACACGGCTAGAAAGCTTGGATGAGGGCCAGAGATGGCCATCGCACCACCAGATGAGCAAGTCAGGAGGGAGGGGGGGGGGGGGGGGGGGGTGTTCTTTGATGACTGTGCTCACAATTTATGTGTGTGACAAAGCACTGAAGTAGGTTATTCTCAAGAAAATATTCTATTGTGACCTCCTTAAAATACAGATATGTATAACACAATTACATTCATTCTGGTTTTGCAGGTTGCAAAACATGAACAATCTCTAGGTCTGCAGTCTCTTAAAACATTGGGACGGTACACTTGAAAACTGATTGGCAAGAGTAAAATAAGAACAGTACATGGATTTTAAGTAACATCTTATATCTGCCTGTTTATGTTTATGTTTTCTTTCATTTCCTTTTCTTCTCATTTGTCTAAATGCAAGAATTATGTTCTGCATATTCCTGAAGACCACAGTACCTTAAAGGTGTAGTCTGTGATTTTAATTCCATACACCTTTTGACAAATTCAGCGTATTGCTCCTCAAGTCCTCTAGCTGCCAGTTCAGTGTTTGTAGTTCCCAGTGGATCGATGCCGCTATCGATTACCGTGCCGTTGCGCATGTGCGATGACGGCACACGCACGCAGCCTGGTTTTGTGTAGACCACAGCCAACATGGCCAAATCCTATCAATTCCCATCCCTATTCATACACAGCCCTGGGCCTGTAAATGGGAAACAAACATTATGTCTCATACCAAGCCATGAACAATCTCAGCCAATCAACACAGGTGCTTCAGGAGCATGGAGGGGACGGGTGTAATTTGATTGGCTGTTGAGCGCAAACAACAACAACCTTTCACAAAACTAAATCGTGGACTGCATCTTTAAATGTCAAATGTGCTGTGCACAGGTGTAGTACAGATGCACCTGCAGCTCTGCTCAGCTGTGCTGTGACCCATATACACCTTTCATATCTGTAGTTAGAGCAGCCTTTATGCAACCCACCTGTGACACACCCGAACATTTCAGGAAATGTGGAAAATGTCTGCTGTATTTTTAATTTGCTGTTGAAAGAATTGCAAGAACATGAATGTGGGGTTGCTCATGGTTAGGTTTTTATTCATTACAGCTTATCTTGGCTGAATATTATCTTGGGTTGAGACTAGGTTAAAACATAAATAAATAAATAAAAATATCTTTTCAAGATAATTGCACTGATTGTATGAAAGACTGTTATGTTGGGTTTTGTACTGTGAATGTCTCGTTCTCGTTTACCTCACATAATATTTTTAACCTCAAGTGGTCTGCATTGCTGCAAAATCCTCCAATTTGAAATGCAATTGCGTTTGCCAGAACCAATTCGTTGACTGCCCTACAGGGTTATTGCATTTTATAAATATCTTTTCTATTATTTCTACGCATTTCTCTGCCAGCTCTTCAAATATAACCAAATCTCTGTCCTTAAAATGTCACTCTTGAATTGTATGATCACAGGATATACTGTAGAATGCTGCATTCATAGCCCCATAGGCTACATAATCCCCAAAGATTTCAAAATGAATGCCTAGCAAGCCCAAGGGGACCACTGCTGGACCATTCTCTCAGTAACAGAGAGGGGGATTTCATAAGGAGATGATGATCAAGTGCTTACGGTTGCTATAGGAATCAGACAACTGTGACAGAGGCTCAACTGTGACTGCAATTTGTGCTGGGCAGGATGGATGCTGTGGAGGCACATGATTTACCTGACCAGTGGAGACTTGGCTCAGCTGAGAGCAATATCATTCTTTTAGAAATGGAATAGAAGTCCTTTGTTGTTCACTGTTCATATCTCTATTAGCTTTCACATTGTACGTGGTCACACAATAGTATAGTCATGGTTACTTTGGTTGTCATTCACTGTATTAATTGGGTCACTGAAAAAAACGACACCGAATCAGATTCTAGCCATTACTCTCTCCAGCTCGAGTTGCCATGGCACTGAATTGAGGGACCTACAGTAATGAGTGCTAACAGAGTGTTTTCCATTTTTGAGCAGACGCTGAGCTGCAGGGATGGGCTCAGTGACATTCGATCACCTTGCATCGTCCTTCGTCTGCAGTTCACTGCACTACACATAGTGTCTGAGTTGAGAAAGTGTGTAGGGTGTCTGAATCGAATCTGACTTTAATCCAGGGGAAAGAAGCTTTAAACTGACCATCTGAAGCAGACGACTCCTTTTGTGCATGTATCTTAAACCTTAGTGTTTGATTTAATGTGTAGACTAGGGATATGTATTGATATTTGTACTTCTATGTTGTTATTTCTTTCTAGATGCAAGCCGCTGAGCTACCCAGATGATCTCCCTCAGATTGCGGTGGTGTTTATTTTTGTGAATGAGGCGCTATCAGTCATCCTGCGCTCCGTCCACAGTGTAGTCAACCATACACCAGCTCACCTCCTCAAAGAGATCATTTTGGTGGATGACAACAGCGACAGTGGTAAGGACATTGAACAAACATTTCATTTCATCTGTAACTTTAGTCTGCATTTATCTTTTCCACAGGAATGAGCTCATTTGAAATGATGCTCCCTGTTATGAGTTTCTGATTTGTAGAATAACAGGGCCTTATAGGAACCAGGGATGTGACACTTCCTCACACTGATTTCATCAGACCAAGTATTTATAACATGGTGTTTATTAAACATGCAACCACTAACTACTCCGTGCCATGGTTAGTGAGAACCCACACCATTCCCATAGCCCTATATGCAATCTATCTACGGTTTTAGCATCTTAAAATCGAAATTAAAACGGTTTCATGAGAAGGCTGTATACACACACTTAAGCAATGAACCTACCAGCTGTACTGATTAAAAGCACATTGTGCATGTTTTTACCGGTGTCTGGAGGATGTTTTTGTAGTCCAACCCCAGTAGTTTGTAGTGTTACATCATCCTCAAATTCATTTCCATGGTAGGCTACAGTGATTCGAAAGACAGATAAGCACATCTGTATCTCTATTAACTGAACAGGCGATTCAAGTTCACTAAGCAACGTAGAGTAGTAGCGTGTGTGAGAAGGTATGAGCAAAGTTATAAAAGTGTATGCCATTTAGATGAGTTAGTTGATTGATTGGTTGTTTGGTGGGGGTAACACATCAACTTGATTGGCAAAGGACAATATTGTAAAATATGTGTAAAGCACAATCGTTAGCCTGTCCAGGTTACAGGTAACCTCTAAAGAGCTGCTATCGATTTACTTCGAACTTAAGACGACATTGGCACAAAAGTCTTCATACCTTTTAATGCACTGTTTTATGTATGTTGTATCTTTTTGTTTTTCTCTCTTTTTTATAGTTGTATGTCTGTTATTTTATATGGAACTTGGCGTCTGAAATAAAGATTTATAATAATTGGTGCCCCATTCATAGCCAGCCTACTTATGTACTACAGCATCCATAATCACAGTTTTAATCACAGTAAACTCTACAACCAGAGCAATGGAATCCCCTCCTTTTTGTTAGTTGCTAGGAAGCAAGGGGGTAGTTCCAGATGGGTTTGTGTCAGAGATAATTAGGTAAAATTAATTTAGGTTTAAGAGAATAGGAAGTTGCCCGTTGATTATAAATAAATTGTTTATTTCATTTCTGGCTGCTTTTGTTTTCTTAATTGATACATTTCACAATGAGAGGTTCCAAGGGGAGTAAGACTAGCCTACATTATAGAGTCAAGTCATTGTGCCAAGTATGAATTTATATTTATTTGTTCAAAAAGAGAGAACCTGCTGACCAACGACCTGGGCCATTCTGCAACAGGCTACGTTGCTGTATGAACCGCTGTACAGTCTCTGCGATTACTAATTGGCCAAGCAGTGATTTGCTTCGAGGATCTGTGTGTGTTAATGTTATATACACATGTTGTATTTCTTATATCTGACAAACACGTTTTGATGTTAACAAGACCATTGCTGGTAATTGATTTATGAAAGCAAAATGTCTAATGACATCCTGGTCATTGAATCCTTTTCCATTGCTATGCTAAATGCAATCTTCAGTCGTTACCTAGTTAGCCTGAACAACCCAAAAAGGCATTATATAGATTTATTTTTTTCACCTCAGAAAATCAATGTGGTTCATGTCCGCCATGATTGTCAGTCCTCACAATCACTGCATGGCATTTCAGGACCCTGGAAGGATCTGGGCAAATATGCTTTTCCTGCAATAACTTATGCTGGAACCTCTGCTTGTGACCCAATTCATAGAGTTAATAGACTTATGTTTCTTTGCTAATGCACATTCAATTAGAAGAACACATTTGAAATGACTGGTTTTACTTTCCCAAACAAAGGTTGGTAGTTAGAAGATTAATGTATTTTTTGTCCATATGTCTCTGTAATATTTTTGTCAGACCACTAATTTACCTACAACAGAGAGGTAACTCATGTTTAGTGACGCACATTTTCATTTGAATGAGCTTGTTAAGAGAACTAAGTTGAAATGTGCCAATTTTATGCTACAACACATTACTGGGCACCTTCCAGCAGATTGTGCTCCTGTGCAACCCAAGGCTAAGCCAGGCAAGTTCATGGATGATTCATAAGCAACCTTAATTTTATGAGTAGAATGCCCAGACATCGACATTAATTATAATACACAAGAGTCCCTTGATTCAATTGTGTGTGTATGTGTGTGTGTGTGTGTGTGTGTGTGTGTGTGTGTGTGTGTGTGTGTGTGTGTGTGTGTGTGTGTGTGTGTGTGTGTGTGTGTGTGTGTGTGTGTGTGTGTGTGTGTGTGTGTGTGTGCGCGCGCGCGCATGTGTGCCAGTGTGTTTTTTGAGAGTGGAGAGAATATGAAACACCAGAGAGAAAAAAAAGAGAGGAAGAGATGGCAAACCAAAATGAGCACCCTTGGGGATGTACTCTTGAACACAGTTAGGAGTTCAAAAATAGCAACAACACCAGAGATCCTCATTCCTGCTGTGTCCTCTGGTGAACCATTGTGTACAGTCTCCACACCGTTAAGGCAGAAGTCTGTTTCTTTTGTGTTTCGCTGTGTTTGTTCTGCCCGCTGCACACCTGTATTTCTTGTGGCAGCCAGTTTGGAGCCCAAAGCCTGCCTTTTTCACAGGCGCCACAATGTACAAGATTCCAACCGACATTTGGCCCTGAATCCCTTGGCAGGGACTAAGGTCCCATCTTCCCCCAGGCTGGCCTGCACAGGAGCTGCATAAATGATATCTTGAAAAGGGACCAAGCCAAAGTCAACAGTGGCAGCAGTCTCGTCCCAACTGCATCTCAGTGGAAGGCTCGCAGTGGGAAGCATATTTAACAATTTAAAAATGGAGAGAGGCAGGATTTTAACACTGGTGGTGGTGTCTCCAGTGGTAGTGCTAACCAGTTTTCTTTTGTTTCGTTTGCTGTTAATGATTTCAGTTTGAATGTTTTGCTGGCTCGGATGCCGTGCTCAGGCAACATTAAACCATTAACATGCAAGGCTGGCGACTTGACCTTTCCTCGCTGGTTCTGCTTGTCCTTTCTTATTTAACATGTGGTGTGTGAAGCGCCTGGAGGTACACTGAGGATTACTTGTGAATAATGAATCATACTTAGCAACTGCGCTCACTCCTCCATCTCTTGTCATCTAGACTGGGTCCACTATACACAGCAGTTCTGCTTGAATCTTGTTTTTTTAATTTATCAGGGTTTATCCTGTTTCAATATACTAACAGACATTGTTTGATTTTCACAGAGAGAAAAGACAAGCAGCATTATCCAATCTTTCTTACATGAGGAGAGCATTGGACCTTGACAGATCCTTTATTCCTTGGACGTTCATATTAAACCGAACAGTGAACAGCTATTGTCTTGGCTTGCATTATTTTCCATCTATTATCATACCCTTGGGGGCTTGATGGTATAGGAATGTCATCCATCCGGAGAAATTGCCTTATGAGCCACACATCAAACAGTGGCACCAGATCTACACATTTGTGGAGGAAAAAGCCGAAAGTGTCCAGTCCATCTCAATGAAAAAGGGCAACAAATTTACCTTCGACTTAACTTCTCAGTCTGAGGCAGCATGCATGTGATATATCTCCATAATGCACAATATAATGTTCACAGATGCTTCGCTCGTAAATTACCACAATTACGTTTGAAAGACGGTAGTTTTTCTTCGCTCGGAATCATTGTTCAGCACTCTTTGCTTCGGTACGTGGTGATTAAAAAAAGTGTTTACAGAAACAGATGGCGTTTGATTCCAGCACATTGATTGCAGTCACTAGGTCTCATTTTTACACTGCTAGATAAATGTAGCTACAATTTGTGGACAGTAAGGGTTTATTTGTTGAAATAAAACACACAGACACGCTCAGAAACCCTCACAGCCCCCCACAGTCCCACTGTCACACTCGCAGTCCAAATTCCCCTCTACTGTGACATCTTCATCAAAGTTATAAATTATGTTGTGTATTTCTCCTGAACTGATTTATGTGAGGAGTGCGAGTCAGATTTGCGCATCGGAGCGTTTAGGAAGCTGTGCACGGCGAGTGTCCTTATTACTCTCCTCTGCCCGAAACTAGAGCACTCAGCAACCTGCAGCGAGAAGCTCAAACACTCATCAATCTCCCCCAAGCATGTGTCCTTGCCTGCCATTTGTTTACTTCCCCCAGCTCAGCTCATCCCCCACCCGAGCACGGGAGGCCTCACCTGACTGCTGAGAGAGGGGAGTGTGCTCAGGAGCAGCCCCTAATCAGCACAGTCCCACACAGCTTATGGAGTCCCCATTCTATGTGAAGTGATACAATTTCTGAAATTCAGTGTGTAGCCAGGCAATAGTGACCTTTTAGGAGGTCATTGGAAAAATGAATTGATCAAAGTAATGACTGTCATCAATTCAATGATACGTCTCCAAAAAAGGAAGAACTTTGCTGGTTAGGATCATGACTTGGGACTGTCACCCATTTATAATAACCATTCATTAAATCCCTTTAATCACTCATGTGTATTTTTTATATATATATATCTGTCCTGCAGTGGAGTTGAAGTTCAATCTGGACCAGTACGTTAACAAGCGCTACCCAGGCTTGGTGAAGATTGTGAGGAACACAAAGCGTGAGGGCCTGATCCGCGCCAGGATACAGGGATGGAACGCTGCTACCGCGCCAGTCGTGGGCTTCTTCGATGCGCATGTGGAGTTCAACAGCGCTTGGTGAGTAAAAGGGGGTCGTACTCATTTAACCTGGTATTGACTGTGATTGCGAGGAGAGAGCGGAGCGGTGGGATGACCTTGTTCTGACTGTGTTAAACAAAAATGAAGCTACTCCCCTGACTAAACTGAGCTGCAGCCTAGCTTTCATTCCCTGCCAACTGTAAATATATATGGATTGAGCTGAGGGGTTTAACACATTCATCACATGTGAGAATCAGAGCGTGCTGTTGCAGGCTGTGTACTGATTCATTCTACCCCTTCATGTTGCATTATTTGTGTTTTAGAACACCTTCCTTTCTTTTTAGACAAGGGTTTGTAATTTATGTCATAGTGAATGTAAGAGGAACATGACTTTTTAAACTGGATACATTCTTGAAAAATGTATTAAATCACTTGTATGATGGAGTAAGAAGGTAGTTGAATCCCCTCCAAAAGAGGATATATAGTACAAACCAAAATAACAATTTGAGATGTTGAGCCTATATTCCGAACTTATTTAAGGTGTGATGTATTTCAGTTCATAAACAGTATTCAAATAGGGATATTTCACAACAAGAACTTCTTAACTTAGCATTCAGTACACATAGAATTATTTTCCATCATTCAGCTTCTAACCAAAATTGTTGGCTTTGCCTAGCCTTAAACACCAACTATTTGCATCTTAATTTCTTTTCTGAATTCCAATTGACAGAAGAAAACACTGCCTATTAAAGCACTATGTCAGGGGGCGCTCTTTCATTTTGTGAGGATATTAATTGAATAGCTGTGGGATATTGCAGTGATGGAATTTTAATGTGCTGATAAGTTAATTGAAGATTGGGCTAAGAGTTTGGAGGAGTGTCAGGAAACTCAGTGGAGAAATTCTCCTTGTCTTCAACCGCACTCTGAGTCTTATTAAATCAAATTACTTTCTCACTTTAGCCCACTTATATTTGTTTACCAATAGTAGATCAATGTCAGTGTCAATTACATATGAATATGTCCTACATTAAGACATTGCTGTTACTGAGCATGGCAGTGGTACTGACACTTCCAGTGTGGCCTAGTTTGTAAAAAAAGGTCTGATGTAATTAATAATACATGCATTTGATCTATCTTCGTTTGCTGGTGGGAATTCAGACGTCCCTGATTCCTCACATCTCTCTCGCTCTCTGTGCCACCCTGGACTCACGACAAGACTCAGCCAACTCGCATAAATCAGCCTAGTCCACCTGTTTATGCACGGCGATGGAGAGGGTTTGCCGTTACCTGTAGTGTCTCGTCTCGGTGAGGATGACTGATGTCCCAGCGTCTCTCTCATCTGTTTCGCAATCTGCTTGTCTTCAAATATGGATGTCCTCTCCTCCCTCTCGTGACCCAGTCCCCTTACACGTGTTCCAGGCTCCTTGATCGAGAGGCTGTTGTTTTACATTCTCTGGTCTCTTTGAATTTCCCTTTCAGACGTTATACTCGCTACATCACGTTATGGTTTCTTTTGTGCAGGGGATGTATTCATGAGTGTTTCCTTCAGCCTCTGGATGATTCGTTTTACACAAGTTAGCTTTTCTGTGCCTCCAGAAGAACAGATGTGTGCTTTGACTGCATCAACCACACGTACAGACCAGCACGGTGCCTTGGTCGAGAATTCCTGGGATTATATAATATTCATGCAACTCTTTGCATCAAATATTTGTGTGTGTGTGTGTGTATGTGTGTGTTTACATTTGTGTATGTTCATGTGTGTGTGTGTGTGTCTATGTATAAGTGTTTATTTCTTTGCAACCATACTCCCTTACAGACAAATACAGTGCATGTTTAATTTACCACTTGCTGTGAATATCATAATCGAAACCATTTGTCTCATGCATACATCCAGGTAAACTTCCTTCTCCCTCTCTCTCTCCAGTAGAGTAAATATTGAATTAATACACAGCGAAGGAAAACGGAGCCTTAACAGATATAAATTCAACCCCTAGCAGAGATACATGTGCATGCCTTAAAAAATGCCTTAAAAATACATCCCATTTATCACATAATGGTAATATATCTGGCACTTCCGGTGATAAGTGAGATGGATAGTGTCTCATGCTTTGACCTTGTTATGGCTACTGGAGCGGTGAGACCATACCTGCTGTACAGCACAATAGCAGCACTCCCGATCAACAAACACCAGCAGAATGTGCTTCCACTGTAGCAGCTCAGTGCAATCACAAATAAGCATTCGATTCCAACTCGTGATGTAGCGGCGCGTTTACAAGTTTGTAGCCCATTTCACAATAATGCAACTGCTTTACCCAGTGTTACGACTGGTGTACTATTGATCAGTCCCCTCCACCATCTATAAGCAGGCAATCCATTCGACTAAAAGGGTTGCCTTGAAACACCTGAAGATATTTTCCGCCAGCCTAATCCTTGTTTAATCTTTACTTTATTGACTTGATTAACCAGGAGCTGAACAGCTCTAGTTAATAGTTCTTTTTTTCAGTAACCTTGTAGATTAGTTTTCTACTTGACAGTCCCATTACAAGCCAGGAAACAAAACCATTCATCGCTTTGCAAACTATTCCCCAGTCCACATTATCAGTCACAGCCATGGCTTATTCTCAGCCTAATGCATACAGTTAATGAACGAACATATAATGAGGTTCTAATTAAAGCATCCTTACACCTCGAACTGAGGCTTCGCAAGGCAGCTCCAGAGGCATTGATATTTGTTTATTTGTCTTTTTGTTTTTTTGTTAATGCTGCTCCGTTGCAAACTCAGGTTAGTCGTGATTAATGGAACCTCAGTGATGGCAGTGCACACTGGAGAGATAAGGCAGCCCCCGTGGTGTGTAATGAAATGCACATCTCCAGAAGCAGAGAGTGTTGCCTTATAATAACCTCCCAACCCTATATCATCCAGTGTTCAGGGTAAGAACCACAGGACCAGCTACAAATATGTTTTATACATTACAGTGCACTGAATCCTCAAAATATACACTCATTGTTCTTATTGTCAGCATTTGTAATGGAAAGCATACTTCAGAAGAACCAGCTAATTTTGCTATGTAAAAGCACCCAATCGTGGAAAGATTAGATAAGCAGTACAGTGCAGAAAAAAATCCTGCTAACTGAAATAAAAGTGTGGCACCATGCACGGAGAAATACTATATTTCTTCAGGAGAGCCATGAGCCTTTTAAATTCGAGACATTGGACATTACAGTTACTAGGATAATGGAAAAAGGCTTCTGGAACAAAGCACTCTTGATCCTGTGTACACAGATAATATTGCAAAGCTCACATAATGGAACTTGTTTGAGATCCCTCTTGAAAGCTTTGTCAGGTGTGTTTTATGGCCATAATTTGGTCAGGTATATTTCTAATTTCAATCGGGAGGTCATTATAGAAATGAGTGGAAATGCAAAACATAATCTGATGATTTTATATATAGAATATTCTGGAATTTCACTAGCCTCTTAGATCTGTACTCTTACAGAGCTGTTTTTCAGGCAGAGTGGTCCAGCCTTCAAAGAGGACATGTAAAGTCAAGCACATGAAGATGAAGATCACAGTTTATTACCTACGCTATATGATGAATTGTGCTTTTATGGTAGTCCTTTGCTTTTACAAGTCCATACAGGCATGTGGAAGCCCTCATGATTTAAGTATTAGCCTAGCTTTCAACTGAACCTGAACATCTCGGCCCACTCCAGGTAGGCAGAGAGTCCTCATAAAAATACAGTACGACACAATCAAGGAAGTAGAGTGTCCATTTCAGAGGTCTTTTTAAGGAACACTTTAAGCGATGTAGCTGCATTTCATTTAGATTCAAGAGAAGCTTCTTGGGAAACCAAAGCCCTTTTAGAGGCTAAAGGCTGGGCAGAATCTACCTGGTTACTTTCAGCTCATCTGAAACACAAATTCATATGGTCATTTCTGTTGTGTGTGATAGCGTCTGTTAGTCCTTTGTATAACCACTACCCTGGCTGCCATGTATCCAGAGACAAACATCAGCTGTAAATCAGAAAATACATAAAATATATATAGAAAAAAACCGGTATCTGTTAAAAGACTTGACAGCAGCTAGGGTTGTGAATGGTCAATAGGTGGAAAAAAGCAGTGGCTAGACACACCTGTAATATATGGTTCTCATCTTCCCAGTTACTACACTGTGACATGTTGGGGACTCAATATTGTTCAGATGTTCCTGTTGGATTGGAAGGAAATACATCCTGTACATCCCTATTTCTTTCTGTGAACTGTATGTTGAAAATGTTATTGCTATGATAAGGTAGTGTACTGTTGGTTGGGGTTTGGATTAGTTGCTTTATGCCAGGATTAGCTAATGGCCTGTTGGCAGGTAGTTGAGAGGCAGGACTAATTTATTGTAATTTTGTAGTTGTAGTAGACTCTACAGTCATAAGATACTTGGTATGAAATATAGGCTAAGATTTTAAAAAGACTGCTGACTCAGGAGTTTCTGACCAATTTCCTGCCAAATACAGCCTTTTTGCGCTTGTCTCAATTACGGTTTAATTTCACGGTGAAAGCTGTATCAATAACAGCTCAGCTGTATCAATAGCAGTTCAGTTTCCCATTGATGTGACTGGAGACTAAAAATGGAAGAACTAATTAGTCTAACATTAGTGTCCCTATGACCCACAAGTAGCTTTTTGTTTCAAAACAATAAAGAAATAGCAAAATAATCATTGAATGAAGCATAGTTCATAACCCACCAGTTCATGTATTGTATTGTAGTTGCTGGTTACTATTTTCTGGTAAATGATTTGTTTGCATGAAGAGACATTAAGAGAAGTGGCAGCGTTACTTTGTTCTGACACAGAGTTTGATCTTACGGTGGTTCACTTGTGTCTTCGTTCTCTCCTCCTGTTTGATCATGACTTGATTCCCAGAGGAGCCAAGTGTTTTAGTGTTTCATGCGCCTAGCGCTCGCTACAGAGCTACTCTCAAGGACGGAATCAGACAGTAGAGTCCTTTGAAGGTCAGACACAAGAGAGAGAGAGAGAGAGAGAGAGAAAGAGAGAGAGATCTCCTTGTGTGCTTTAATCACAGTTTCATCATTAAAGCAAAAACAAATTTGAAAAATATTACGAATTGTCATGTGTATAGTGACTAATTATCTTGTGGTTCAAGCTCTAAGCCAAATTAATCACAGATCATCCCAAATCTCTTTCTGGCAGCGATTCAATTTTGTTATTATTCCTCTATTATTCGGCCAATTAAGAAAATGAAAGAAAGGAAATGCATTTGAGTGTGGATATCACGGTTTAAATTTGACCATAATCAACACATCAACACTGTGCTATTCCTATAGTCCTACTACTGGACCTACAGGAGTGGCTTCTATTTATCTTATATGTGCTTTTTTTTCTGTTGTGCAGTATAAATAGACTTATCGTGGGAGATGGAGTCAGACCTGCTCTATTACTGTGCGGGTCGAGAGCATACACGCTACTCGTGATGGCAAAGTGCTCTTAAGAAGCTTATGCACTCAGAGCTGTAGCACCTCCTCAGTGTGTGGAGTGGGTGTGGAGTGGGTGTGGGGTGGGCTTGCATTGAACTGCCCTATGAATCCTCTGGTCCAGACCCCAGGGGAGTTGTGCAGCAGCCTTGCAGACTCATATATAATGGTGATTAATAAGGGAAATAAGCAGAGAGAAGTGTATCCAATCGTGGGTATAACTGCCGTGACCATGGATCAAACATTTATATCGTGTGAAAGGCGATTCTGAAAAGAACAGTTTTTGCCTCCTGTCACAATGTGTGACATGCAATAATTTGACATGGCTTCGGGATGTCAAGTGCACTGGGTTGAGTGAGGCAGAGCTTTACTTATCAATCGCCTCTAGTTCCACGTAAGCACTATTTTTATAATCTAGCATTACACTTGCCTTATTGACATGATGAATGTGTCTGATCATTTGGCATCCCCAGGTGTATAAATATATCTGTTAAATGAAATACTGATGGGCTAGCAAAGCCTTTAGCTGGCTTTGGAAGTAGTCTTTAAATTTGTATGTCTTTCCAAATGACCTTCACAATCAGATAGAAATATGGGGCCAATGCTGTATTGATTGAATTTTGCTGTTAGTGCAGAGGCATGGGCTGCGTTAATCATTATTACCTGCTGAAGCGTGGTCCTGTGGTCTCTTGAACTTAGTGATTTCCACCGGTGAGGTGTTCATGCACGGACTCATCCTCCCTGGGGAGACGGAGAGGGCTCATAAAACCGCACTCCACACTCTTATCCACACACAGGATTACTAATGGAAAGGCCTGGCTAGTATAATACATACGTTATCACGCAATTCTCAAATCTGCAGTGTATACATCAATGTAATGGAAAACAAAATTGTATGATGTGCATCAAAGGTGTTAAATGAAAATCTTCCCCAGCCAATTTTGAGTAAAAAAATAATGTGTCACCTTGACGTAATATACGAAAAGATATATAACATGGGGTCACCTTCAAACATTAACAGCACCTTTCTGTGAACAAATTACCATCTTCTCTAACTGCTGGCTCTGTCTGTTATTTTTCCCTTCCTGACAAATCCACTTATGGTTCCATTTAAATCTTTGTCCCCTTAGTTTTGTATTGTTGGGTGGGGAAACTGCACAATGAAGGATAGCCTTGATTTTCACAGTAATGTGAACAAAAAATGACATAGACAAAAGGGAAAAACAGCTCCGGGACATAGAAGAACCAGTTATTGGCATTATTCATTTGTGTGTGTGTGTGTGTGTGTGTGTGTGTGTGTGTGTGTGTGTGTGTGTGTGTGTGTGTGTGTGTGTGTGTGTGTGTGTGTGTGTGTGTGTGTGTGTGTGTGTGTGTGTGTGTGTGTGTGTGTGTGTGTGTGTGTGCCTCCACAGCACAGTTCCAAAGTGAATCAGCTACACTGCCTAGCCACATTATCCTCTCCCCGATAGAAATCTGTTTACATTTCACAAAGATCACATCTTATTTCCAAGTGTGATAGAGTGAAAATCAGTGCTGGAAATGCAATCATCAGAAATCCCCCATGATCCCGCTGTTTGTCGTCTGGAAGAACTGTTCATTATAGGGAAAATGAAAAAGAGATGAATAATCAGAGCCGTACATTTTTCCTGTTGTTAGTTTAGTTCTATACACCTGCCAGAATATATCATTACTTCACAGACTGTGTGTGTGTGTGTGTGTGTGTGTGTGTGTGTCTGTGTGTGTGTGTGTGTGTGTGTGTGTGTGTGTCTGTGTGTGTTGGTGCTTTTGTGTGTGCATGTTAGCTGCTGAATCTGAGAAAGCCAATAGACAAAATGGTTACGGCTCGTGGGTTTTGTGAGAATGGGCCGTGTTGATCAAGACTACCTTATTCATGCTGCCGTAACATGGTAAAGCATGTCACTAACGACACCAAGGACAAGGCTTCATGTTCCAGGAAAGAAAGTCTGAAATGCTGTGAAAATGTGTGCCTCCGCTGTGCTCTCAGTTTTTATTTAATTCAATGTTCTTTTCAATGTACATTTCATCAGTCTGTAAAGGTGATGCTGGTGGTTAAGAAAAGTCAGACAACAGGAAAGAGTCAGGGGCTGACCAGCAGAGGCAGTCCTTAAAGCCTTAACGCTCACCTGTCTGTTCAGTGACAGCTAATATAGCAAGAAAAAACATCCCAGGGCAGAAATGTCAGAGAACTTTTGCTTTCAGACAGGAGTGATGTTGTTGTTAGTGTGTGTGTGTGTGTGTGTGTGTGTGTGTGTGTGTGTGTGTGTGTGTGTGTGTGTGTGTGTGTGTGTGTGTGTGTGTGTGTGTGTGTGTGTGTGTGTGTGTGTGTGTGTGTGTGTGTGTGTGTCTGTGTTCGGTTTGTGGAAACTGTGAAATACTATTACTTGTCATCCTCTCTATTCCGTCTCTGTATTTTTTTCTCTGACTTCGAAGATAAATCTCACAACTAGATACTGTGTTATTACAGTAGACATATGCATTTGCAGTACATTTGAGCCTATATAGCCTATGTTTACTGTAGGATGTATGTGTTTTGCCTGCTTTGATGGCTCTCTGGGCAAAATGCACTCACCGCACTCACCGCCATCACATACTTCACCACTCCATTACTGGTAGTGGTTGAAGGGTCAGCTGGTCATTTTCACCTCCACTGCAGATCTACCCTCTGACATTTTTTTTTGTTGTTGTTCCCTTTTTCTCCTCTCCAGGGCCGAGCCCATCCTTACAAGGGTGAAGGAAGATCATACGCGGATTATCCTCCCCGCCATTGATAACATCAAGTACAACACATTCGAGGTGCAGCAGTACGCCAACGCGGCGCACGGCTACAACTGGGGACTGTGGTGCATGTACATCATCCCGCCGCAGGAGTGGCTCGACAAGGGCGATGAAACTGCCCCCATCAGGTGAGCGCTGCCACCCCGAGCTACTCCATTATACATGAGGAACTTGTGTAAAATATGGATGAGTGGGAGATATGACGGATTAATATTTCAAACTGGTCTAGAGAGCCCCCCTTTGTCACCAGCACAGGATCAGCCCATAAATCTGGGGATAGGTTTGAAAATCATTAGTTTATTTTTGTTTTCATTCCCTTTTATATGATAAGTGGAGAATCAACAGTGTGTTGGTGTATAGTGGAGGTATTTAGGACTTTAGGTGACCAAGAAAAAGCCTATTGGAATGATGATTTCTCTATTTAGGGATACCAAATGTTAATCAATGTGATCAGACATTCCTAGTTGATGCTTAGAAAGAGCAGAAATGACATTGTAAACAAGGGGAAAGAACTGTGCGTTTCATCTTTTCAGATCAGGTCACGGAATCAATGGTCTGTGTTGTCATAAAAAACCCAATTCATTATTCATGCAAGCCCTACAGCCAGAGGCAGGGTCTATGCACATGTGAAGAGCAGTTTTAGCTGTGGCAAAGGGTCTCAATGCTGAGGTTTAGCTGGCCAGGGAGGGCCAAATCACAGTTCATACTTCATACAATTATTCTGCAAATCAGAATTATGCGGAGGAACGCAGAGTGCAAAGCCCTCTTGTTACATTCATTGCCCACTGCGAGAACTCGCATTAGCTAAATATGAAGTAAATGGGATACATCATTAGGGGGTAGATATTCAGTGAAAAGCAGAACCGATTGTAATAAGGAGAGCAATGTCTCAGAAATTACATGTACTTGATATGGAGACATGGATTTACACATTCATTTAATTGACGGCTAATGTATTGATTGATTGATTGATTGATTGATTGATTGATTGGTTGGTTGATTGATTGATTGATTGATTCTAGTTGACACTTTGTTTGTGTATTTTCTTCTTGGGAAAGGTAGCCATTGGATTGAGGAAGAATAACGTGTTGTGGTCTTGCTTGTGTGGAGTGCTGTTATTGACAGATATGGGCACAGGTCTTGGTGACAGGAACAGATCAAATACTGATAGCGGTGATGTGTCAGTAATGCAAAAGCTACTTTTTCCTCTATCCACTCCCTCTTCCCCAGCTTTCGGCTAGCATTCAGCACTTTGCCTCTGGTGATACAGGACAACCCACAGACACTTTCTATTCACTTTAGCCTATATTTGTTCACTGTGTGGAAAGTCAAGATAAAAAGGCAATTTCAGGTTTACGTAATGACTTGGTAAGCAGAATAAAGGTGCATCGCAGAGGTTGAGTGTGATATTATTTGACAAGCACTGGCAGATGGAGAGAGTCCCTACCAATGAGAGCTAACTCTCTGTACATACTGTACCCCTAAATAGAGGACAAACTGTTCTGTTTTGTGTGTGTGTGTGTGTGTGTGTGTGTGTGTGTGTGTGTGTGTGTGTGTGCACGTGTGTCTTTTGTAGAGGTAGTGGTTGGAAGGGGAGTGTAGGTGGGTGAGTGTTTGCTCCATTACTACAACAAAGGCAAATATATACAGTACAGCGATAAGTCCTTTTTTCACCTTGCAGCCTGTTCCAAGATTCATTGCACCAGCTTTGTGCTTTGTTGTCCATGTAGAAATAGCTGTCGGATTGGAAGGAAAATCATGTATGATTATTGTCATTTCTGTCGAACTTAGTCAAGAAAAGAAGAGGGTGTTAACAATCTTTTTTAGTCAGTCTTGGGTACTTAGGACTGCACTGAGCCATGTTATGAAGCATGTATTAAATAATAATATAAATAATATAGATTAAAGGATTTTCTCTATCTATTACCTTTTAATAGGTTGAATGCAGATCTCATTTATATTGCAGGAAATGGGTTATGTTATCTTTTATTTGTTCTGAGAGCATTTCACAATTTGATAGAGCAAGTCTTTAAAAAACACTATGCTGTGCATACATGATAATATAGAACTAGTGCAGTATGTCCCACGATATATTTGGTGCTGTAATCACACAAATCGTTTTGGAAAGTACACATTTTCTTCTTATTATAAACAATAATTTACCTTCATTCTGTGAATTTTAAAGGGTTCACATCATAAGAATCCATCAGATGTCGATAGAATAACCACTAGTGCTGTAAAGACAAAGGTGCTGGTTCTGTCATTTTTACCAGCTCTCTTCAAGAACTGAGCAGTGTTATTTTTAGTGGTGGTCCTTCATGCGGGCTGTCGAGTGTGGATACGCTCTCGCTTGCTTGCATAAGCCTTCCGAGAGCAAGCGAACAGCTGCTTGGCATAGTTACTCACACTCGAGCCGCGCCACTTACCTCCGTAGCACCCCCTGGCCCCCCCACCCCCATCTCAGACCAAGAGCGTAATTCTTCCTCTCTCCACGTGTTGGCTCATGGAGAAAGCAGAGGCACCATGCTGCTTCTGAATCATCCTCCGTAGTTTCCAGATAAATTCTTCCCTTGGAGTGGTGCAACCCCCCATCTGCACATCTGCCTTGCCCAGGACCCTGCTGTTGGCCTCCCAAGGGATTTGGCACTTAGGCTGCTCTCCAGCCAGATATAAAACGGGGGAAGAGAGTTTCATTTCAATAAAGGCAAAAGAATGAGCCTTTGAGTCCTTTGGGAGAAATGTGAGAAAGATACCGTACTCTTTGCCAGTAAATGCTAATGCCAAAATGGAGCAATATTCAACACATCATGATCTCCCTCATAAATGTAGGCTTTTGCCTTGTATTGAATACAAATTATGTCATCAGTGTCATGGTGTATAATGACTATTTAAGATAATATATATTAACAATAATGTTTATGATTTAGTGCTAATGGTATATAACATTTAACATTAGTACATTATGTAATGTTCAAACTGTTTAAATACTAACAAAATAATAATCAAACATATTACAAAACTACTATACATGACAAGATTGTCCATGTGTGTACCACCTATGACCAATTATGCATTTCAGGAAAAAGAGGGAAAAAATTGTATATTACGGCATGTGTACTCAAACATATTCCTCAGAATTTGCCTGTGGGTGAGCCCATGGCCATTTTAATCTTTTACTGGATACACAGTTGAGATTATTAATGGCTCGCAAATGGCTTGTTTTATATATAGAAAAGCCAAAGGATTATGCTTAGACTATTTAAAAGGCTTTACATTTCATTTTATTTTATTTCAGGCAAGCCAACACTGCAGTCGCAATTGACAGTTTTTTTTGTGTGTGTGTGAACACATGTCTTTGAAACTAGGACACCAGCAATGATTGGCTGCTCCTTCGTGGTGGACAGAGAATACTTTGGGGAAATCGGCCTGCTCGATCCAGGCATGGAGGTCTACGGGGGTGAGAATATTGAGCTCGGGATGAGGGTAAGTAGTCCTGTGATTAATCTTTCTCTGCAAACATTAGTTCCTCTGGAGGTTTGTCTGTGAAGGTTTCCTGTGCAAAAAAAAAAAAGGCGTGGGATAAAGGGGGATTTAAGGAACTACTGTATAGCCGACTGCTGTAGGCTCTAGAGGGTTAATGCTTTAGAGTGCTCGGAGGGTCAACAAACAGCTGTTTAACTGTGACAAGTCAGAAATATGTGGCTGGAAGGGAGGTGAATAATAAAAAAAAAATCTAAATTACAATGTGCACTTGGCTCAAAGGCTTCAAGGCTCTGGAAATGTAAATCCGCATTGAAGCTGCCATAAGTTGAATTTAACGCTTTGCATGTGCCAGTGCAGGGTGAGGAATCTGGGCCTGTTCAAATTTGAGAAATGTTTCACTTAATCAAGTGGAATGCCTGAGCACCACCACACACTTGTTTCAGTGTGTTTTTGTTATCATTTAGATTGGTTTCTATTTGATGGTATCACAGGCCAATGAACCTTTAAGACTGAAGGAACAGTATTTGCTGATGGGCATCACTAAAGGAGGCTTCCAGTTTTGACTGCAACATGCAACCATCCATGAGTTTTGAGCCTGTAACATATAAGCATGAAATACTAACCAAAAATAAAAGCACAGAAGACAATATTCAGGGACTGAACTCTTTTTCTCTTTCTCCACTTTTACAAAGGCTGTTGAATACCTTTTATTTCTTTACATTGTGCAGAACAATTATTCCTTTGAAGCCGTTCAGGCTGCGGCTGCACATGAGAGGGCTCGCGAGGCATTGTCAGTTGGGATAGGCGTGATTGACATGAACATGTTTAACAATTAGCCCAGGCTGCGCTCAACTGCCAGGCGGGCCTCAGAACATCTCACAGGCTGCCTATGAAAGCCGTAGTCCAGTGTGCAAGGTTATTGAGTATTTATAATTTATTGTGTTCTTCAGCCTTCTCAACTGCTTCCGTAAATGGATTCCTGGCACCGTTCCTTCAAGCACTGCAGCAAAAGTCTTTTCTTAAAGCCGGGGCTTCAAAACGTTGTGAAATATTGCATTGATCAGGCAAAAAGCAACGTTTTTTGCAGCTTATGTTGGTTTAGTTTCAGGGTGTTCATTCATTGAGAGCTTTTTTAGTGTTTATATCTGAATGCATGAAAAAACAATGAAAAATTGGGACGTCTTCCGATGAAAGGCTTGTTAAATCAGTCTGTCAGCAATGTGGTGTAATAAAACCAGCCAGCAAAACAGCATTAGCAAGCTCATTGTTAAGTTTCCTGTAATGACGCCAATGATTCTTTTAGATTTTTGAGCACAAGGCTGTCACTAAATTTCACGACTTTTCCAATACGACAACTGAAATGTATGCGCCCTGTCATGCTCTACTCCAGTTAACAGGCAGTCACCTTCAAAGAATAGAGAGGACAGTCCTGTCATTACAAACACATATTAAGGCTCCTACCATCTGTGGTAGCAAGCAATTTCAACCCCCAGTAAATTACAACCATATCCAGTGTAAGGCTAATGACGAATTCTGCTAACTGTGTGCTGCACAGCTCCGGTGAAACACAACGGCTAAATCAAAAACAAATGAATCCAATTTGGAGAGACTGAAGAAAATTGACCTTTAGTTGCTGTCCTGGCGACAAGCATAATGCATGAACGGCAAGATTGATTATTATAGAGTGAGAGCATTTACACAAGGACTTAGTTACTATTCTCAGTGAATAGTGTAGGTATCAAAAAGTCATCTCACTTTTGTGTAATTTGTTTGACTTTGACTTCATGTTTTCGCAAGTTAACATTTTCATAATACATTTGTACTGTAGATCATAAAAGGACATGTGTTGTGTTGCATTGCACAGGCTTGCAATCACTTGAGGGAGAGAAGGTAACAATAGGTTAAGTCATTCAGTATTGATCATGCACTTGTTATTTCCCAATACATCCATACATTATTAAGCGACCTAGAATCAATTTGCTTTGCTTAATGTAGTCAATGTTATTTACAGCTTAGTTCATTCCCATATGTTTTACTTCATCATGAAGGACAAATGGTGATCTTTCCCAAGATTCGAAAGCATTGCTGAGTGGTGATTCACTAACTTACCAACAGCCCCAAAGGTATTATTCATCACCACATGAGTGCATTTATACTGGATGACAAAACATAATTGCTGCAAAGTGTACTGAATAGAGGGAAGACATGCCAAGAGAGGCTTTGAAATCGCCATCACTCTTTTAGATACACTGAGCGATTATATTGATAGGTTTGACATGAACGAAAATGATGAGGTACAATTCCCCTTCCCTATTGAATTAAACATGAATGTACATACCACTTTGAAACGGACGTGGCCAACTATATTCTGTGCCTCATTGGAGGTGGCATTTCCGTTTTTCCACTATGCATTATATGGCAGAAGCAGCAGGACTAAAACTGTGGGTTGAACATACCTCTGGAATGGCCAGGGTTTGCTGGAATAGTTGATAAAACCTTGATGTGTTTACAGCTCTCGTCCACTCTGTTTCAGGAGTGGTAGCCCTCTCTAGGGGGCAGCAGTCATAGGGAAGTGTTTACTAAAAGCCTCTTCCCCTGTACGCTACAATCTACTGAGAAAGAAAGCACTCTGTTCAAATATCTTTAGATGAACCATTTTGTTGGCAAGGCTTTCCGCATTTCTTAGAATGAATATAGATAGTTCAGGTATTGGTTGATGATTTTACAGTAAAATATGGGGGTAGGGTCTCCTATGTGTCAAGTTCAACTCAATATAAACATGATGAAACGTGACAGGAACTAATTATTTTGTTATGGCACATGGGAAGTCATAGTATGCATAATAACTATACTAACAATAAT
This sequence comes from Sprattus sprattus, assembly GCF_963457725.1. NCBI lineage: Eukaryota > Metazoa > Chordata > Actinopteri > Clupeiformes > Clupeidae > Sprattus > Sprattus sprattus. Next base: position 17,982,536 of record NC_137913.1, on the reverse strand, counting down.
GAGGATAATTAATAGCTGGTACATTGCCATTCAACTTTGCATTCAATCTCAGTGGATAGTACTGGCAATATCGGGCATCAAACCCTGATGGGTGAATATGTGCATACTAATTGGAAAACCAGAATTGATTTTTAAATGTCTGAGGTGCTACAATAGAAAAGTCAATTATGTTATTTCTGAGGTTTGCACTGGGAGGAGGGCTAATGGCCCTAACTATATACAGTACGAGCTGAAAATTCATAATCCAATTACCAATGCCGAACAGTCAATAACGCTTAAAAATGGCAGGGACTGATGAGCATGTTAAAAAATAAGCTCAGTTTCCACCGAGTCAGTCAGGAGATTCTATGCAGCATTTCTGATGTTATATGTTGACATGTTGTTTTGCTATGCATACAGTATGTGTAGTTGCTATGACATTTTGTGACATAATTAGTGCTTCTAGTATGTGTTTTTAAAAGTGAGAGCTGATGGCAGAGTAAGGATGCTAAAATGAATCACCATGCAGTCGTTGTGACATATAGAGGCTGTTAAGTAGGAATGCGTTTGTATCCAATATCCAATTCAGAAATGTACAAATACTGACTTCAAATGAGATACCAAATTATTCAAAAATATATACTTGTTGGACTGATCTCATCTACAAGCAAGTTAGTTCAGTGACAATGTAGACCAGTAACATACATCCAAAGTTACTTTAATCTAAATCTAGATTTGTCAATTTTTTCCCCCTTCACCGTTTGGCAAATGAATGGGTATTTATTTTTGCTTGATTTAGATTTTTATCAAGCCTTATTAAAATACAAAAATCTTTTTGTAAACTACCCTGCCTCTTGAGTTTTGGTCAGACCCACCTGCACTCGGTGACACCACTTGGTCCTGTTACAGTCAGTGGTGTTGAAGTTTTTATTTTAAACAAAGCCATCTACACCAAAATGTCTGTCCTTCAGTGAGATCTATCACTATGTTCCAATGTAGAGGCCTACCCCATGAAATGTAGTCAAGAGCAATATAAATGCAGACACAGTATCTTGTATTTTACATTATTTAACGTCTCAGAGCTAACACTAGTTTAAATTCTTTCTGGTTGTATGCATTGTCAGTGATAGGCCTACAAATTGGTGTGCAGGTATGTGGATTGGATGGGCAGCTGACCTCTTGACCGTGTGCTGAAGAAGATTCTATTTCAGTTTTCTTTTCTGAGTATTTCGAATATGGTGGGAAGAATGTGGCTCAGTATGAGCAATACTGAACATGAGGCGTATTGACAAACTTCAGTTTATGAAGCAGCCAATTTTGTGTCTACACTGCCTTCCACATTAACTCTTAACCCTGGCACAGATATGAGGATTCAAGCTTACTACCCACCACTTAGAATGAAACTGAAATATCGTAGTGCTGATATCTTTAAATCTTTAAATGCACTATAATAAGGTGATATAGATGCTATGGTGCTGACAATGAGTTCAATGTACTCCAGTGGCCGCCACAATCAACAGATCTCAATCCAATAGAACATCTTTGGGATGTGGTGGAATGGGAAATTCGCATCATGGATGTGCAGCCGACAAATCTGCAGCAACTGCGTGATGCTCTTATGGCAATATAATGGAACAATATGGAAAATCTCTCAGGAATGTTTCCAGCGCCTTGTTGAATCTATGCCACAAATAATTAAGGCAGTTTTGAAGGCAAAAGGAGTTCCAACCTGGTACTAGAAAGGTGTACCTAAAGAAGTGGCCGGTGAGTGTATAAACGGATTTGCATATAGCATGTGCCAGTATGGAGAAGAGTACAGTATTTAAACTGATCACAAATTCAAATCACCAACTCCCGCAGTTGAAGATCAATTATTTGCCATTTGGAGGAATTATCATCACGACAATTTTCGCATGGCTTGATGCAAATGGGTTTTCCAGTTGGCACTGGTGCAAACATCAGTTCGTCATTATCTCTTTTGTGTCCAAGGAAAGCAAGTCATTTGGTCTAATTTGTTTTGCAAATGCTCTGGCGGGGACCTCAAAAGACAGAGGAAAGACGGCGGGATAAGACATCCAGGAACATGATGCACGTGAGGTGGCAGCCGGCTGCTGTGCACCACCTGTTTTCCCTTCCGAAGCACCAGGGCTCTTTCTTGCTCGAGTAGCAAAGGTCAAATTATTACCACTGGGGGGAGGGGAGGGGGTGAACAGCACACAGAAATGTTCCAATTTTAATATTCCATTGCAGGAGGTTTTATACCAATTTAAAGTTGTATAGTTAAAATGTAATACATTCCTTTATAAGATTATCATCACAATAATTAGGACCAATATTGACAAGAAAAGCAGCACTGTGTATTAGGGGAAACAAAAGCTCTAAAGCATTCAAGTGCCATGTGGTAATTTTGGAAAAGAAAATCACTGAGCACTTGGGGAGAACTTGCTAAACGAGGCCATTCCACTATGTGTTAATAGCATACCCAATTAAGTGACTGGAATACATGGGGGAGACTAGGAATGTGATTTATTGTCTCTGTTACCCTGGACCCATACAACATGCCTTTATAAAACATGTAATTGTCTCCATGTATTTGGCGGAGAGACCAATGACAATACTAATTGGTATTTTATCAAATGGATATTATTGTGCTGGAGTTATAAAGAGGCTGAAGAATCAGCAAAACGGCAAAATCAGTTAAAATTAGAAAGGGAAGAGTTGGTCAGAGCAGACACTTTTATAATGGATTTTTGTCAAATGTGTTTTGAAAATAAACTAGAAAAGGTTACAATATGTTAATCATGACCCTTACCACAGAGGAGGGTGGGGGCACTTGAAGTAATGTTTTGTCTAGAAAATACACCTGTTCTAATCAATTAATCTGGTTTGACCTTTTAAATAGCCGTCTACTCTCTTCGTCTATACAAGCTGCTTCTTGGCTAAATTGTGTTTCTTTGTTCTGTTGTCAGGAAAAGTCACAATGTGAATTAAGATCATTTGCAGTGTTTGATCAAATCTAATGCAGTCAGAATGGAAATAAGCAATGACTTGGCAGTTTGCATCATAAACTGTACGTCCAAATGTCAGACAACCCAAAACTATTCCGCAGTGACTTTTTTCTTTTCTGTGCTTGAGGTTTTATTAGCACTCTTCAAGATGACAAGCATTTGGGCAGTCAGGTGTTGTCAATGAATGTATAGTTCAATTACATAAAAAAGTCCTGTTTAAAAATTCATCACAGAAATGATTGCCATAAAGAGGAAATGCTTAACAGCCTCTTGAGCAATTCCATTAAATCAACATGCAGCACGTTGATGCTACGTTGGGTTTATGTAGCTGGTGATGATGAGGCTCTCCTAATGTGAGTTTTGTGAGAAAGCACGTGGAGCACATATTGCCAATACATCTTGAAGATTAGGAATCCATGTCCAATTTAATTACTTTCTTCCACGAAATCCATCCCCGCAGCACTCATTTCCCCTATCTAAATATTTAGTTGACTTTTTCATTCAAGTTCTCACTATCATTTTTACAACTCATTGGCTCACAGATGACTTAACCCCTTAGATAAATGAAATGGTTGCTGCAGTCCTCTGCACAGGTGAAATTGATTTGCATGAACGTTGGTTAAAAATTCATGTTTTCTTCTTCACATATGTAGTATAATCAGGTAACTAATTAATATATATAAACGTAATATAATATAAATACAAGACTGACAATGCACACTCCAGGTACATGACACTTTGTAGTGCATTTGGCACACTGAAGGTGTGGTAGGCTTCTGATGTGAGAAGGTGACAAAAGTAGCATACTCTGTTTTCCACGGCTGCAGATTGCAACACTTACATAAATGTCGAGCTTGTTGACCACATGCTTCAAATGAACATCATTTGAGGACTGATTCCACCGTCTTGCTTCAAGTTGCCACTCTCTGGTTGTAAAACAAGTTTCATTTATTTTTTTCACGAATAATCTTTTTTTAGAATGACATGCATTTGCCTCCTATTTTTATGTGGATCCCTGACACACCAGCAAGCACAACAGTTTCTGTGTCAGGGTAATTCTGTGCCACCAGTCTCTGCAGGGATCCACATATTTATGGCCTCATTCACAACAACCTCATTCATCACTCTGTGCTACAGCCATTTCAGCAAATACATACACAACCATAACTCTTAATTGCCTTAACAGCAAAACAGTCTCCCCATCAGACCATAGGCCCTAATAGTATTTCAATTACATTTTCCTGTATTCAAATGAATAATGTTTCTGTGGTTATTGATGTGTTGGTGGTCCTCCTTGCAGGTATGGCAGTGCGGAGGAAGTATGGAGGTTCTACCCTGTGCTCGTGTGGCCCATATTGAACGCACCAAGAAGCCATATAATAATGACATTGACTACTATGCCAAAAGGAATGCCTTGCGTGCTGCAGAGGTTTGGATGGATGAGTACAAGTCACACGTCTACATGGCCTGGAACATACCAATGAATGTGAGTCTGTGCACCAGCGAGGAATCCATCTGTCACTAATTTATGGATGTTTTGTTAGAGAGGGATTCAATTGTACTTAAATTGTACTTCAAAGAACTAAAAATAATACTAATGTTAGCAAGCAACAGCAAAGGAGTGTTTAGACAAATCTAGATGTAAACACCACCCCACCCCAACCTATCTATCCGCTCAATCCCACCATCATCTCACCACTCTAAACACTGTGAATGACAGTAGCACACTCTGTGCCTGACAGAGGAACTTGATGAAGTAATCACCCAACCACTCCCGAAATCACTTTTGACAGAAATGTTTTGAAGTGTCTGTGGGAGTGCAACATTAGTCAAACCCACAGCTTCTGACATCACTAAAGGTTTAACTTATAAATAATGAATTGTATGCTTCTCATGCATTTCAGTTCCTTCTGGAGAATTCAGAGCGAATTGGGTTGGGCTCTACTGAGAATACCTTTACAGTACACCTCTTTAAATGAGACAGTTGACCTCTTAATGACATTGATGAATTTGGGGAATGGGTGCATGTTGACTTGCCATATGTGCCCAGATCAGAGGTACACCAGTGTCGAGTATGCTCTGAGAAAGGACTTGAGCCAACCTCTAATATAGTCAGTGAGCCCAATGAGAATACATTTCACATACTGTTCATTCCAGTCTATCTCCTCTTTATGATCACTAGTGGATTACTTTGTATGCTCTTTATGTCCATGATAATGAACGTGTGCGCTAATTCCTATCGGTGTAACTTCATATTGTTGATATTCAGCTGTGGATTGTGAATGTTTGCAGAGGGTGTTGAAGTAGAGTGTCTCCAAATGAGGCGTCTCGTGTCAGGGGAGTCTGGCTCACTGAAGCATCGTTATTACGGTTATTACGTATTCCCCACATCACTCTGAGGAGCCTCTCTCTCTCTTTCTCTCTCTTCTCTCTCTCTCTCTCTCTCTCTCTCTCTCTCTCTCTCTCTCTCTCTCTCTGAGCCAACAGGGCCGTGAACGCTCATAATTAAACAGCTGATTAGAATTTGCTGAGCATTGTATTACACCTAATGAAAGAACAATAAGGGTCCCCGATGACTGACAAGATGGTTTCCTGCAGGGAAAAATGAATACTTTTCACCCTCCGCATTTCTTCCCCTTGTTCGTTCTTCTCCTCCTGTGGGCCTCTACTGCCGGTCGGTCCACAAAAGACTTTCCCCCTTCCTGTTTCACGAGTGCCGTTGTGGCTGATAAATGTGGGTTTCTCATCTGTGCCACACAGAACCCAGGGGTGGATTTCGGTGACGTGTCGGAGCGGATAGCCTTGAGGAAGAAGCTCAAATGCCGGAGCTTCCGCTGGTACTTGGAGCATGTGTACCCTGAGATGAGAATCTACAACAACACTATTACCTATGGGGAGGTGAGTCCACTTGGGCATTTTAAGTATGGATAATGTGCTTTATAATCATCTCTGTGATGACACTTGGTACAAATAGTAAGGCAAGCATATTCTGATAATTCATAGAGTCAGTTTTTAAAAGGTTTGAAATGATTCATGATTTTCCTCTAATAAAGGGTTGCTTTTGGATGTACATGTTTTAAATGAATTCAATATTAACAAATAAATGAAGTATTTAATACCAATAGAGGGCTGTTTGGACAATTCTAGAGGTTTACTTTATGGGAAATAATAGTGCTAGTTTTGAAGACTGCAGAGCAGAAATTATGAGAGAAAAATCGACTGAAGAGGCCCAATTGCATGTGGAATCATTGCAGAAAAAACAGTGTGATTTCCACAAGAGAGGAGAAAAATCAATAACCTTTCCAAAAATATTGTGTGGATAAATCAAAATTAAAGTATGGATTGAACAAGCATTACAATCTTTTACAGACAGTTTTGTATGGATGTTCTGCTTGGGCATCTTGCAAATGGATTCCTTGAAGCATAGCACATTTAGATGGCACTATTTCAAACCGGCAGACTGGCCACAAGACAGTCAGCGAATCGCACACTGCCATATTGAAACTGCCAGAGAAAATGGCTCTCTTCTCCTCTCATCATCTGTCATGGCAGAATCAACTGCACTATAACACTGAGTGTTGGCCGTACCATCATAGAGGGAGCCATCTGAAATGATAGGCAGCATATCTCCATCTGGTTATATAGGAAGCACCACAACACCATTGTGAAATACAGGATCAACAGAGAATGAAATACAAAATAAATGAACTCATAAGATTCTACTTAGCAAAACAGCAATGCTAGCCTAAACACGCACTTTTGCTTGTACTTCATTTTCAGTGTTTGGGTTTGAAGTACAAGCATTATGTTAAAAAGAGGATAATCTATCCGGTGTGCCTTTAGAAACTGTGTGTATCCTGAAAGCTGTATGTATTCTATAATTCATGTCGCATAGCAGATTTAAATGCTGTGAATCTCTCTGTCTTTGTTCTTCTGTGTGTGTTTGTGTATACACGTGTGTGTGTGTGTGTGTTTGTGTGTGTTTGTGTGTGTGTGTGCGTGTGCGTGTGCGTGTGCGTGTGCGTGTGCGTGTGCGTGTGCGTGTGCGTGTGCGTGTGCGTGTGCGTGTGCGTGTGCGTGTGCGTGTGTGAGTGCGTGTGCATGTGTGTGTGTGTGTGTGTGTGTGTGCGTGCGTCTGTGTGTGTCCAGGTCAGAAACAGTAAAGCAAGTGGATATTGCTTGGACCAGGGATCTGAAGATGACGACAAGGCTATACTCTACCCTTGCCATGGCATGTCTTCTCAGGTCAGATGTCGTTTCTGCTCCGCTCTTCTCTGTTGGAACACTCTTATTCCAAAAGAAGCCCTGTACAATGCTTTTGGTTCTGGCCATACAATTCACTTTCAAAGACATCTCAACAGACTGGGAATATCCACACATTCTGTTTGCCATGCCAGCTACAGTTGAAGTGTTGTCAGTTGCAGAGACAGGTTGGTATGTTTAGATTGCCTCGAGGAGCTTGAGGCAGACATATAAAAGGTTTGAATTAATTACTCAAACGTCATATATTGTTCTCCCCAGGACAGAAGAGCTCCTCTAAATGAGATTCTGGAATTGTTTACGAGGTCTTTTCTTACTCTTCAATGCTGTATGTAGCAATTTCTCACTCAGCCTTCAATCCTAGCCCCCCTGGCAAATAAAGGAATTCAAATGAAGTCTGTCATTATGTTGCTGCACCAGAGTAAAGACAGAAATTGCATTGCGGCAAAAAAAAAGAAAGAAAATATTTTGTTCATGAGCATACATTCTTGTCATGTTACAATACTCAAAATAGACTCAATCGAACAAAATTAAAGCTGACAACACGGGTTTTGTGAAATAACCTTTTTTTTTACACACAGTATGAATGTGTATCAATCTGGGGTTTTTCAATCCTGTCTTTTCAGTACATGCACTTTCTCTCACAAGTATTCTAAGGGTCAAGAGCACCAGTTTTCCACTTTTTCCACTAGCCCTCTCACACCACAAGGAATGTGAGAAATGCAGTAAGCGTGCTCCCCTGTGTCTGGAGCCCCTGTGCACTGCTCGTGCCACCCATGCTAAAACAGGGGCCCCTCTACAAATCTCAGCAGATCGCCTGCTTTAAATTGGTCACACTCTGGCGCATTCTACTGGTGTTCTGCTCTCCAGGGACATGTGTTTCGCTCGTGCTCATTCTCTGGACCAGGCCGGGAGGGGGTCTGTAATCTTTAGAGAGCAGCTCTGTGCTGCGATGTCGCTAAGTGGTAAAACAGGACGATTACTACTTATGGGTTCTCTTAAAACAAGCTCTACTTTTCCCTTCACACCATTACACCACCGTACGCTCATTATGAAACAAAAGGGCTGGAAGGCTAAACATTTTGAAGGACTCGAAACAGAGAGAAGGATCAGTGAAATACCTTATAATTACAGTATACATCCTTAAATATAATAAACAGAAAAAAACGTTTAAAAAAAACTTTTAATAATGACATAAATTGTTTTGGGACTACAAGTTATAGTCTGTACACAAAACACTGATACATTTCCATTGTGATATTTGGCACCATTTTATATTGGTGAGTTCCATGGCTTGTTGACTGACTGCAAGCAGAAGAAAGACTGAGCAGAGGAAAGCAACCAGCCGTGCACAATCCCTTGTTTTTGTCTCTGGCATCAGCCATTTAGCCCCACAAGTAGGACAATTAACTCCAATTAAGAGTGACTAACAAACAATGAGCAAGAGATGATAATTTCACCATTCACATCCTCAAGGCCTGTGCGAGAGTTTCCATCTTGCATCTCTTATTTCACTGGGAGTACTGTTCTCCTGAATAATTTATCACGTCACAGCTCTATCGTTATGTAATGGATACTCATAGATTTCATCGCTTTCATTCAGTAGATTAAATATTAAGGATCGTGTCTGCTGAGATGCAAAGGTCCTTTTTTTAATTCAAATACAAACCTCACAACATATTCTCACAGAGAAATTAGGAATGTTCATCCTTCCCTCGCTGCCGCTCTCATCAACGTTTACTTATTTTCAATCTGTTTCCTCCTTGTAAATGAGATTGTCATGATTGTGCAGCGCAACACATTAAATACTTACTTAGAAGCTACTTCACTGTATCGCGAATCATGAAAGCAGTAAGTGAAACATCACATAAAGAGAATTACCACTCCCCTCTGAGCCACATTGTGATTTGGAGCCCAATCTAATGTCAAATGCCCTTGTGTTTGTATCCGTAGCTGGCCCGCTACTCTACTGAAGGCTTGCTGCAACTTGGGCCCCTGGGTTCCACCACCTTCCTGCCCGACACCAAGTGTCTGGTGGACGACGGGAGGAACCGCGCTCCTAGCCTGAAAAAATGTGATGCTGTGTCTCGAACGTCCCAACGACTGTGGGATTTCACACAGGTACTTAGTACTATGACTACTAACACACTACCCTCTTACTAGCACTTTACTTACACTAAGAGTAGTTACATTCCTGCACTTTTTAATTTCTTATGTAAAGTAGTATTTATTGTTACACTAGGTCTCTATTGCTCGTAGCTTGATTGTTCTCTCCTTTGTACGTCACTTTGAATAAAAGCGTCTGCTGAATGACTAAATCTAAATTTAAATCTACTTACACTGCTAACACTACTACTACTGCAGTGACATAACATGATAAAACCCTCCTGGAGTGGATTTCTAGGTAGCACATACAGTACACTCATATATACTGGTATCCTCTCCATGCTGTAATGTGGTTTGATAATAAGGCTGTAATGGAAAAAAATACAAAATAGTGGGTACAAAACATCTTCAAAAGGAGTTAATTGAAAGCACATAATGCTGTCATAGACTTTACATAGTCACATTAACCACAATGAATTTGGTTATTAATAACTATGTCCTCGGTGTGCACATCATGATATGCCATAACCGAGGCAGATTGAAAGGCTTTTTTCTATCTTCAGTGGTTCCTTTCTTTGTGTGCGATAGTGGGCTCGTATCTCAGCGTGCACCATCTTTATTGATTATATTGACACGACTTTTAGCAGATCTGTCCTTAAACCATATATTCTTAGGTTTGTATTAATAACTAAGATGTATTTCTCAGTAACAGTGGTAACAACTAAGAAATGCCTGGGGCGGGATATGGATGCTAATGATGTTGACTGAGCTTTGCAGGGCAAACCTTTAGGTTCATTCGACCATGAAATAAGAATTTGATGTAAAATTTCAGTGAGATGAACATGACAGGATTTTTAAGTAATAGCCTTGGAGGCATTTACATTCAGAAGTGTTGTTTTTATCTTTATCATTTGAATGAGCTTGTTTCCCCTCTCTTTTCCATCAGAATGGTCCTATCATAAGCAGAGATACTGGACGATGTCTGGAAGTTGAAATGGCCAAAGATGCCAACTTTGGCTTACGGCTTGTGGTCCAGCGATGCTCTGGACAAAAGTGGATGATACGCAACTGGATTAAGCATCCAAGACACTGAATAGTAATACCAAGGAGAACATTGTTGATGACATTATCACAAACAGGCAATGAACCTCTGATTTAAAAAAAATAAAAAAAAAGATACACTATGAATGATGGACTCAGATGAAGAATGTGTTTGGTTCTCCACAGACTACAAAGACCCTTTGCTGGAGACAAAGTGCTTTTGAAAGATCAACTCTAAAGATAAAATATGATCAATAAGTACATTTTCGACAGCGCTAAGGGAGCCACAGAGGATGACCACGGTGCAAACGGCAGGTTTTGTCATGCCCACCCTTTCTACCACCCACCTGCAATACATGCAAAGAGCAAAAGAGCAAACAGATGAAATGTTGTACTCGTGTTTAACAGGCTTATAAAATGGATTGTGTAAGGGGAGTGTGTGTGCTATGATCACAAGGGCCATGTCAAGGTTGGTTAAAAAAAAAAAAAAGTTACCATGTCAGCTATAAATAAAAATCATCCGGAGGTTCGACTACTGTATATCCAAAGTGCTAACATGAAGATAATCCTATCAAGATCCAGCTCCCTCAAGATTACAACGAACCCTTTCTGTTTTTTTTTCTCTCCTTTTTTGATTTGTTTTTTCTTTTCTTGACTTTATCGCTTATGCACAGATGAGAATCATGTGTTCACAGGAGGAATCATGTGCCTTTTTCAGTCATTGTGCTACATTTGACTTGGGAATGTGAACCCCTTAAGCATGTACAAAACTTTTAAATTAATTAAATCTGAATATAAATATAAACAAATGTAAAGATGTCTTATAATAGTATGTTGTAAAATTTAAGCGGTTATCAGTAACTCAGTAATAATTATGACAATAAAAAAGAACGTTTTTATGCTTTAGGTGAAATTGGTTTTGTTCTGTCGTTGATTTTGATCAAATATGTATTTTTCCTGTTCATGCACATTTTTTCTCTGAAAAGAATTGTTTTTTAAATTTAAAGTGACTTAAACAAAACAGTAATTTTTATTGGATAATTTTAATCTTTCTGGTTAAGTATTTCTGTAGGGTTAGCACCTTGTGGCTTCCATAAACGATGTTCCATTTTTGTATCTATGGGCAAGGACGCCTTTGGTTGTTGACACAGAAAGTGAGAGCAAATTAAATGTCTTTGTTGTGCTTCCACTTACCAACTCCTAACTCCTACAGGATTCAAGCCTAATGCTGTAATCGTTAAAGCCCACCCACAGGATAGCAGGTCTTCAGCGACCACTGAAAGCTTTCCAATTTATCAAGCTCAGCAAGAAACTCCTCGCTGCTGTGTGCTTTTCTGAAGTCAAGCCAAGGGTTCATAACTCTTAAAATAAATCATGCCTTTATTTTTGCCTATGGAAGCTTGCAATGGTACATTTACTTTTGAAAATGTTCTATCCGTACTTTCACCTGTTTGTGGCTATAGATTTCTGTTAATGCACTTTGGACCTGAGTTTCCTCGGCTTGTGTTACTTCTGTTCCCATCTTGGCTTGCCCAGCAGGTATTCATAAAGTAATGATTTTTTCCAATACACACATGTACAGAATACATGAGAGCCTTGGTCGAACAATGCCCTATGAGAAAACATAACACCATTATAGGTACGTTTTCTACACAACTCTTAAATAATGAGTGAGCCACACTTCGGAATTGGAACATGTAGTGTACAACAAACCTGCATTTTAACCACTAGAGATCATAAGTCAACTGAATCTATATGAATTGAAAGACTTTGTTCATTTTCAATTCAATTCAATATTATAATATATATAATAATAATTCAATAACAATTGAAATTGCCCCAATGCGTTTTACAAAGCCCAGATAAATGAACTCCCTCTAGAGCCAGCACTAAGGCGAGGGTGGCAAGGAAAAATCTCAAGCAGAACCCAGCTCAAAAGGGCGGTCCTATATGCTTAGAGTCGGCCGGGTAGAGAGATAGAGAGATGGGGGACCGAAGGGAATAGAGGAGAAGGGAGGAGAAGAGAGAATCAGAAGCAAGCTGATTCATTCATACATGCATCAGGATACTACATGTGGCATATATGCAGGATACATACAAGATTGATAACAGGTAGAAAATGGAGAGAGCCAGCATTCAAAGTATAAGTTGTTGAACAAATCTAATGGTAACAACATATTGAGGGTCGTAATGCACTCATTGGGTTCCTATTAATAGAATGAGCAGATCATAGTGATCATATCAGCAGAGGAATGGTAGTTAGGCTGGCAATGTGAATATGTGTGTGATGTATTGTAGGCAAGGAGTAGTGGAACTTTGGATGCGATTGTTAGGTGTGAATGAGCAGCAGGAAGCAGGAGTCAGCAACACCTCGCAGTTGAGAGTCTAAAGTGAGAGAGGAAGAGTGAAGACATAATGACAGAATGGGATTAGGATTCTAATGGATTGTTTTATATATGTATACATACATATGTACACAGTGGAGAATAATGGTCACGGCCATCAGTGTTGCAGGCAATGGTCCTACTGTAGGGAGAGAGAAGAGAGACATGTTTGTCCACAAAATAAAAAAATATGTTCCACTAGTCAGACATCAGAGAGATGGAAGAGGAAGGAGAAGTTGTACAGCATTAGACACATGAGAGGTCCTTGGCAGCCTTAATCTACTATGGCAGGATAGCTGAGAGATGGTGCATGCTGGTCCAACACCACTGCAAGTAACATCAAAGACAGTCCTTTCCACCAGAAGCTCTGTAATAAGTGCTCAACATCTGAATACCATTCCTAGTTCTAGTCTAGACTTATAAGTAGAGAGGGTGTCCGCTTCTCAGATGCAGGAAGGATAATTATTCCTAGGAAAGGGGGCTCAATAACAAAAGGCTCTCCCAGACTCTTCAAGACTTCTTGATGGGCAATATGGGACTAGTAAATCCCTATGGTAGTCAGAAGCTAGGCGATTCAGGGCTTTGTATTAGTATGAGTATTTTAAAATAAATTCTACTTTTGACAGAACCAGCGAAGAGAAGTAAGCACATGAGAAATGGATTCATATTTTGTAGTTCTAGTAGGTCCGCAGGTGGCTGCATTTTGTATCGGCTGGAGGAGTGAGTCGTTACTGCATCCTGAGAGTAAAGCATTGCAGTTGTCAAATATTGAAGTGACAAATGCATGGATTAGCTTTTCTGCATCATGAAAGGATTCCCTGAATTTGGCAGTATTATTTAAGCGAAAGAAGGATCCATTCAAGATGTGTTGAGTGAAAGGTCTTGATTGATGATTACACCATGATCCTTAATAATTGGGTTGGATGTCAGTTAGAGGCCATCAAGAGTGATTTGGTGGCTAGATAGTGTGCCTATCGACCGTTTATCACCTACAATCATAACCTCTATTTTGTCTGAGTTCCGAAGCAAGAAGTTGTTTGTCCAGACTTTAACATCTTTAAGGCAGGCTTCAAGTTTAGTTAGCGGTGTAGCTAGCTATATGGAGAGATAAAATAGGTAAGCTCCACCAACCCCTAATGTTAATTTTAAAATCCTGAAATCTCATCAGACAAGAATTTTTTCCTCTAAAAGAAACAATAGCAAAATTATTTACAGCAATGTTGAACAGGCAAACACAGACTCTATGCAGCAGTTATGCTGTGGGAACTGTTCTGTATTTTATGTGTATGTGAGTTGTGGTTCATTAATTTTGGGCAATCATAGAGTAACTCAGATTTTTAATGAGCTGCTCTTTTCTGTGGGAACATCTGAGTGGCACTCAAGGACACAAGGGCACACACACGCACGCGCATGCACACACACACACACACACACACACACACACACACACACACACACACACACACACATACACACTCTCTCACACACATTATATATGCATTCTGAAGGCATTTTTTAATTCGGTTTCCAGCTGGTTTACCACAAGGGATTGCAAGGGCCCTCCATCACGCCACAGCTACTTGGCTCTAATCATTTCATAAAGGCCATGCATCATTTCTGTCTTGTCATCTTCAAAAGTAATATCTTGTTTAAAGCGGGCCGCACCGTTGCTGTGTAGTACACACCACCAGGGGCGGCCTTTCCTACAGGCGGGTTAGGCGGCTGCCTAGAGCGCCATCTAGAGGGGGAGCGCCAAATAATGCGCCCGAAAGAAGAAAAAAAAACACAATAATAATTTTCTTTTTTTCCCCCGGACGCATACATTGGCGCCCCTTCTATATCTCCAACTTATATTTTGACATTAAGAACTAAATCTAACGTTAGGGTATATGAGCCAAAAATCAAAATCGTCATTGGTATTGACAGAACGGCGTGCATGATTAGACGGGCCGGATTACAGAACACACCAAATTGCTCTCTCTACCGTTGTAAAGACAGGTGAAATGAATGATGTTGTAACCTCGCGAGGTGCAGGCATATGTACTTATGATGTACAATACACATTAAGGGTTTCTACAATATGTTATCATGAAAACACTAATGAACACAGTATTTCAGAGATCAAACTAATTTTGGAGAAACAGTGTAAAATAAGCAGATAGACAACACGTGGGGAAAAAATAATACAACTTCTTCAGGGGGTTATCAAACATTATTGTGAATGACGAACATTAACATGGATTTATGGGAACAGCCGCTCAACAGCGCCTCGTCTGCTGCAACTAATTACAAAACAAACTTCCTCCAACAATGTCACGTAGGCCTAAGCGCAAATTAACTTTTATCTTTTAACGACATTGAAGCAAAAAAGTAAATTTCGCCACAAAGCTAAATTTAACAAATAATGAGAATACATACTGTAAAGTGCCGGCATAGTCGCCCCATAATGCCTTGCGGCGGGCGCATCATTTTCTATGTGTGATGAACTAACGATGTACCTGTTCCTTACTGTTCTTATTGCATGTCGTTGTACTGTGTTGGGACTGAGTTTATACAGGTGCGTGACGGTAAAACAGTGTATTTGCTGCGATCGTTGTGTTTATGTGAAATAATTGCAGTCTTACAAGGCAAAATAGCGTTTGAAAG
>NC_137913.1:17627112-17962112 GCF_963457725.1 Sprattus sprattus | reverse complement strand
GCCACCGAGTGTGTGGTAGCCGAGGCCACTGCCACTCCCTACACGAATCGTCTGCACATGTTCACTACAGTATTAATTTCAAATCCTAACATACATTTTGTATTATTCTGTTATCATTTTTGTCGTCCCTTAGTAGATCTACCAGAGATTTTTCCCGAGACTTTATAATACAAACCTCTTCCCATTTTAAATATTCATTATTTTATGTTCATTTTCAGAATTTAACTGCTTCAATGCATTAGGGAAGTATGAACTAGTCAGCACACAACTACAGAATGAATGATTGAGCTGGGCTAGATCCACTTCTAGAACTGAGTACCAGAACCATCTGGACTTGTGTGTTAGGGGGGATCTAAAGTACTTACATACACCCATCCTTGAAGGTTTAGTGCTGGACAACTTAGTATGTTGGGCTTTCGTTTGTAGCCCTAAAGTAGTAAACCAAGGAAATTATCTCTAAATACGTGCTTTAATTTGGCTTGTTTCTTCGTATGGTTGGTATTCCTGAATTTTTTTGTTTGTTTCGCAACTAGTTCATTTCTATCCTGCATATATCAGTTCACTGAACTACAACTGAAAAACAAGGTAGTTGGTAGCCTCAGATAATCTTTGATGTTTCAAAGAGCTCTCTTGAAAAGAGAACACAGCACGGCATCAGACTCAGAGAGAACGTGTTTCTTTTGATTTAAACAACATTGTAGCTGAGGAGAGACCTTGTCTCAAGGTCATACCAGGAATTACATGCAACACAGGTACACTGGGATACCTAACTTAGTTTTTCTATTTCCCATGTTCCATTACTGCCCAGTGGAAATACCTTCCTTCCTATAAAGCCATTTATTTCTATTTGCTGTAGATTTTATTTGGATAATAATGATAGAGGAAATCTGAGCCTTCCGGCTAACTTGATTAATAGCTCCACTTGCGGCTTAAATGGATTCCAAATGTGAAAGATGAAGGCAAATGATGCTATCAGTTGGTTGGACCTTCAGTGTGAAGCTGCAGGTCAGCTGGCCAAGGCACAGACACTGAGTAATTTAATTGAATTGTCAGGGCACCATCTCTTCCCTGGCTGCCCTCCAAGTCTGCAATAATATGGCAGAGCGAGAGCTGTCCTCCTGGCACAGTTCTGTTGACTTGAAACACCCGGGCAGCACATTCACTTCTCTGATGCGGAGCCTTCCTTGATCAATTACTCTTTGCCTGCATCCTGTGTCATTTACCACATTTTGACCATTTATAAGCAAACATTTGACTGTCATACTGCCAGCCCTTCCAGCCATCACAGTGGGATAGTCCACTCCAACCCCCCGCTCTCTGTGAGTTCAAGTCTGCTTATTCCCGGCAGTTCTGGAAGCTCCTAATTTGGATGGCACCTCAGTCATCAGTGGTAATAATTGGCTTGTTCTTGCCTTGTCTCCTCTGATTGCCCCAACAGCATTCAAAGTCTCTACACCATCCTCTGCTATATATCTAGCTCATCCCCAAAGCTTGTATACATGCTACATTAGAGAGAGGGTTTGTTCACACATGCACACATGCACACATCCACACGTACACACACACACACGCACACACTCACAAGCACACACACACATACACACAAGCACACACACACACACATTCACATATGTGCGCTCTCACAACCATCTGCACAGACATGTACAAAATGGCATAAAACCCAGTACTGTATATACTTACTTTTTCACGTGGGTCTGTGTGCAGACATGTACAGAGAAAAGAGAAAGATAGAGAGCGAGAGAAAGCCCTGATATAGAGGTTATGGATGTCTGTCCTTTTCTTGTGTAGATTATTATGAAAAAGTGAGATGCAAATAGCTGCTGAAGGCTTTACCCTTTGCTATAAGCATGGAAGAGAAATGGATTTTGTCCAGAGGAAACTAATATTCCTTATCTGCACACTGTAATGTGAGTTTGCACTGCCGTCCTTATCTGTTGTGTAGTCGGCATATTTAAATCCAAGAACACCTTGATGATATGAGAGAGGCCAAAGCTTCTAGCACATTTTAAACCAACTTTAAAATCTGCAGCTTCACCCAAGATGAATGCAAAAACTGTCTGCACCATTTAGGTCTCTAGCACCAGCGCAGTCAGAGAGAGTTAGTAGTGTAATGTTGATCCTATTGTAAATAAATAGGACCGTTTTTACTGTGCCAGTGAACTGGCACCATTTGTTTAGCATATGAGTACGTAGGGTTGTATAGCATATGTGCCTATTAACCTAGCAGATTGTGAGTATTCTATGAACAAGAAGAAACTCTGCATAAGGCTTGTATAGTTGTGTGATGGATTTTGGGTCATGGTACACAGACAGAGACTCTAATTTGGGCCATGCATAAATTATGCTTAGCTTTGTTAGATGTTTGTTTTAAAGCTAGTAATTAAAGCAAGGCCATTCTTTTACTGTCATGAAATCTCATTTGTAGTTCTAGCATAATTACACCTTTCAAGCGCGCGACAGGGGTGTCATAATCATAGCAATGGCAATCTCCTATACTTTTTAAATCGCTGCACTTTAGGGC
The DNA here is from genome assembly GCF_963457725.1 of Sprattus sprattus. Taxonomy (NCBI): domain Eukaryota; kingdom Metazoa; phylum Chordata; class Actinopteri; order Clupeiformes; family Clupeidae; genus Sprattus; species Sprattus sprattus. Next base: position 17,959,570 of record NC_137913.1, on the reverse strand, counting down.
ACCTGTGTGTAATTTTCATAACCTTGAAATCAGTAAGGTTCCTGCATATCACAGTAAAAGTCACTGGAGTGAATACAGGAGGGCTGATGCCTTTTATGTCTGTCCTTTGAATTGGGGGCCTTGCTGTCTGATAAGGTGCATAATCAGTCCTTGAGTAGTTTCAGGGACATTGTGATAAAATGTATCCCCCACTGCTTGGCTGATGGAAAATCAACATTTAATCACCATTTCTTTGCTCCAAGAAGATGATTATCATCAGGGAAAGGCAGGCCCATCATTTACAGAGGGACAATGAGGTAGTGCCAACCACGTCACTGCCTCAAAAGCTGTGGCATTACTCAGGTTTAATCACCTCTGTGCAATATCATACATGGCCCATTTAATAATTAAAAAAAAAAAAAGAGCAAATGTTCGACATTTCATATTTGATTTGAAAAACATATTAATCGCGTTTTTATAAGCAATCTAATTGTCTGACTGGATGTGTTCCCCGAACCTGTTCCCATCTGGTTCTGTGTTTCTCTTTCCCTGTCTTATTCTGTGCCCCCAAGGGAAGTTGCCTCATTTTAACAGACATTTACTTATAAGGCATCCTTAAAAACAACCTCCATCAATCTTCCATATCAAGCATTGTATCTAACCACCTTCACCCATCATCCAGTCATCCTCTCCCCTCTCCTTCCATCTATTTATCTTTCCACCTCTCCACCCATCCATTCATACCTCCTTCTCTCAACCGCCTGCCCCTGCATCTATTCATCAATCACCCCTTTTATCTGCACAACCATCCTTTCAAATCTTCAACCCATCATCCATCTTCCTCTCATCTCACTTTCTATCAATACATCTATACAACTGGTTTGTCACACCAAAGATGGCTGTGTGGCTTTGAAGCCCTATCAGTGTTATTAATCATTATTTTATGTGGCCAGTTCTCACACACCCCACTTCACAGTAGATCTGACTACATATATGATCTGGTCTGCTGTAACACATTTTTAGATACTCAGGCTCACTGTGCTGTACTGTATCTTACTGTAAAGAAAGTAGGGTACGCTTTTTTCATTTTATCATATAACACCTCTAGGAGAGTGGCCTCAGAATTTTGGGAAATGTGCAAGTACATGTGTACAAGTACATGTGCTAGCAAAAGTGGCGAAAATTGTAATTGTATGCCTGTCTTTGGAAAACAAAAGTGTTGTGCACACACAGCACACCATCTTCCACTGCAAGCCAAGAAAGGCAGAGTTAAAAAAGAAAGTTTCACTTGTGTCCCCCAGTGGTTTGTGCAGGATGGGGATCACTTCAAGTGCTTTGAAGGCTAAGGTGATCCCAATGCAATGCGAAGCTGTTGACTTGCAGGTTTCCTTGTTCATTTCACTGATTCCCATTTCGCAGGTCATTTGCTGGGTGTCTACCCACCCACTCTGGCAGGTAGCATTTCCCAGCTCTCCCCTCACAGAATACCATTTGACACTTCTTATTGACAGAAATGAAATTATTTTTTGAACTTGATTGATGATCAGATGAAGGAGCCCAACCACCATGTTAGTGGTGAGTGTGGAATGCACCACACAGAACACTGCATCCTTCTGACTGTGCTTCTTAAGTAGTTTTTATATACAGCATGTTCTGGGAAAAAGATGATTGTTATTTTTATTATAAACAAGACATGAATGTTCCGTGGTAATTATGTATAAGGGTTTATCAACTATTCATTTGACTCAGTCTGGTTTGTTTTGATTCCACTGTGTATGTGGCCTCCATTGGTATGGGGCTCCATTTGTGGTGATGTGAAGCCATCCAATTAAAATATGGGAGCCGTTCAAAGTACACAGCTAGCAAGGTACAGGGATAATTAATCAAAACCTTGAAATAGATTTGCATACGAAAATAAACATATTACTCTGAGACCTTGTCTAGTAGCTTGTAATTTATAATGGTTCGTCAAATGGTTTTGCACTACATTTTACCATTGCATTGCATATGTGTCGCCAAATGGATGTGAATCTTTTCCTCAAATAATCATTAATGTTTCTTGTTCTTGACATCTTGAAGCCTCCAGCTAACCAACCCAGCTGTCTTAGTTCAGTGGACTTGTTCTTGAAGGTGTCAAGTTCATTATAGCTTTCATTATATATATATACTGTATATATAACACATGGCAGACTGATTACTGTTGCCTATAACAGAACATGGAATGGCTGGAACTGCATGATGTACCAGAGGTCCACTAAAAATGTTGGGTCAAAACAACCAAGCACTATGTTGTAGAGCCAGACTGCCAAACACTGGATTAAAACTATCCAGATCTAAGTTGTGGCATTAAGCCTCAGTGCTGGATCAACCCCATTATCACAAGTGAAACCAAAACTGGGTAGTTAGAGGAAAATAGTAAATGTAGTAAAGTATTCAAATATTTAAAAAATGACCTAAAGGTATCATGATTGTATTTATTATCATTATTTAATGAAGTGTTGCATTTAAATCAAACAATATTCTTTGTGAGATATGTAAATTTTTTGTGATTGTACACAATGCATGGGATAACTGCTGCATTATAGGTGAGAAATGGCTGAACTGGAACAAGCTTTTGATTATAATATAATACCATATTTAAACAAAGGGAAGCTATCTACTCTGGTATAGCATGTATGGAAAAAAACATAGTCCCTCACTTAATGTTTGACATAAGCAATACTGTTGGGCACTGTGGTCAAGAGAGTCTGTTTTATGCCCTAGTAGTTCTGTTCTACTCTACATTCTGAAAGCACTGAAGGAGAGTGCATGTGGATGTCATTTTCAAGCCTTGAGATATCTGAGTTGGAGGACACAGCGAAAATCATTCAAGTCAAGTCAAATGCATGTGCATTCTTCATTCTTAGTTCAAGTCTTCCATCTGAGTCGAGTCCTATCTGTGTCTCTTCCTGATGTTCTTCCTGTATGTTTTCTCTTGTGCATTCTATGTGGTTTGTTCTTTGCCATGTGCTTTTGTTTATTTTCATTTTCCGTGTTCTCTTGTTCCCACCCCTCACTTGATCATAATTCGTACCTGCATTGTTACCTCGTGTTGTGTTTCCCGCCACCATCTGTGTTTTGCTAATTGGTTGGCGTATTTAGACCCTGTGTGTCTTTTGTTCTTTTCAAGACTGCAGTTTGTTTTTTTGTTCTTGGTCATGTTTTTCCGCCTGCATGTATTCTGTTTCCTGCTCTATGTCTCCTTATGTGCCATGTTGCGTGTCTAGTGTCTAATTTTTTACTGTTTAGTTTTGCTCTGGTTTAGTCTTGTTTTATACCTGCCATTTTTAAGTAAAAGTAAAACTCACTTTAACTGTCCGACCGCTCTTTCCTGTTGTGCATTTGAGTCCTCTCCCTACAGAAACTTGTCAGGCAAACTGTTGAAACACTGAGATCTTAACATTCTCCCTGCTCTGTCTATATGAGAAGATAAATTCTGCTTTGCGCTTTTTCCACCAGGACCTCTACAATAGAGCCGACAGAAACAGCACGTTTGGACCACATTCCAGTGTGGTGTTTGATCAGAAGCTTTTTTCCCCATTAATGATCAACCCATGGGATAGGGAGAGAGAGAGAGAGGACTGTGCAACAGCAAACAGAGGAAAGAACAGCTACTTAAAAACTAAACTGAAGGATGATTTCAGCCAATAGAAAATTGGTCCCCAGACCTCCAAAAACACAGAGAGCTTTGAACTGGTTCTTTCTATTGTCCACTTCCTGTAAAAAAGACCTCCTTCCTAACTCGGGTTGACAAGGGAACAAAGGCATGTCACAAGTATATAACTATTTAGACTTGATGCTTACAGCACAGGATTGGTCTCTCAACAGAAATATATGGAATTTTTAAGGGTGTTTTTTAGAACAGGTGCATCCATATGAAAGCCGTGTCTTCATTTTAGGGTGGGTTTAGGAAAACACTTTTCATTATCAAGACTTGTTTATACTGGCTCTGATTAAATAAAATCATAAAAATTAATCTCCTCATGTAAGTGACTCTTTATCGTTCATTTTCCGTAATCCAAATAGCCCAGTTGCTTTTCATTACGTACATTTTTCTCAATTGAAATTCTCTGTTGAATAGCGGCGCTGATCTTCTTGCCATGCTTCATCCTCAATTTCCTTACACCTCTTAGAATAGGGGGGCAGAGGATACATTCAATATGAGTGCAATAAGAGAGGGGGAGAGCAGAGGAAGAGAAGAAGAAGAGAAGAGGAGACAGGCTACTGCTTCGGGGGCTGTATCCTTGTCAGTCCTCATCAAAGCAGTCTCTCAGTAAGGCTTTGCCCAAGAGGTCAAAACCCACCCAACACAGCAGTTTAATCCCCTTCACAGGCTGTTCTAGGATGCCAACAAAATACTGTACATGCAGTCATCCTGTGCACGTGATCAGATGTGTTGCAAAGAAGCGTTAGGTAATTAAATGTAACTATTTTACTGAAGAGATTTTACTTTTATCGTACTGCATGTAATGCTCCTCTGTTCATTATGAATTGATTGTAATATCTGTAGTCGGGGCTAAAGATTGAATGTATACATTGAACATATACTGCTTTTTCCACTCTCTATCTAGGGCCATTATTTATGCCATAAAACATTGCCATTGTAATTCCATATCGATATGAAAGGTCTATACAAGAAAGATCAAACAAGGCTTGGTAACCTTTTCAGTGGTGTTGAGCATTCAATGATAGGGGACACAATGAATCACTATTTCCATTAAACAGCCTTCGACGAAAGGAGCAGAATTAGACATATACTGTATGGAATGGGCGAGTTATGATACGAATAGGAGAGGGTCCTCTTAACATTGTATCATGAACATATACTCAAGCAAAATAAAAATGCAAAGCACACCCTTTTCCTGTTCATTTCAGCATTATTATATTTTGTGGGTGGATGTGGCAATAGCCAGGCTATTCAAACTAAAATAAAATTTCATTATAGAACAAAAAATATTCAGTAACATTTTACTACAGTCTATTCTGGAATAAGCCCATGCAGTCCTGATGCAAGTTGCCTGTAATATGTGCCTTGGCGCTGTCAAGGAGTGTTCAGTGGGCACAGCCTCTGCTGTCTTATCAGTTGACAACCTCCCTTCAAACCGCCTGACAGCCCCCTTCATCTCACAGTAATTGATACAGGTTGACATGTTGTCATGATTGGTGTCATGGGCTGTTGCAAAACTTTTCAGGGGGCATAAGGTGTGTTATGACTTGCACTGCGCACACCTTTAATGTTCTCCAGCTACGTTTTTCTTAAGATGCAATCATTTAGCCCCCATAGTGTACACATGGTAACCCCCAAACACACACACACACACACACATAAGCCTGTCACATTAATGGAACGTTCCGGACCGTCTCTAACATGTATGCCTCCTGCCATATCATTTATTTCTACTCTCTGTGCTTTACGAGTGCCTCAGGTGAGGTCATGGATGGAGGTCCTTTCTGTCTCTTTCAATTCATTGCACTTTCTCTCTCTCTAAGTGGAAATAGAAGGACAATGGATGCTTGATGGACTGAGGCAGAGATTATATTTCCAGCTTTTGAAGACAACTATTTTTGGGAAGGCTTTACCTTTAGGTTCCCTTGAGTAACATTAATTGAATGCAGTTGTTAAAATCAATAAAGCATTAACTACAGCTATTAATATTGAGTTAAGTTAATTAATGCATAAGATTACAGCATGTTCATGCTAAATAATTAAATGAATGATGTTAATTAAGAGATCCTAAGTGTAAAGTATAATTCATTAGTTAACATAAACAAATAATGGTCCCTTGTGTGTAAAATTAGGTATGGTTTAGTTCTGAAGTTCAAGAAATGTTCATTTCACTATTTTAAAATTCTTGATATTATATTTACTGGTAGAATGAATTAGCAGGGAGAATCTTTGAAGGTTACCTATCCCAGACTATGTCTGTCTGTTTGTCAGCAGAATTATGGAAAAACTACCATCTAGATTTTCATGAAACGTAGTGAAAAGGTGTAGCATGGGCCAAGGAAGAACCCATCTTTTTTTATTGGATCTAAATCATGGGGTGAATCCACAATTTTTTTTCACTTTCTTTTACATTGCTAAAGTGGGCATTTGGCCATGCCAAAGGTCTGCGCTCTCTGAGTGCCCTTCTAGTTTAACTTGTATAATCAGTGTTAAAGTCACCTAGTCATCAGGGTTTGGTCATCCTATTTTGCTTTCAGTATCATAGCAAGTTTTCCCATCTTTATCCAACATACTTTGATACATGCAACACAGTATTTTACAATTTCATGTAATTTACAAAAAAAATCTGAACATTCCAGTACATAAGCTATAGATAATTAGCAGTTTGCCCAGTATTAATATAGAGGCTGATGTGCTTTACTGATTCCCGAGGACTTTGAAATGCAGTTAGTGTGGAACTTGGGCAGCAGATAAAATCAAGAAGGTAAATATCTTTATAATTAGAGACATCTGGCAAGTCCTGATGGAATTCGTTGCGTCCTCAGTAAAAAAGGACACGAGATTGAAGAGAAATTATAGAACTTTACTATGCAAAACTTCTGAAGATAAAAGGAATGTAAGATATTATGCTATTAGCTGATTTTATGTGTGACAAATGAAGTCCAAAGCCTTCCACTCATTTAACACACAATTCTAAATGGCCTTTTCAGCCGGAAATGGCCCACTTTAGGCCTAAGGCGTCTTTTGAAACTCCTGCCATGACGAATCAGAGTGTGTTTAGAATTGAGCAATGGTATTTGGCGACCACCTCTAATCAATTCTAGTAAATGTCCTTTTCAGATCCTTCGGGGATCCGGAGCCACAGCACTGACACGTCGCTTTTCATTAGCCTAGGCAGAGAGAGGGGAAAGACCGGCCCTTTATTTTGATGAAATCTGTCCCGCCGCACATGCCAGACCTCCCAAGGGCCCCCCAATCATCCCTCTCCTTTTGAACCGGAATAAAATGGAAGAAGCAGCCACTGGGCAATGGAGATTGATTCAGGAGAAACATGAGCGTTAATCAATACGGTTACTTTCTCCACAGCAAAGCATGGTGCTTGGACGGCTTCGTCGACAACACCCACTGGATACACGGAAGACAGTACAAGAACACCTTAAAGATCAACCCCCAAATAGCCAAGAATTCTTATAATTATATTAGAATTTTAATACTTTTAGTAATGCCTTAGTCATAGTATCTTTGTGAGGAAACACTGAAGACTGTTAAGGCCTTTCAAAGTCTACATCTTTAACGAGCATAATTTGTCAGCTGCAGGTTGTATAAACAACAGTCCTTCACATGAGCACACCAGTTGTTAATAAGCCATGGACCAAAATAGGAATAACAAGAGCAATCCGAGATTTCTGACCTCCAGCAAGGAGGTACACAAATCCGGATCCAGATCATCCTGAAATTTTAATGGGGATGTCCCAGGACCAAGATTTCAGAAAGATCCGCCCAGTAGTTTCTGAGAAATCTTGTCCACAGACAGACAAACGGACAAATAAATAAATACATTAATTAATTAACGGACCCGATCGCATAACCTCCTTGCTGGAGGTAACTACAGCTGACCCCCAAGAGAGTAGGACATTTGTGAACCCTCTATTTCTTACTGTGTGGGGTTATGCGGGGGTCGTTTCCATAGGGCACAGCCTTCCTCCTTTTTATATGTAATGACCTTCCCAAGGAGATAACTACACATCAAGGCAGCAGTTTCAAACAAGTGGTCTTTAACGATCAGCTAATTGGACAAACTCAAACTGGCAAAGAAAAGTGCAATTCATCTGAGGGGAAAACTGACACAATACCCTGAGACTGGTAAAGATCCTACCTGACTACTTTTAATAATCATGATGTTGTGTCTATGCTCCTTTGAATTCATGGCACATTTTAGGTTTTAAGGATAACTGTTGAGAGCACTTCAGTAAGCTCTATCTTTGATTTTGTTAAAAGAGGATGGAAAAAATTATCTGAATAGGAAAAGATTTTATGGTTGTCATGGAGCCCCTGTTTCTATGGGTTGCCAAGGCAACGGAACTCTCAGATCCGGTATGGGTGTGATAATCAATAAAACATTTGTGAGGGGTTCATAGCTCAAGAACGAGGCAGTCAAGGGTGACAGGCCTTTTTTTTTTAAAATGGAGTTAGGTTCAAATACCTTTAGAATATCAATAAACCTGAAATGGAGCATTCATATTTCCGTTTGTCTTTATTTAGTCCATCACTGAGTTGTCTTCATGGATATTTATAATAACAATATTAAAGACATTTTCACTCCATGTTCCAAAAACAATCTTGTCAGGATAAAGAGATGCAGAGAATATTTATCTTTGTAAAGAGGCCTATTTGTATTCATGATATTTCTCGCCTAGGGAACAGAGTTCACAGAGGGTGGTTGCCCGACATTTAGAGTCTTAGCTAAAACCATGATGGCTGCTCCTCATCAGCAAACTAATAGCATTTTCTTTGTTTCTCCATTTCTTCCCATGTGGAATTGCTGTCAGTCTGAAGAATGGGTGCTGGCACCGGCCAATTGTTTTCACTCAGCCCTGGACCCTGACATGCTTTGAAGCTGTATATCTGCTATCAATAAGAGAGGGGCAGTTCAGGGATGTTTACGCTCTCATATTCGATTTTATGATGGTGTGGCATCTCTTAGTGAAACATAAACCTGCCCTTGTGTGTAATGTCAGTCTAACTGATTTAGGAATATGTTATCAAACATTTGAAGACAAGGCTAACTCTTGTTTTTAGAAAGGTTTACCAAGGTTAACTCACTGTGGTTATACGCACAAATCTGACAACTGACTGAGGCCTCTTGCAAACTAAGGTTACCTGAGGATATGGATTGAATGCTGCAAAGTTGTGTCCCAGCCGCCGGTTTCCTGCTGGCCTCAGGCACTCTGGCACTTCTGTGGGCGGATGGCAGTGTAGGGGAGGATGGATCAAGATGTCTGTCATCTGTGGGCATACATGAGAGGCAGGGACATGATCCACATCCATTCAGCCTCAGCATCACAAGCAACCCATTCTCCATATGTAATAGCCTACAGTACGGGAATTTTTTTTTTGATTGGATGCAACTTACAGAAAAGATTTATAGAATGTGTCCGATTTACTTTCCAAAGGGGAATTTCATAAAGTGACAAACGTTAACAGAAAAGGTATGCAACAATTTACCACTTTTTGAAGCATGTTTTTATAAACAACTAGTACTGGTAATGTCTTCTAATTGATGTCATGGTACAGTGCCACTTTAAAGTATGTGAACCCCTTGACCACTTAGGAGTTTTCTGTTGTTTTACCATGATTTTTCATTTTTTTCATCACCAATTTTCCATAGAAGGAATGTCAGGTTTATGTTTATCATTTGCATGTACTTTTTTTAGAGGGAATTGTTTGAGTAGCCAAAAGACTACATGAAACATGGAATTAGTCCATTTCAAAAGTAAGTGAACCCCCAGCTGAATTGGTAAAGTCAAGCAGGTAACAGATTCAGTGAAACTTATTTGGGTGCTTAATTAGTCAATTAAGCAAACCGATCATCTGAGACATCCTTAGGGAAAGGTTTGGGCAACACAGATTAAAAGAGGGAGGAAACCAACCAAACTACTGTAGTGCCAAGGTGTACCCACACAGATCAACAATGCCGAAAGGAAACGAGATATCCGAGAACATCAGGGAGAAGGTTCTGACAGCCCATCAGTCTTGGGAAAGCTATAAGACCATCTCCAAAAGATTCCAGCTCCATCCATCCATCCAAGACAAATAATTTTGAAATGGAGGGCATTCAACATGACCGCATCTCTGCCTAGAAGTGGACGCCCATCAAGACCATCACCAAGAAGCACCAGAAGAAGAATAAATCAGGTAAAAGTCAACCCACACATCACCTCTAAAGAGTTTCAGACCTCTCTGGCAGCATCTGGGGTAAATGTACATGGGTCTACAATCAGACGAAAATTGAATAGACATGACATTCATGATCGGGTTGCTAGAAGGAAGCCTCTGCTCTCAAGAAAGAACAAAACTGCCCGTTTCAACTTTGCCCGAGAGCACTTGGATAAACCAAAGGCCTTCTGGAAGTCCCTTCTTTAAACAGATGAGTCTGAGATAGAATTATTTTGTCACGATCAAAACCAACAATTTTCGTCTGATTGTAGACCCATGTACATTTACCCCAAATGCTGCCAGAGAGGTCCGAAACTCTTTAGAGGTGATGTGTGGGTTGACTTTACCTGATTTATTCTTCTTCTGGTGCTTCTTGGTGATGGTCTTGATGGGCGTCCACTTCTAGGCAGAGATGCGGTCATGTTGAATGCCCTCCATTTCAAAATTATTTGTCTTGGATGGATGGATGGAGCTGGAATCTTTTGGAGATGGTCTTATAGCTTTCCCAAGACTGATGGGCTGTCAGTACCTTCTTCCTGATGTTCTCGGATATCTCGTTTCCTCTCGGCATTGTTGATCTGTGTGGGTACACCTTGGCACTACAGTAGTTTGGTTGGTTTCCTCTCTCTTTTAATCTGTGTTGCCCAAACCTTTCCCTAAGGATGTCTCAGATGATCGGTTTGCTCAATTGACTAATTATTCACCCAAATAAGTTTCACTGAATCTGTTACCTGCTTGACTTTATCAATTCAGCTGGGGGTTCACTTACTTTTGAAATGGACTAATTCCATGTTTCATGTAGTTTTTCAGCTTCTCAAACTATTTCCTCTAAACAAGTACATGCAAATGATAAACATAAACCTGACATTTCATCTATGGAAAATTGGTGATAAAAAAATGAAAAATCATGGTAAAACAACAGAAAACGCTTAAGTGCTCAAGGGGTTCACATACTTTCAAGTGGCACTGTATATGGTCATGTGAAGGACAGATAAACACACCTAACATTCCAGCTAGCCGCCCGGGCTATGCTATATGCAGTTCTGTGGTTCGAACCACCCCCTGCGAAAACATAAAAAAAAGATTTCAAACCTACCACCAATATTAGAGTCTGGGCATGTCTACAGGTGGGGTGGGGTGGGGTGGGGTTTAGTGGTCACCCAGAGGAATCATTTACCCATTATCACCATTCTCTTGGTTGTCCTCCATTCAGATGACCAGGATTTGATTCCTGTCCAATGGTCAAAAGCATCTGCTAAACACATGAGCCATACCTTAGCCTTTACTGAGTGGCATAGGCGCAGCTACAATGGCTAAGCCACACCGTGGAGGCGTTGAGACAGGAGGCCATTGGGGCCTTGTGAGGCGTATCCCGGAGGGAGCACTAGCAGTGGGAGGTGCCCTGTTGCCCCTAAGTCTTAGCACCACACTAGGATTAACCACAGCGGGGGAGGCAACCATTTTCTTTACCCTCTCCACTGACAAACACCATGTTTTCTAATGGTACAGAAAGACAATAAACCATTCGCAAAGAAATCTACGGGAAGTTTTAAATTAAACCAAATAAACTTAAATACATTGGATGCAAAGAACCTTAAAACAAACCTGAAAGCCCCTGATGGCAGAGAGGAAAGAAGTTGAATAGTCACAGAATACACAATACAGCCAGAAAGCAAGAGACCAGGTGCTGTAAAATGGCTCTAGGTTACACACAATAATCTCCATTTCCATAGAGTTCCACAAACCAATCCAATGGTTTTGCCCAGTTTCCTAAGACCTTAACATTTTTCCTAACAAACCCATTCATTGGCAGTCTACTGAGACGGAGGTGTCAGGTAGGTGGATTAGTATGTTCAGACTTCTGCCCATCTTGTAAGGATCAATTCAAGACTAAACATGAATATTTTAATATTCTATTTTATTGTAAGCTACATTTATCCTTAAGTCAACTCTGTGCCTGAGTTCAGCTGTGTGAATACAAAATGCAGGAAACAGCTTCTCCCTCAAAATGGATAATGCAAATCCTTTGTTGTGAGAACATCAGAGAGAGGTCCTCTGATAAGCTGGCTTTATGATGTCCATGCCAAAAAATGAGATATTTGCGTCCATTGTTAAGAGTGTAGAAGTCTATCAATTGCATTCTAGGAGTTCTCCGCTCCTTTATAAACACAGAGAAAAAAATACAAAATAGTAAAACAAATCTATCTATAAATCATCTGCTAATCATATTTGCCCTAGACATTTTTTTTGTCCTAGCCAGAACTATCCTAGTTTATACAAATGTCCATCATACTATTGAGGAAAAGCAACCTTTTTTTTTGTTGCCCATCCAAATAATCCAAATGCCCACCCAGAGATGATATCCTAGTAACACCTCTGACATGCTAGCAAGCTGCTTATCAATTCCAACTATGCTGTTGTGTATAAGGTTTTGGCATGTCCTTTCCGTGGTTAGATTGCTAGTTTTCATCCAAAACTCCTTACTGCTGCTTTAAATGTGATTTCACTATTGATGACACTGAAATTAATGTCTTTATTGCATTGAAGTAAACACCCAATTTCACACCGGCTTTGTGACATAATCAGGTTTGATAGAGGCTTGATTTAGTCAGGGTGGATGAGACTGACTGTTGAATCCATGCATTTAGTTTTGGGATCATGGCTTAATACTATTTCACAATAAATGTTTTATGAAACTCCACTAATTTTCATTTAGCAGCAACACAGAAGAGTAGAGCATACAGAGACACAGAGCAGAATGTGGAGGGCAGTTCTGTCAAGTTTATTGACGGTGGACCAAAATAAAGCCCCAGGTGTGGATCATAACTGTCAGTTCTGCTTCCCCAGACTGGACTAATGGATCGGGCATCAAACTTGTTTTCCGTTCGCCAAGAACTATGTCAGAGGGTGTCACCATGTGATGTGGATAGGGTTTATAACTCACTGCACATCTCCCACTTGTCCTCTAACGTTTGAATAACAGATCAGAGCAAAGCAGTCAAATGAACCTGTTACATTACTGTTGAATGAACCTCTCCTTATTCCAGTCAAATGACAATGTAAACATACAGTACTGGAACCATTGTGTGGCTAGCTAGCATAAATCAACCTTCAGACACACATGCAGTGGAGGCCTGGTGCTTCTTCCATAACATCACATCCATTACATTTGTCTGCACAGTGGCAGCAGTCCAAGACAATATGGAGCCTGAATGTTCTCATAACGTGATTGGTTACACACCATATTTCGGTGGGTTGACTGCACCATGTTGCCGGTATAATTATACCATTTCCCTTGTTTATTGCCCACCTCAGAGCCCTTCATGTTGTATATGTATTCTGTATTTGTGTAATGTGCCTTTCACATAGCACTAAACAGTTTACAATCTGTTCAGAGGAAGACACTGCATACATAACTCTGTGCATTGCCAATATCTGAACATTACGCAAACATAAGTAGTCTTTCTCACATACTAATGGGACCATTGAGTATACTGCTTTGAAATGCTTTCAGTCTGGTTTTGTGGATTGTTGGGTACCTTGTGACACCTTTGATATTTGAGACATGCCTTATGGGCTCCACTCTCCATCAAACTAAACTGGCAGACTTTGAAATATAAGTGTGCTTAGTCAAGAACTATCACACATGAGACCATCGGTGAAGCAATTATCATCAATACATTACCATGAAATAGACTGTAGACATTTAAAGCAGCAGTAAGGAGTTTTGGATGAATACTAGCAATCTAACCACGGAAAAGGCATGCAAAAACCATATACACAACAGCATAGTTAAATTCATAAACAGCTTGTTTTCCACTATATAGTTGTCTTACAAAGATGGAGTCAGTGAGCAGGTAAAAAGAATAAGCTTGCACAAAAAGTGAAAGGAGTCTTTGACCAGACAGAATGGCCTAATTGGTTCATTTCTATCATTCTCACCAGAACTTGGTTATGTCTTTTTTTTATTCAGGAAAAGGTTCTTACTAGTGTTTTAAAAGTAGTCACCTCCTCCATAGTCTGGATTTATGGCACCCTAAAATAATACTTCCCTCTGAATTGAGTGGACATACTAGATTAAATGTCATTTTATTCTGTCAAGGGGAGCTGTGTGAGTATGCGGATATGTAATGTTATCCTTTTTTAAGTTTATGACACTCCTCAGTAGGTATATTGCTGAGGGCTGGCCCAGATCTTTGATTGGGAAATTGAGACAGATTGGAAGCTAATCTAAAGCTTGACTCAAAACAATCAGAAATGTGTCCAGATTACATTTGAAAAATGGGTCTGTGAGAGGCACTGAGTTTTTCTTAACACTTTTCTTAATCATTACCTAACATCTTTGCAAGATATTGCCAATTAACCTGATTCTTCAGAAAACACATTGTGGCGATTTTTTTGTGTGTTTTTTTTTTGATGCTTGTAATGTATGTAGAACAGAGTCTCATCCTAGTTTACCATGTGTCGAAGTCCAAGCTTGAGTCCCTACATGTCTCTCCAATAGTGATTATGGATTAAGTCCAGCGCACATTTAGTTGACCAGATCACTGTGATCCGATCACCATATCACCTATTGTAAATCAAAAATGTACACAAAAGCAAAACAACAAAAGACCCACTAAAGTTATTTACCGAATATGTTGAAGGCTGCTCTTTAGAAGAAAGATCTGACAGTGTGCGAGAGTTGTATATATGTTATGAAGTATAAAATATAAGATTTATGATGTGTGTATGTGTGAGATGCATGACATATGCGTGTAGGTGTGTGTAGGGGTGTGTGTGTGTGTGTGTGTGTGTGTGTGTGTGTGTGTGTGTGTGTGTGTGTGTGTGTGTGTGTGTGTGTGTGTGTGTGTGTGTGTGTGTCTGTGTGTGTGTGTTTGTGTGTGTGTGTGTGTGTGTGTGTGTGTGTGTGTGTGTGTGTGTGTGTGTGTGTGTGTGTGTGTGTGTGTGTGTGTGTGAGTGAGTGAGTGATCTTTCATCCTCCATATGTGGATGAGCCCTAGGGCACCAAATATGTGTCTGCTGTTGGAGTAGCAATGAATCCAAAGACATACTGCGCTGTCCATGGTGCTGAAGTGTTTTTTTTTTATGCGAATTTACTTGATAGGAATTATCATCGGTTTTTACTGGTGTACTGATAATACTAATAAAGATTGGTGGCAGGCTGACTATGTTTCTGTAATTTATAGCAAAAGCTCTTTATTAAGTTTGCTGCTTATCACAAGCTATCTCATGTTGAAATATTTAGTATTACATTTGATGTATTTTAGTCCTCCACAATAAATTATAACAAACTACTGATCTTTCAAGAAGATGAGATCCAATAAAAATCCTTTTTACAAATTTGAAAAGTAGAAAAACTAATTGAGGCATTTTAAAGCGGGGCCATTGTCATGTGTCATTTTCTATACACATGTTTTATGAACTGTTGTTTTAACGCATCTATGTGAGACTTCCCTCGAATAAATCCTGCATGAACCATTTGCTGCTCCAAGACGCAAACACATCGGTCATCCACCCTCACGCACCCTGAGCTTGGCAGGTATATTACCCTTTTCTGTGCTGATTTAGAGCATAATTAAGTTGTTGTGTGTTATGCTTAGGTCAGCATGCACAGCAATGCCTGCCTTTGCTATAAATACTACACATTTAACAGTAGCTAGTTCTCTCATGGCCTCTAAGGGGTAAATATGGCATACTAGAACCATTATTCATATTAAAAACTATTTATAGTGCACTTTCAGTAAAGGGTCATCAACTCAATGACATTCATATGACCTCATTCACACTACAACTTTATTCTGGATGTGAATGGATGTTTTTTGCCTCTGAATTTTAGGCTTTATTTTCTCATTCTCAGACAGCACATACAACATTTCATTGAAACCAATGTTCTCCAAATGTATTCACAGTATAGTTGACTTCTACGGTTGACTCTACGTCAGCATAGGTTTAGGATGCTTTTAAACAATAGATTTTTATAGAAATTGGGATTCTGTCAATATTAACACCAGTACTGATGTGTTTCATCACAGTCATGCAGTATAATTAAGGTTACTCCTCAAGGTTTTCAGGGTACAATTGTTTCTTCAAAATAAATTATAATAAACTACCGAAATTGGCTTATATAAATGGGCCCACTTGACAGCGAATTCCCGAGCTGCTTTTTGTTGCCAGTTTGCCTTTGCCTTGAGGCACAGAGTTAGCCCTATCTTTAGAAAATGCCCTCGTCAAAGATTGAAAAGAGAGTGGTAGGGCTTCTGTCAGATCAATTCTCCCAGAAGTCACATTGTTGCTACTTCACTCAACAGAGCTGAAAATCAAAGAAGCTATAAATGTGTTTAATTCCTTTTGGAAAGAGGGTTTTTTTGAGGAAAGGTGTGAGATGTTGGTGAAAAATATGAAATCCTTTTTTCTTCATTGTTTCCATGACACTTACAGGTATGTGCAGGACACTGTGCTGTTTAGTAAAATAAAGGTGGTAGATATAATCTACAGTCAACAAATCATAGTATACATCTTTAAATGAAAATAAAATGAATAAAGTGAAATGAAGGCATCATACAATGTATGGTAAATTGAATGTTTCCTGAATATTGTTTTGTATAATGCATCATCATTAATCCAGTTGAGCAAGTGCATGCAGAATGAAATTTACGTGGGAGCCTTTTCATCTCTTCCTGGGCTATGGGCTATCTGTCACCCTCGTCTGTTTGTGTACGGTTTTCATTGACTAATCATTTATTGACTGCCATACTTGAGGAAAAATCAAATATATGCAGGCTCTGCTTTGTCTCCCTCTAAGGACGTGTCATGGTTAGCATGATGGCAGATTAAGCATTCCAAATCTTGGTCCAGGCTTGTCGCCAAGGAGCAGGTCTGGTCTGTCTGATAGCGAGGATGTCCTTTTCTACCACCCTTACAAACCATTCCTCAGCTGTATCTGAGAGTTGATGGTTTATCAGATGAATGTAAATATATGCTGAGCAAAGGAGGCACTGCAGCATGAGCTAAATGCAAATCCTTTGAGTGGAAAATGGTTCAGTGTGATATTGCTTCCGTGGAGATGGTGATCATCCAATTTCACATGAATTCACTGGAAATTGATAATATTATTTTAGTCCAACAATTCGTTTCAAGAAAATATCCTTCCACATACAACTATCACATTTATAACATGTACTTTTATGCCTATACTTAATTGATGAATGTGTTATTTGTATAACCAAAACAAAAATAACCGTCACATTATAATGTGACGGTATAAAAAATAAGTATAAGTATACACTGTGTATTGTGTGTTAAGAAACGCTGCTTGCATGATATAAACAATACATGTGCACGTTTCACATTTAATACAGAATCATACCATAATCTGCTGATCTGCACATTCATTAATGTAAATCTGGATTAGGTTGCATTGTCACTGTAAGTATATGTACTGGAGGCCTGAAAAAAAGTCTGATGTTGCACTTGTTCCCCAGTTGTCAGTAGAGATTTTCTTACTTAATCCAGAATGCCACCATGTGGTGTCTTGGTGGAATAGAGGAACCCATCCTGTTCAGTATTTAGATCCTTCTTTAATGTTTTCTCCTTCATCTGCTGTTCATTTGTGTTGTACATGTCTTCACTTGGAAGTCGCTTTGAATAGAAGCCAAGAGCATATGTAAATGTTGAATTAATATAGTGGCATCTCAGACACTCCACCCTATGCCAGCTGTTCTCACTAATTTAGCCTACACATGCATCAAAGTACACACTGCTCCTACGTGAAGAACGTTCAGTTGCATATGAGCTTATGCAGATGTTGATGTTATTCAATTGTTAGTAATTAGCTTAATTTAACACCTGTTTCCGGTTATGATCTCTCCCTTATTTGTTAAATTAATTCTCAAGTTAAACAAATAAACTTTGGAATTACAATTATTGTTGATATCAACAATGCATGATGTTTTCTGTTTAAAATAAATATTTGACCATGTCAAATGTGTCAATTGTCACTTGTCAGAACAATCGCAAGATTGGTTGAGGTCGGAACTCTTGATAGAACCAATCTTGTTTCTGGTCGGATAACGTACAATGGTAACACAAGGTGAGATGCGACATGTAGCAAGCACATAGCGAACTACCTACTTGGCAAGCTAATGTTTAATTTTCTTAGCAATTTAATTTTCCACAATCTAACTTGCGTGCTAATGAGCGTGCACGTAACGTTCCTGGATTCGGCCTAACTTATTAGTAAAATTGATGCTTCGGGTCTTTTCATCCTGAAGTTGGCTTTGATTGTGAACGGTTTAGCTATCTGACAGCTTGGTACAGTTAGCTGGAAGGTAAATATTTCTGTGGTTCTAAACTTTGCCAGCTAGTACGTTTCTTGTCACGCAATGCTAAGAACGTTTCGGGTTATATAATACTAATCTCTGTTGTAAATTAACAGTAACGTTAACGTTATTGTTTTGAAATTACCTATGACATTATCAGCCTAGCCTTTGCTGTCAGATTATTGTCAACTATGCATTTTTGTTCACAGAGAAGGTCGATGTTGGTTCCTTAATATCGCCATTTTCCTCAATGAGCTGACATCAGCGACTGAGGATGTTCAGGGACATTCCCCGGGATGCGCTTCTGCGCCCCCTGACTCGGAATGAAGTGGTCGGCATGCTGTTGAGACTTACGATATTTGGTGCTGCAACGTACTACAGTATCAAATGGGTGGTGGATGCCTTGGACCCCACAACCAAATCAAAGATGCGGGCCAAAAAAAGGGTAACTGTTGTGTCCCTCGAACATGTTTTTTTATTATTATTATTAAATGGTGAATGGAAGTGACTATTGCTTTTCTTTGAAAGGAAACCTTAAAACATTGTATGCCATTATATCCCTTGCTGGTTAGCCAGAGAGCCTATTTTCTGTCATGCTTTGGCCAGACTGCATCATGTATTTTTTATAATACTGGTAGTTATGGTTCCTAAACATGCAGGTTCTCCCACTGGACAGGCAAGTAATCCATCACTTGTCTTTCTGTCTCTATCCTGCAGGCAGAGCAGCTGCTGAAACAGCTTGGAGTGGAAGGTGTTACTTTGAATGAATATGAGATGAGCATTGCCACTCAGCTTGTGGATCCACGCAGCATGAAGGTAAGCCTATGTTCACTATTTATATCAGTGCATGTGATTTGCACAATGTCACATCAAATGGAATGGTACATATCGCTGTCAGGGTAATACATGTGGTCTTTTAAGGTGACGTGGAAAGATATCGCTGGTCTTAATGAGGTCATCAATGAGCTGCAGGACACAGTGATATTACCTTTTCAAAAACGCCACCTCTTTGCAGGATCCAAACTTTTTCAGCCACCCAGAGGTTTGTGAGAGCCACAGTTTTTGTCCAGTGCTTGGTAACCTTAAACCCTGATGAAGTGTTAGATAAACTGCCATTAAGAGGCATGTTATGGCAGCATTAAACATAATGGTTCGCTTCTCTTTGTGCTTTGAAAGCTGCCACTCAGTGGAGAAACAAGAGAAAAGAACAACCCTTAAATCAAACAAAAATTCCTCCAGGTGGAATCCAAAAATAACATTTTCCTACCTTTGTTGCAGGCGTGTTGTTGTATGGGCCTCCGGGATGTGGGAAAACATTAATAGCCAAGGCAACTGCCAAAGCCTCAGGGTGTCAATTCATCAACTTGCAAGCTTCCACGTTGACAGACAAGTGGTACGGTGAATCGCAGAAGCTCACCGCTGCTGTTTTCTCATTGGCTGTAAAAATCCAGCCTTGTATTATATTCATTGATGAAATAGGTGAGATTGTATTTACATATTCTGATTATTATTGCTTCTTAATAACAGTTTGTGCAGAATGACATAGAACCACATGCAGTGATTCCTCAAGATATGTCACTTGTATATGATATGGCTTCTCTTGTTTCTGTCCAATTATTTAGATTCCTTTCTGCGAAACCGGTCCTGTCTGGACCATGAGGCCACAGCCATGATGAAGGCCCAGTTTATGAGCCTCTGGGATGGTCTGGAGACTGGAACTGACATCCAGGTACCTTACGAACATGCACTTGATTATATCATTGCTTCTCTCCAGAATCGGTACATTAGAGTCATAAAAGGACTCTTTGGCCAGGTCTCAATGGGGTTTTAGACGGGTTAAGCTGAATAAGACTTATTTTCCAGGCTATGTCCTACACTACGCATATATCTCTGTCTGTCTATGTCCCACAGCCATGATTCTGGCTAAATACATGTATTGCAGGTCATACAGTTTTCACAATTGTAGATCATAGAATGCATTTCACTCCTTCAGTCTGGAAAATGGATTTGCATCAGCATATTCAGAATTGTTCCTGTTTGGACAGAGTTGTTCAAATTTAAGAAAAACTTACAATCCTACCTTTTAAACAGTGTTCCTACAGTTCCTACTTTTAAATTGTACTCTTAAACTGCAAGGCAAACTTCCATGTTAATATTCTTGGCCCTAATTTAATTGACGGGCAGCTAGTAATGAGCAAAGTTCCTTGCACATGAACTAAAGCGGTCATGTGGGAGCATTGCGCTGCCCACCCATGTTTACGCTTAGGATCTTGCTCATGGTATTATCAAAAGGTTTTTGTCAAGTTTTTTAGCTTTAGTTCAGGCACGGCAGACTTTGCTCATTGCCAGTTGCATCGTTGTCTTGATGTACCCGAGCAACTCCTGTTCAAATCCTCTAGTCCTAAATAATGCCTCTGTTTTGAAGTAAAAGAAGTAATGTCCTTTTCAACTGTCTTATCAGCTCCCCAGGCCTTTCCCGAGGCGACACAAAAATGCCCATATGGTTCTCAGAGATAGCCATAAAGTAAACAAGCCACACTGTCTGTCCTATGCCTTAGATTAGAGTTCCCTGCTTCACCAATGTACCATCTGTGTCATTCATCTCTCTGTACCTCATGACTGCCTGAATTATGCTGACTAGTTGAATCATCCTGATTAATTAGGCTAACTTTACAGTCAGTCACTTCCTGAGTTTAGGCATGGGTGGCGCTGTCACTGTGAATTTGTTCTGGCTGGGGAAAAAGGTCAGGATGATCTAGTAATACCGTTCTAATCAGCTGTTAACACTCTGGCCTGCACTCGTGATTGTAAAGAATTTCAAGCCTACCTACTAGTTAGTTATCTTAGTCAGAAAACACTATAAAAATGAGTTTGAGTTGATCAGTTGATGTATTTATAGCCTGAAAAGTCAGAATGTTTAAATAAGAGAGTAAATATTGCTCTCCTACAACAAAATGGTTTATGTTGTACACTGAATGAGCCCTTCTTATCCACACGGAGAGTGGGTCCTCAGCGCCATGTTTCTACAGTAGCCCAAAATGAACAAACCATAGCACTGAGTTTAGAGAGGGCCTTTCATGTTTTTTTGGCAACTAACGGCTTGGAAATGGAGAGGTGACTGAGGAGCTCGTTGCAATCTGCAACCTCGTCACTAGATGCCACTAAATCCTACACAATGCACCTTTTAAAATATACATGTTTGTGCACATATTAAATAGGGATGCACGATAATATCGGCACAACATCGGTATCGGCAGATATCGGCTTCAAAACGTAATTATCGGTATCTGCAGATATGAAAAATTCCTGCCGATATTCCTGGCCGATAAGTTGACGTGTAAATTATGCGCACGCAAAGCAAATGTTTATGAGCGTCGGCTGTGTGGCAGTACTTCACAGTATCAGAGGATGATGACAAAATGCCTATTTGTCAGAAAACTTTTCAGGAGAAGGAGGAGGAGATGCATCTTGGCCATAATGTAGGTTGCATGCATAGACGCTTTACAACCTGCTTTATTACCTGCTTTATTACCTTTTACAAGTTACGGAGTTAGCTAGACAACACTAGCTTGTTAGCTTGCATGCTACGTGACACTAGAGAAGTTGATGATACCTCATTTCACGGGATGTGAAACGTTATGTCACAAGCCCACGCTATCTGTACATGGCTTACTTTTGCATATATGGAATTTATACAGCTAACTTGGCAATAATGTTACATAGATTAGTCTAGAAATCCTAGAAGGGACGTTATTAAACTGTAAGTCAGTTAACCAAGGTTAGCTTGCCAAGTTAGCTTGCATGCTACGTGACACCAGAGAAGTTGAAGATGCCTCATTTGACGCGACGTGAAACGTTATGTCACGAGCCCACGCTATCTGTACATGGCTTACTTTGCCATTTATGGAATTTATACAGCTAATTTAGCAATAACGTTACATAGATTAGTCTAGAAATCCTACAAGGGACGTTATTAAACTGTAAGTCAGTTAACCAATGTTAGCTTGCCAAGTAAGCCAAGCTGCATTTCCAGAGTGTAGTTGTTCAAGTTCAAGGAGGTACTGTTCAAAATTTGTTCAAATTGTGACGTGAAAATATAAATAAATCTGCCATATTTGAAACCATTCATTCAGTTTCATGAGTGAATGTCTATGTCTAAAATGATACAAATCAAGTCTGTAATGTCCTGTATTTACAGCAATACCCTAGCATAATATCAGATTAATTCTAGTACAGGAGAGACTTTTCAATAATTAAAAAGCTGAGATGTATATATCGGTATCAGCATCGGCAATTGGCCAAAATGAGCTTGTAAATATCGGCATATCGGATATCGGCTAAAATTCAATATCGTGCATCCCTAATATTTAAATTTTAACATGATAAAAAGATGCAAATCTACCCTTTCTCTGGATTGATTAACTTACATTTTCACCAATACCGATAAAGAAAGTATTCAAATTTAAATAGCACGATAACCAGGCATTTTTTAAACTGAAGTCAAGTGTTAAACCTTAACACCATTACATCTATAATATAAAATGCTAGCCACCGAGTCCCACTAACCTATACCCTGCAAATGTCAGAAACTGAGCTGTAAACCTGAACTGGCTTCCCCTCAGGTGATGGTGATGGGTGCCACGAACAGGCCACAGGATCTTGACCCAGCCATCCTGCGCAGGATGCCCACAACCTTTCAAGTCGGTTTGCCGGTGAGCAATGCAACATTTGTTTTTATTTTAATCATAACATATTTTGAAAGAAAAGTTACAGTGTGCCTCTTCTGGTGAGGATAATATTTAACACAAAATCCATCAAAAACTACTTTTAATAAACAGATGAAAACAACACTTAAGGTTATACAAGAATAAGGCATGCAGATACACTCAGATAATTGTAAGGCAGAACATACAACATTTAGTGGATCCTGGTAGGTTCAGTGAGATATTGTAGCACACAGCCTAAGCATGTTAGCTTCAAAACATCATGCTATGATTGCCTGTCAACTGCCTGGTGTTGAAAAGCAGCTCCTGTGACAGATCCTCACTGATGTATGACGATGACGGTATCATGCCTCACAGTATCTCTCGGATGTCTTTGCAGAATCAGATCCAGAGACATGACATTCTGAAGCTGATCCTCTCTGGGGAGAATGTGAGTAGGCCCTGTACTCTGATCACATGCTACTCTAGTCAGATTGCCAACTGAAGAGTGTGTGTGTGGGGGGGGGGGGGGGGGCTGGTAGTTACCGGTTGTAAGGGGAATTATACAAGGTGTTGTACGCTAAAGTAAACAGAGACTTGCTCAAATGGTTTCTGATTTGTGTTCGTAAGGGGATTCTCTTGGTTGTTAGTGCAGAGCTGAACATTACAAGTGAACAGTTTTCTTACCAAAACATCTTGAAACGTTATGTGTGCTCCACCCCCACTCCTCTTAAGGCACAATGCATGAATGGCAAGTGAAGCATTTTAATTCTGGGACTCTAAGCAAATCACTGTGCTGTACTCTATATGTCTGAATTGTCACTTAGCACCTTGGTTTTAGGTATCCTGGATTTCTGGACCATTCCAAAATCTTGTCTGCTGTCCTTCCTTTTTTTTAAAGAGATTAAACGTCTTTATATGTTACATGCAAATCATTTAAGAAATACAAACCGGTTTCACAGTTCTCAGATTTGTTCTAGAAAATACTACAATAAGTTTGTGGTTAAAATTGACTATGCTGCAGCAGTTCTTTTGTAAAGGGAAACATCGTGTTTTATCTCTGAGCCTGCCAGTGGCGAAAACAAGCGGTTCACTTTGACACAGATGCTTGCCCCATGGGATAACATTGTATAGTTGTTTTGCCGTTTCTGTTTATAGCCTTTTAACTCAATATGGAACTGATTTCTTTTGTTAATTGTCCTTAGTAAAAGTTTGGACCCAAATAGACCCAAAGTTTCCTTTTAATGACAACCTTACAGCTCAATATACTAAGAAGGTCATTCAGCCATGCAACATTACATGAATTCTGGAGGGCTTGTCTGTGTAGTTTCTACAGCATTAAGATAAACGTGTCCCAAATTAGACTCTCTTTCCTGCAGGCCAGCCACTCAGCAGTTTTCACCCGCACTAAACCTGCCCATCCGTATTTTAGAGGGAGAGGGGAAAAAAAACAGTGAGAGAGTGTTCTCTACAATTAAAGGAAATGGCACCAGTAAAGGCAGTTTGTGTGTAGTCTGCACTCACACTGTGTCATGAAATAAGTTCGATTTTTGTGTACACAAAGGAAAACGAGTCTTGCATAGCAAGCTAGCATAGACCCTGTATTGCTTAGCTCTCTAGCGAGCTAATAAACACAATATTTATGACACACGTAATATATTTTATTCAATAGATTGAATAAAATAGATTATGGTCTTTCATTTACAATCCCCATTTCAAAGTCCAAAAGAAACTTCCAACACAAAACAAGACCCAAAGATAGCCAATGCCATGCTAACAAACTACACAATACAGTGTATCTAGTTCAAGTCAGGTCAAGTGGGTATCACACAAACAAATACGATTTAAAACAATCATGGAGGAAGAGATGTACTACAAATAAAAAGTTAGCTATTTTCTCATTCCCAGAGAAATCAAAATTTCTAGAGTTGTGAACATGTATGTTGAGCGTTATAGGGATGTGTCTTGATGTTAGAAACTATGTTGTATGTTGGAATTTCCAATATTGTGCATTCCTAGTAAACTTTTGATGTATGGTAGCAATCCATGTCTTACTGAGAGAAAGGTCACCGTTTAGGCCACGGAGACACACCACCCGCATTCTGATGCTCTGGCGCTCTTGTCTTCAGCTGAGCAATGCCATCAATCTTAAGGAGATCGCTGATAAGACACATGGCTACTCGGGCAGCGACCTGCGGGAATTGTGCAGGGATGCGGCCATGTACCGCGTCAGGGACTACGTCCGCAAGCAGCAGATGAAGCAGATCGCCAAGCAGTTGCAGGCGGACGACGAGGATGAAGAGTATGTCTTATTGTTTGTGTGTGTGTGTGTGAATGAGTCTGTGTATGAGTATCAAAAGTGTGTGCATACTTATTGTCTATGCTTCCTCACTCCCTGATGTTGCGTGATGTTCTGTCTCTTGTCAGGCCTGTGGGGACGCGACTGAGGCCCGTGACACAGCTGGACATGCTTTTTGGTCTGGACAAAATGAACGAGTCCAACCAGGTCACTATCAAGCCCAGCAGTCTTAAAGAGTCGCCCCTGGACTGACCTCTGCAGTCACTGGCTCATCAGCATACTGAGCCCACGTCTCCCCTCGGCCTGTATCTGACTGGTTTAGCACTCGACACATGGCCCTGTTCTGTTGCCCGTACACATTTGAACCCCATACCCTGTTTATTGTATGTCCACTGGCTGGCCCACTTAAATGGTTTTTAAGGCATAAAAAGCAGGATGATGAAACTTTTCTGGGGGACACATTTAAACTGTGAACGTGTTTAGAACAAACAGTAGTTTGCCATTGAATGTCTGCATGTCTACAGCACTGTTTAAATACAGCCGTGGCATTAAAAGTTGCTGTAAGCGATATTGCTTAGGATACCTAAAGTACTTGTTTGACAGGCAGAAACAGGTACTCAGAGGACAAAAGTGCCTCTAGGACTTTCCTGGGCGCCAAAAGGAAATGCACACACAAAGTTCAAAATACTTTATTTGTCATCGTCACAAAAACAACAAGACAGACGAGGCAGCATCAGCAACAAGAAGTCTCTTCAGAGGCGCACACATCCCTGAGGATTAGTTTGCACCTGGACCACATGCTGAAGGAAGTGGGTTGACTGCTGCAAAGGCCAAGTCTTGTGGAAGTTACCAAACATGCTAATATCACTTACAGCAACGTTAAAAGCCAACTGTGTTAATGTCATATCACTCGGGCATCCCAACATGTTGTCATAGTATGTGTTTGTCTATTTATTAAAAGGTGATGTACCATACTTATTTATGGGTGGTTGTTAACTAAATGACACATCAAAATTGAAGTTAGTAGATAAGGACAAGAAAGCCATGTTTTTTCAGCACCAAGGAGGAAACTAGCCCAGAAATGAAGCCTATATTTTTACTCATGAATCATAAATATTAATGTGTCATTGGTTTCCTCAGTCAGCTCTAATGCGTTAAGCAGATTGTGAGCTCACAGCAGTTGTCAGAATTACACAGCTGTACATATGGACTTATTCCTCCCAAAATGTCCTACTCTTTCAGATGTCATATGCCTGCCGGCAACTTGCACACTGTCCAAGGTAGTTGTTTGTGCCATTTCTTCAATATTTTGGATTAGTTTAGGATGCTAATTAAGTATCTGACATGCTCCTCTGCTCCCTGTCAGGGCCAAGCTGCGCTACAATCCCTGCTCCCTTCCCTGCTGCCATTTTTTTTTTCCCCCTCTTCTCAGAGGCCATCTCCCTAAGATCACCCGTTAAACAATAATGGGCCATGCCTGGCTAATCATACCATGCACCACAAACATTGAACACAGGAGGGCAGTATTGTGCCTTCTATATGCACATGGTTGAGGTGCATTTAAAAAAAGAAAGGCCTGCTGTTCCAGGGAAAGTATCATAAAGGAACATTTGATGTTGTGCAGGGTGAACTGCCTTGTCTAATGCAATAGGCCTATGTCCCTAGAAGCCCCTCTTTCCAGGTGGGCTCCATTGTGACTAAACTCTACAGGGGGATGTCTAGGCACCTTTATCGCAATGTGGCAATGTACGTTTGCCAAAGAAGAGATTGGTGCTGAAAGAAAAATGTTTGACTTCTAAACGTTTCCTCTTAACTAAGTCACTGCCCGCTTTAGGCACACTTAGGCCTGTAACAGTGTGAAATCCTCGCTATTTCCTTTTGAGATAAAAATATCTCACATAATAATATTGTCTAATGTGATTTCTGTGTAGTGACTCCATCACCTGATCTGGCAAAGCCTGAAACAGTGAAATAGGTCACCCTCGATTCATGTAAGGCTGAACTGAAAAGCATCCGAGATATGAAGCTGCCTCCCAATAGTTTCCTCCTATCCAATAAAGACATGCTATTTGGTCAAATTAACAGTTAGAGGGGTTGGATGTCATTACTGGTACATCAATTTCTTAAGTGCTGTTTCTATGCTCCTCTTTTGATTTAATTGATCTATTTTATCTTGGGCTTTATTATAATTGTAAGCGCCTAAATTACAGCTATGTTTTAATGCCGCTCTCATTAAGTGCTAATAATACGTTCAGTCTGGCTCTTTGGGATGAGATCACCAGAACCCTGCTGATCAGCAGCACAGCTCGGGGGACCCGGCGCCTCTTGATCTCAAAAGCCGGTCTCCATTATCACCAGCCGTGTCCTGACCTTTGTCGCAGATTAGTCAAGATTCGCCATTTAAATGAAGCTCTGCGTCAAATATTTTAGCAGTTATTCACGAAACCGAGGGGTGTTCACGCATCATGGTAACCATGCCGCATCAGACGCGCACTCCTATCGGCTGCCCTCACTGCAGGTGCCACATGCTCAATTTAATGCAACAACATTCAGCTCAGTGGGAACCGCAGAGCTTAATCACAGCATCATGAAAGCATCATGAAATGGGACAAGTGTGATTCTGTCAAACGGATAGGCTCTCAATTGCCTCATCTCAGATGTAAAGAAGGTCTGGTAAGAGCAGAGCTCCACTTGCACAGAACTCTTCAATCCAGTAGAAAGTGTGATTGGCTATTTAGTCAAATGAACACCCGCTCCGTTCTGTAGTTGTACCTCCAGCTGAGTTGGCCAGGGATTGGTCAATCAAGACACTCAACCTCAAAGCAATCTAATGACATTAGCATCCCTGTCTCCTGGTGGTTGACGTTAATTTATAAAGCAGAATAAATACCTTCTCTGCTGAGATTTCGGCTACTCATGCTCTTGATTAATATCATTCCTCCTTTGGGAGGATCCGCATTTTCTATGTGCTTGGAAATCCATTTGGCAGCACAATATCTGCGGATGTGATAAATGTGTGATAAAAATGTCCAGCCATCAGATTAGCATTGCCCCCCATCCTCAAACGACACCCGGACTCTTCTTGTTGTTTATGACTGTGTGATGGTTAAGAGACAGTTGTGAATACCAATGAGCAAGGCCCATAACATAATCCTATGGCCTATCTCAACCCTTATTGATTTCCACAGAAGACGTTCAATAAAGCCATATAAAAGTTCACACCTTAACCAAAGGAAAGAGAGTGGCTGCAAATCGCACCCACATATTTTCAATTACCTCACATCGTATTTCAGGGCGGTCCTCTGACCCTTCCCAGAATGCTAACCGTAGCAAGCAGGCCCTCTTTATTAACCCAGGTAATTGGTGCTGCAGTTGGTGAAGGAGCCGCAGATGAAAGGTGAGCACAGAGTGTGTATGAGGGGCTTAGTTCACAGAGGAAAGTTGAAAGAAAGCCAACACTTCCAGACACATCTTACCCGTGATGCAGGTAGGGTATTACCAAGGCCTTATGAGGATCTGAGTGCCCCCTCATCCAGCACATCAAAGTCAATGGAGGCAAGTTCATTATTTCTTATTAGGTTTCTGTTGTGTGTCTGCAGATGTGTGATTTTGTGTTAAAATGTGAGTGTCCCCCCACATGTGTGTGCGTCAATTGTGACTCATGATAAGAAACACAAAGAGGCCCTTGTAAGTTACTGATATTTTTCACTTGTATGTATTTGTATGTTTTCAGCCAACAGCTCCTGTGTGATCAAAACCTCTGAATTAGCCAGCTACACTAATTGCAATGCTGCTAGGAAACGGCGAGACAGTGGCCTTGACTCGTGCTAGCTGCAGCTGATCAGGTGTCACTGTGGCAGCTCTAATAGCTCAGTGTTAATAAGAGAGGAACAAAAGCACAACACCCACTCAGGAAACAGGAGATGAACTAATGATTACTAATTAACTCTGCAGCGTTTGGAGCACCAGTGATGACACAAAACACTAGGATTATGGTTTCGCATGGCTGGTACAACCATCCCCCACACAGTCATTATGAACATGGATGTATGGACGGCAGGGCAGTGCTTCCGCTCGCTTGTGTTTTCTGCAGTCTGCTGCTGTGTCTGGATTAACTTATGCGGAAATCGTGTCCATTTCATTGAATTGCTGGCACTATGCAGCATGTTAATGCAAAGTGAAATGCAGATGTTGAATGTTTCTTTCCACATGAAGTAGTTTGTTTAATGTGACTTAGTTCAGATCAGGATCAGTGTGCAGACGTTGCCAGTGTTCACTGACCTGCAGCTTAAGCTACACAGTCTCGCATATCTAGATATGAACTCATGTTGGGAGACAACAATGGTGAAATGTGTAGGCCTACTAAATGTGGGTGGGGATGATTACCGAACTTACAGCATTTGACATATCTTTAAACGAACCCAACCACTTCCTGTAAACAGGGTGCAAAGGAGGAAAGCATTTAGTCAACATTATAGAAAGTTCCATAGGTTATAGGGCACTGGCGTAGCTATGGGTGTTCCTTGCCCACCTAAGTCTTAAGCTGGCAAACCAAGCCAAGGGCCCAAAGACAGCTGATTGCAATAATTAAATTAGAACCCCTCTATCTATGGTTTTGTGCAGGAGACTACAATGACATGTCCAGAAACCTCATACAGGGTCCCCATAATAACATTAGCTTGCTATGCTACAAAAATACAGGGAAATGCAACTTTCTGTCATTACACTATTCGAAACGAATGCGCAGGCAATAGAGGAAGAAAAACAAAACATTGACTGAAGTCGGTATGACAACAGTTTAATTTCCTCCAGAGAAATGGATTGCCAGTACTAGCTGGCAGGCAGTATCAACTAGCAGGCAGTTACATCATCAGCCAAATGAGAATACTATTGAGCTGGCCAGGTGATTTGTAAGGAGTTTGCTTCATGCGTAATAAGTGTGTGTGGGGGGGGGGGGGGGGGGGGGGGAGAAGGTTCTGGTTGATTTACAGATTACTCTTAGCTTTGGTTTGTTTTGGCACCCGTTACATCCAACAGGCAATAGAACATTTTTGTGTATGTTACTGGGTTAGGGGTGGAGCTGGGGAAAGCCTTGTTAGCAGTCTTTTTCAAAGCCTTTCTGCTCCGCGTGCAGTTTCAAGGAATCCACGGGGAACATTTATTCCGGAAGTAAAGACAAGCTGGTGTAGACTGCCACGCAACAAAACATATAGTACAACTTTAATACCAGTTGCCCTAATCTGGGAACATCTGCAATTTTACACAGATGATTGACATAATTCCAACATGTTATGTGGAGATCCTCTGACCTTACAAAGTATTACCAGCAAGGCATTTTGAGTCCAAAGGTCATAATTAATGCCATACACCAAAATGATACAAGTGAGATTTCTTACCACGCTAAATACAGTGAGGCAAAAAGATGTATTGACTTGTTTTTAATCTAGGGAGTGGGCATCCAAAACTATAAAATCTTGTGATATTGGGTTGTTTATGATGAATAGATGCATTTGCTGAGTGATTTTGGGTCAAAAGATTTGTCAAATGCATTAATGCTAAATGTGGAATGTACTGTGCACTAATACAGAGACAATTTTAATTTCACTCTCAGTTTGCTGTATGTGTCTTATTCTTACTCAATTCATATTTTGGGCTCTTTTGAACAAAACTTCCCTTTTACAAACAGATAATTGGAAATGTATGTGTATATATTGATATTCCATTATTATTGAATTGAGATCATATACTGTATTACCATAAAATGCTACCTTTTGTCTATTAATGCAACTTTCCAAACCCCCTTTGTCTTTGTATATTTACTATTTTTAAAAGCTTTAGCCTTTTTGCTAACATTTATTTAAATGTTTATGAAAACCAACTAAAGTATAAACAACACTCTATGCGATGGTTATGAACCTATTCCGTTACTACTCTGTTTTACTCACAGAGTGCTGTGAATTGCAGGAAATGCATTGAGATTTTTTGAAATTTTAAATTTCAACAGACTTGAGGTCTGTTCTACTCATTGGTAACCACCACACAACCACAGCTATCAACAGCATTACCCCGCACATTCAAAGTGTTAATGTATGAGCAGGGAAAGTTCCTTTCTGGCCTGTTAGAAGTCAACTTACCGTCTCTATAGCAGCAATTTATCTGACAGATATAGGCTTATCAAAGAGCTTAGAGCAATTCAACCCTCTCAAAAGGCTCCGCCTAAGAAGTCAAATGGAGATTTGGCCAGGAAATAGAAGCGTCTGAGAAGGTGCCTGCATGTCCATTAAGTCTTCCCTGAACCTCAGTATCTCTTATTTTCTTTCACACAATGTGGCTCGTTTCTCAGGAAACTGGCTGTAGGTAACGACTTCTGGCTGTTCGTTGGAGCATAATTTAAATCAAACACACAATGTTAACATGAAGTACAATGTTTCTTTTTCTTGACTTCATTGGTTTTGACTTTGGAGTAATGTCAAGAAATTATCTAGTCTGAACCAGCTGCCCACTGAGGACAGAGAAATGTATATATAGAGAGAGAAAGATCTTTTTTCTCTTTCTTTCTCTAACACTTCTTTATTTTTTTCCTCGTTTGCCTGACAGTTCTTCAACCTGCATGGAGTGTTTGACATTCTAATGTGGAGCAAGGAGTCAGGAGCCTGTCATCATGTAGTCTGTTCAACCCTGTCTGTTCCATAATCTCATTACCTTCTTTTCTTGATTGCTCTCTGTTTTTCTATGGCTCTGGCGACCTTCGTGGAGGAAAACAAGTAATTGCTGATTTATGAGAGTCTGCCTTTTTTTCCAGGTTTAAAGTACCTGCTAGATGCTGGCACATCAGCTGGAAATGGAATTCGGCGTAATTCCCTGTGATGCAAATAATGAATGGATGTAAATTCATTCAATAAGCAGCTGAAAAATCCCTTGGTATGATGCAATTGCAGGTGGCTGGGAGCTGTGTATGACAACGACATTGATTTTATTATTCTTACTGCATTAAACCCTGGGAGTGAATATAATGGGAACTGTGCTTGAAAACAGGTAAAAAAAAAAAAAAAGGTTTGTATGGTGCAGTGTTTGTATGTCTGCAACCAAATAAAAAGAAAAAAGAAACAACCTTCTGAGTGAATGAATGGGGGACTTTTTGGAGCCATTTATGCAGCTTAAATGTCTGAAAATGCCACATTCTCTGCGTGAAGACTCTAATGTTAATTCACCTTAGTGCTTTAAGTGAGACTGACAAGTGTTGGGGGTGGTCAGCACAAATGTCCCTATTTGTTTAATCCAGCTTCTATTCCTTTATTTTCTAAATGAATGATAACCAAGAAGAAATTGGTGCCTTTGACTGTGGTGCCGGTGCAGGAACCCAGTGAAGGTCATTCTGTAGGCACGATGTTATGAGACCCGGAGCCCAAGGGGAGAGCTGTAACTTCTCTTCTCTCCGATGTCTCCTGTGGCAGTAATTAGCAGCGGTGTCTCAGAGTTCCGGTGGCCAGAGAATGGTGCTGATTCACTGCACAGAGTCCCATGCTGCGAGACGTGGGTGGGCTGGAGGACTGGGAGAACTTTGTGCCTTTGGTAAGCATCAAGCCATAACTGCCCTTGGTCACACTCCTTTCTGCACACAAACAGACTGCATTGTGCATCAACAGACAGTGAGTGATTTTGACTAAGCAGGTAATGCTTGTATAAACAATTTGCATAAACATGGTGTATGCTGGCCAGTCATAGCTCCGTCGAGAATATAGAACACAACCATTTGCTGCTCACTTAATAGGTTCCTTTTGGTTGGGGGTGATAGTATTAATTTTATACCATATATTTGGAGACTCAGTCTTAGATATGATCAGTCCAGGAAACAGGTTTAATCTTGTACAATGGTGGCCACCAAGGGAGAGACACGGACGTTTCACTCCTACAGAGCTCAACCTAAGAATCTTCTAATTTAGCCATTGGAACATTTCAGATATATGTATTCTGAGTATAGGGGTGTCACCCTATTCATGAGGCCCAGGTCCATCAAGGCACTTTGATTTGACCAAGAGGAAGGGAGTGAGACCACTTATCACACCTCACTCCTCACTCAGGTCAAACCATCATAAGTATATTCACTGAGAAATGTTTACATTCTTACCTAAGTCCAAATAAAAGCACAATTTCAACTAGATATAAAATGCATCATTATTAACTCATTGCTAACTCTGAACCTTACATTCAGATTCCTTCAGAGGAAACAAAAGAAAAGGAAAGGAAAGGAAAGGTAATTGACTTCACGTATGATTTTGCTAATGCAGAAGTGAATGGTGTGTAGAAAATGTGTAGCCACGCTTTTAAACAGTGATAATGTATTAACAATGCAACAAATGTTCAATGCCCTCTAAGCACAGGCTCACACAATGTTCCCAGCCAATATTACAGAAGGAATACAGCAATGTCAAAACATATTAGTCAGACTTATAACTGAGAGTTAATAAACAAACAATCCACCTGAACGTTATTGTGACAGGTGAAGGTCTTTTGTTCTGTCACGGGGAGGCACAAGTATTTATGAAACTGCCATTACTTTCCACCAAATTGCTTCAGATGAAAGTGTGTCTTAAAAGATTATGTGTAATTTTCTCTTACAAAGATGTTCTCCTGCACACATGCCCCTGCCCTGCTATTTCACATCAGTGTGTGTACTGTTCGTGTAATTAACAGTGTCCTAGCTTGTTACTGTTGCAACACTTGTCAAATTTGTCAAACTACAAACGTTATTATAATCGTATAAATAATACAAAAATAAAATAGTTTTTCAACCATAACATTTGATGATGTTTTACCTACTAATGAGGACAACAGATCTGAGTTCAGCAGAATAAGGTGTAAGGTGCAGCAAACCCCAAATGTAATCTCCCCATATGGCGATGCAGTGGGAACTCACTGGAACCAGGCTGGACCTGCACCTTTCAATAAATGTGACACTAGAAATGAAACCTGCAGTGAATTGAACAAGTAAGGATAGTACATAAATAACTTTCTAAATTTAGAAGTTCATCCTGATGTGTTCATTCGGAATCTGCCCACAAGAGAGTGGCATCCTCCTGAGAAGCCGTGGCAGGGGTTCCGAATCCTCCTTCCAGACAGCTTACCTCCTACAGAGTTTAGGAACAGACGTATTACAATGTAGATTGAAGGCATAGATAATGGAGAGGGTGCTGATTGTATGTAGATTGTTTATCAGTTTTATAAACCTGAGTAGTGGTACCAGCATGATGTTACACATATATGTACTTATATTAAAAACGAATTGCAGACTTAGGAAAAACAAACAGACAATGATATGAAAGAATAATACTTATGTTTTGTGCACAAAATACCTTAGGGGTCAGTGAAAATGGTAACACTTTATTTAGGATAGTCCGCCTACAGATGGTTTGTTAAACTTCAAATTCAGTCTTTCTAATTGTTCACTAAACATCACCTTTACCAGCCCAACCATTAACCTTAACCATGAACTGTAATTAACATGCTTTCCACAGATAGTTTGTTTATAATCTGAGCATCTAGATAGTCTAAAGGGAGCATCGAAACAAAGTGTGGGAAATATATCTATATAATTCTCGCTCTCTTTTTTTCTCTCTCTCTCTTTTTCTCTCTCTATCTCTCTCTCCCTCTCTCTCACTCACTCTGTGTGTCTATAGTCTGTATATTATCAAGGTCACCAAAAGTTAAACATGGAGGCAAAGCTGAAAGCAGGCTACAACTCAGACTTTAGTTCGACCTTGACCTTGAATTACAGTAGCCCAGGCATCCAAATACACCTTTATGCTTTTGCCACTCCTCTCATGCAATATGCAGGTTGGAATTGCTCAACTATTAAGCATTAGATATTAGGATCACACAAAGTGAAGTGACCTCAGCACTTTTACCAAAATTACTATAATCTAAATGGCCATGGTACATCAATCAGTTTAGAAGACTCTCATAGGCATTACTTTAAAGTGCATGCAGCTTTTCATCAAATAAGATTATGCCATAGTAGAGTCTCTGTTGTTGCTTTTCAGGTATTCTGTTAGATGCCATCCACCAAGGTTTTTTTCTTCTGAAAGCACACTGAAAAATAGAGAGCAATTTCATGCGTTTATTTTTAAATATGTTACATTGAAGGTTATTTATCACCAGACACGGAAACGAAGTAGCTCTTGAAGTAGACTCAATGACAAACTGAGTTTTTCCTAAAATATGTAATGTACTTGATGTAATCCTTTGCAATATACAATATGTGTGCACTGCTAACGTGACCTGGAAAATCTTAATTCTGTATTCGGTGTCAACACTGGGCCCACAACAGTCACTGAGAAGGTGGTCCACCGGTTAAACATTCAACATTTACATGCACGGAGCACCACTGTCATCGGTTTGGTTCTCAAATTGTATCCATGAATATAGGATTAGAGCTCTAATCCTTTTACGTACTCTTTGATTCGCAATGCTAGTGTGAAGATAGGTTTGTTTAACATTTTCTACTCTTCCTGTCAAGGTCATTGTAGTGTTTTATTTCTTAGACCACTAATCTCCCTTGCCCTCCTCTGTATAATTTCTGCATTTTGGTGAGTACAAGAACATTTTAAATGCCCCCCCCCCCCTCTCCTCTAAGACCTTAAATTAATATATAATTCGTACAATTCGGTACAGATAAATGACCATGTTGTTTAAGGTTCGTGAACACATTGAACAATTTCTGTACATTTTTTCACATAAAATCAATTAAAGAAATGTTAAGACACAAAAAGCAAATCACTGCAAAAATGTCATGTAATGCAATCAGATCACATGTTTACCTCCACTACGACAATTTTTGTAATCCTGTAAAAAAAAAATGTGTAATCAGATACAACATAGAGAAAAGTCTGAAACAGAGATATCATTGTAGTAGTTGTCACATAACACAATTCGAGAATTTAAGAGAAACAATTATGCCAATTCATTCTTCATTGTTGCAACCTCACACCAGATGATAGATGTATTTGACACTTTGCTTGTGGGGGAGAGCACAAGCTGATGGCAGCAACTAAGTTTTCAGCAACTATGATTTCAACAACTATGTTTTCAGCAACTATGTGCCTGGCTGAGGCTAGCATACAATGGAGCCAATCCTTATGTAAGAGAGCAGAAAGGACAGGGCATTCACAACCACACTCATCAGAAGTGTGAAAAGTAACACCTTCCTTCCTTCTAGCTGTTCAACGATTGTGGCTGTCCAGTATATATACAGTATATATATTTATTTATTTATAAATATATATATATATATATTTCAGTGGTGGTGGTGAGGTACATTATTTGAGAAGTGCAACTGGACAAACACAATTTCAAATACAAACCAAGTAACAAGAAAGGAGAGAATATGGAAATGCAATATTAACCATTTTCCCTTTAAATACTTTACACTTGCCATGTCTAAGTGTCACTATATTTGCGCTAACTCTAATGTAATGAGCATTACATGCTCTTTAGGGAAGCTCGATACATTATTCACTTTAATGCCATGCACAGCCATGCACAGCCATGCACTGAGTGTGTGGAGGAATTTGATCAACATGAGAGTGCTGTTGAATAACACCACACTACTGAATTCTGGTTCCATGCTTCCCTCCCCATAATATACACAGGGTTAAACTTCAAAGTAATAACCATTCTTCAATGGAGAACACACTGTGCTTAACAATCAGACGTCTCACTGCACTTTATTGCACTTTGTTATTAGAGGGCCGTACAGCAAAACCCTCTTTGATGCAGGGCAAAAAGAAACTGGCATTATTTAATACAGAGAGGCGAGTTCTCAGACATAATGGGCAGATTTTATGATGAAAACCATATGGGGAGATGCAGTCTTAATGTATAGCATTTGTGAATGTGTGAATATTTACCCACCCGATTTACAGTATGTGACAGCCTCTCCCACTAATGTGCCAACATCCTCAGTTGTGTAAATCCGTCATGACAAGGAATTCAAACATTGTCCTTCCAGGATGTTTTTTTCATGTGCACTACATGACCTATAATAATAACTGCAGTGTTCTTTGCATAGCACATCATAAGATGTTTGGCATTGCGGATAATAATGCTGTCAATCAAGCAGAGGCGTCCTGGGGAAACAGTGACCTCTGTGCATTTGTGAAAAGCTCATGTTCTTCCTTTCACGGCTCGCCATATCCCTGTGCACTCTACTCAGTATTGGCTATGCTCTTCTTGTCAGCCACTTTGGTCTCTATGACCTTCTATTCCACTAGATGGAATCCCTTGCAAAATCCCTTTGCTGAGCTAGAACAAATCAAATATTTATTCTGGTAGCGTTGTCATTCTGGGAAAGATTATGGCTTCAAATCCAGGGGTAAAGTATACATTTTGTTTTGCGGGGAGAAACTGCTTGACCTGGTGAGGGAAGTGGCAGCTCTGACTCCTGTCGCGAATGAGTGACTGTGATAATGATATCACAGATGAGATCTCCCGCACTAAACCTGATGTCTTTTCCCCGTGGACATGAGCATGACTGAAGAGAAGTTTTTTCGCATCAATTTTAAGGCTGGGAAATGTACAGCCATGGTTGGATTGCACTCTCCCATGTTCAGCACGTGTACTCTCATGTCTTAAAATAACCTTGACCAAAATAAGCTTAACCCTGAACTGAACTGGGCTCAAATCAGATTTATTGCTTAAAATGGACTTCAGCAGTCCCTGTGACTTTTTCTTCCCATGTCCATTTCAA
Source organism: Sprattus sprattus (assembly GCF_963457725.1). NCBI lineage: Eukaryota > Metazoa > Chordata > Actinopteri > Clupeiformes > Clupeidae > Sprattus > Sprattus sprattus. Next base: position 17,921,601 of record NC_137913.1, on the reverse strand, counting down.
CAAATTGAAACCATAAATACATGGACAATGCTCCACTAATTTGTATTTGTGTGTGTGTGTGTGTGTGTGTGTGTGTGTGTGTGTGTGTGTGTGTGTGTGTGTGTGTGTGTGTGTGTGTGTGTGTGTGTGTGTGTTTCTCTCGATTGTTACCCGCATGTTGCATCCCACCAGGGTCATTTCCCTCATGACGCGCAGTTCATTTCACCAGATGATGCAGGTACTGTTCTGATATTTGTCAGATGAGCCTGAGCTGTCCCAGAACCCAATCTGCTCTTTTCTTTTGAAATGAGAATGTTCCTGTGATTCACTGTTCGAAATGCTTATTTAGTTAACTGGACAAAGCCACATTTACGAAACACATGTGGTCATAATGACACTGTTGAAGGGATGGCAACTGGTTAAGCACCAGTACCTTGCAAAACCTCCATAGCACACACTTCGTATAAGAGCCTATATCTTAAAATATGTTACTGTCAAACTGATAGTATTTCCTGTAGCAGAAGGAAATCTCTCATTGTAATTTAGATTTGCTATCATACAATGCACATGGACTGGATCTTTTTGGTCAGTCATACTGGGACAATGGGTCATTTTTACAAAATTATTTAAGAATGCTTGTCACAGCTTCATGTTTGTTTGCTTGTTCGCTCTGTCTTGGCCTTTAGAGACCAATGAGAACAATCAGCCATTAATAGGCTGTAATAGGTGGAGTGTATTCCTGATCTATTTAAAAGGGAAAACTCGTTTTCCCCAGAGGAACATTGCCAAAGATATTTCATGTCAATTAAAGGGAAAGCAATTTACACAAAGATGCACCAGGGTTGTTGCCCATGCAATTTAACTGACCTGAGGGCAGTGTGCAGTTTGAATGAAAGTTTCATTCGGATTAATTTCCTAAGGTCAGCCTTGACATAGAAGGAGGTGAAACAATGAATGAATGAAACAAACAAAATTAAAAGGTGACCAGGGGTGTTCAAAGGAAGTCAGTCAGAGTTCAGTATCCAACTCAAGCTGTTTGTAGAGATAATTAAAAGATAAAGCAACCAGGGCATTTGTTTTAGATCCACTGGACAAATGCAAGCAGTGAAACTTGTCTGAAATTAGAAGTGTACTTTTAGACTCTTAACTAAGCCCCTTTAAGGCCTGCCAGCCCCTCAGGCACTATAATTGTCTTTTCTGGGAGCTGTATATAAGCTGTATTTGAGCTTCTCAGCAAGTTTGCTTAGCAATCAGTAAAGTGAATTTCAATTGAAGATGAGAAAATTGTCCTTGAAAAGTATAAAGAAGTCTCCATAGTAACCTCATACATGTATCTTCCTTCATAGATATAGATGACTTTAAACGCTGACACTCACATAAGATACATTGTCAAGCCCTGGACTCTGAAAATGCTCCCAAAACACTCTGAAGAAAGTTTCCATTTCCTTTCCTGGTCAGCCTCCTCTGTAACATTTGGCCAGGGAGCAAATCAAATTACGTGGAAGAACAGAACCCTGACAACAGTGTGGATCAGAACCAATGAGGCCTGACAACAAAGATGTTCCAGAGTGACTGCCGCTGTGACCAGGTGTGACAGCTGGTGCACTCCCCTGGAATAATGCACCGGCTCCGGTCTCCACAGTGTCAATTAGTTGCCTTGCTGCTTTTAAACCACCTAACCGGCCAGGGAACATTTTTCCTGGCGCACAGGTCAAATCGGTGTTGTAAAGTGAATGGTAGGTGGATAAGTTGCAGTGGGTTAGAATCTGGGGTGATTACTCTTGATGAATGATTAGTTAAATATGTCAGCTAACAAGACTGTTGTGACTGACTTCTCTTTATGGAGTTTTTTTCTGTCAACCTCGACCCTGAAATGATCAACCTGAATTGAAAAATGTTGTACAGACTGTTCTCCCTCCTGCGTTCCGATTGATCATGATACATCACAGAGTGCAGTGTAAAGGCTGATGTGGATCTGTGGAAGCAAGCACTTCTGATATTACAGAGGACCTTTGGGATCAATTTGCTTGCTTTGGGCTTGGCCCACTGTTTCATTGGCAACGGGCTACACAGAGCTGTGTACATGCAACAACCCAGATGCTCTGCTTAGTTTGCTCATCAGTTTGCTTGCTAGTGAACACACATACTTATAATATGCATACTTTACTTGGTGTACTTAAAAGCATCTGCCAAAGGAATGCAGAAGATGGTGAGGGTGATAAATATGTTGTCTCAGGAAAACACTGATGAGAATGAATGTGTTTGCATCGTACTTTCATCCATGAAATTATAAGTGATGAGAAATAAATAGGAATAAGCAAAGAGGTGGGATGTTGTAATATGTTGTAACTTACTTTGACAATAAAAAAAGCAAATGGACAAGTGGCCAGCAAACAGCAGCATATTGAGAAGGTTTGCAACTTACCTTTTTTTGTTTTTCTTGCCACCATAATTGTCACAGGTTGAGATATGGTGCAATATGTTTGGGAAATGTCATAATGACATATTCCGGGTAATGTCATCGCTACTTGTAACCTGCAACCTGTAATGATCTAACATGCCACCTGTGTCCTGTCTTTTTTTTTAAATTAGTAATGTTACTTAGTGAAGCCTGCCTACTGCTCCCAGCTCAGTTTTTTCGCTTTAGTCTATAATAACTTTATAACTTTTCACAATGCGGGTGGGTAAGAGGGGGGAGTAGAACTATAGTGGCAGTGCTAAAACTGGACGTTAGGTTAAGTGTCATAAACAATAGCAAAGCTGATGTTGCCTTGTCTTAGTATAGCAATCCCCTAGTGGCCAATGCTGATAAAGGCTGGTCGAATGGTTTCAAAATGAACCCAAACTCTACACCCAGTAGGATGCAACTACTGGAAACAATCCCCAATGGGACGAGGCCAAACCCTATTGACAAAGTGGATGTATGTGACAGCTACTTTTTAATTATTTTCTGAGTGTGTGGTATGCTTTTATGTCCCGTCTTATGTTAGCATGAAAAAAAAATCCATTTACTTTAATGGATCGCACGCCCAAAAAAATACACCTGTAGTTGTCAACTCTGTCCTACTATCTGCGACGGAGTGACCAGTGATACAAACGAAATGATTTTGGTATCATTCTAACATGCTTGCCTATAATTTGTTCTTGCTGTTGTTTTGTGTCATTATATTTTTGTGAATATTCCTAATACCTTACAGCTCTACAATTTAAACCTCAATGCTTTCACAGCTAAGGCGACACACTTTCACATTTTGTCATCTTTATTCATAGCTACTGACTTTACTGAAAGGGGAAATGAGAATCAGTTCCTACCAGTCCCCTTAATCAGTGTCATATGTGCAGGTACTAAGTGTGTGTGTGTGTGTGTGTATGTGTGTATGTATGTGTGTATGTATGTGTGTATGTGTGTGTATGTATGTATGTAATAATCTAACATGCCACCTGTGCCCTGTCTTTTTTAAATTAGTAATGTTACTTAGTGAAGCCTGCCTACTGCTCCCAGCTCAGTTTTTTCGCTTTAGTCTATAATAACTTTAAAAAACCTTCAAAAAAAGGATCTCATAGGGCACTGGATGACATTCAGGAGAGTATCAATGAACTGAAGTTTTATAGAAAAGCCATTTTCAAAACACCGCATCACTGACCAGGATGTATGTACTGTATGTATGTATGTATGTATGTATGTATGTATGTATGTATGTATGTATGTATGTATGTATGTATGTATGTATGTATGTATGTATGTATGTATGTATGTATGTATGTATGTATGTATGTATGTATGTATGTATGTATATATGTATGTATGTATGTATGTATGTATGTATGTATGTGTGTGTATTTGTTTTATTAACCTCAGCTTCTGACAACTGAGTAGTTAAAACTGAGACGATCATTCATATTTTACTCCTTTGAGGAGGCTTTACTACGCACTGTTTAATATTTCATCTTAATGGCACTCAGACAGCAGCCGTGATTTGAACAAGCCCTTACCAGCAGTGGCTTTACTGCTAAATATACTCACACACATGATGGAGCAATACTCATTTCATATTGATATAGTTAGAAATGACTTCCCAGGCATTTATATTTTGATTCTGTATTCCATTGTGATTATAACTGAAGAATTTCCAAGGAATCACTGGTAGCGAGACTGTTATCCAGGGAACTATAGGTAACACCCTCTACACTACACAATGTAGGAAGAGCTGCTTTTTTTCCTGCCAGTGTCTTTTACACATACCAACAGTATAATTTGTTGAGACCGGGAAAACATTCATTTTTCTCCGTTGTCTTATCCATGTTTTCTCTTGAGGCGCAGGATAAGTGCCTATATACCATACCATTAATGGAAACCTGTTATCTCCTGTTTGACTAATACAGTACATGGCATGTCTTTACACAGGGAACTGTTGCATCATATTTCTCCCTAACAGTCACGGTACAAAAGGGATGTTGACGTTCAAGCTGATGCAAAATAGCCTTGTGGGTGTGTGGATGTGTGTGAATGTGTGTGTGTGGGGTATGTGTGTGTGTGTGTGTGTGGTGGGGGGGGGGGGGGTATGTATGTGTGTGTGTGTGTGTGTGTATTTGTGTGTGTGTGTGTGTGTGTGGGTGGGTGTGGGTGTGGGTGTTGTGTGTGTATGTGTGGATGGCTGAGAGCCTCCTGGACATCTCAGTGAAAGCACGACACTCACCATCTGGATGGTGGAAGAGGGAATTAAGATAACGCTTAATGACCAGCTGTCAGAAGCGCTGTTGCAGCTGATAAAGGCAGCGCCGCTGACGCAGAGGTTGAACATGTCTGGCTGTTAACCCTCCTTTGACGGGAACACAATTCCTAGAAGTTCTGCAAATACAGCATTTCAATTTCAACCCGTTATGTGAGATGGAGGGGGAAAGAACACACTACTTAAGGTTTTCATTCTTTGTCTGTTTTGTCGAAGGAGACTTCATGGTGATAGACCCCTTGCTGTTTTCATGAAAAGCATGCGGTTTCCTGCACCAATTAGCCACATTTAGTATATATGTTATTTCCAGTGTTGGATCAAGTTGAACAAATTGTTGTCTCGGTGCCATTGGCTAAGGGCTGTAACCGTGGGTGGACCTTCCTGTTCTGGATCTCACTAGATAAATTGGATTACTTGATGACTGACAGCAAAAGGGACATTTATAGCACCTTCTGGCAGGATAGGAGAATGAGGGTCAAAATCAGAATATATTTTCATTGGCAAAACAGTAAATTATGTTAATTATTCTGCAATATGTGAGTACTGTGGCAGCAGAGCGCTCTCAGTTTCTACAGGGGCTTGAGAGAGGAGGGTCGGCCAAAGAGAACATATCAAGCACCCCAGAGCACCTTTTCAAGTCTGTCATCCTCACTTCCTCTTTGTCCTTTGCTGACCTCTGACGAACCCCTCTGAAATGCCTCTCCATTCCCATTGTAATAAAACAACACTCTCACTGGCTTCCCCTCCAACCCGGGTTCCAATTCAAATCACGCGTTTGCAAGGTTGTTTCTTTGAATGTTTCAGCAGCGCTGTTTGTACTGTAAATTGCGATGGAATAAGAGAGGCGGTTTTAAATAGGGCATTTACTCCCCTGGTCGTGTGCTTCGAGGCAAGCAGCGATGGCAGCCACTCCCCTGGGCAGCATGTGTGGCAGACTCATCTGTTTCTGTCACATTCCCTTTGATGAGCACCCATCACATGTTCAGCTCCCCTCCTCCAAACCCCCAAACCTTTACCCTCAGTCCCCCTAATGGTGACACACACATTTAGGCAAGCCCTGCAAACTGTGCACTGACATGCAGGCGGGGTTGTGCGGAGGGCAGGGCTGGGGCTGGGGCTGGGGCTGGGGTTGGGGTGGGGGACGGTGATGAGGCGCCTCCATCTCAACACACATACCTTGAGCGTAACACCCAGTGACAGAGAGGATACTGGGAGAGGACAGGCAGCTCCTCTGGGGCAGTGCTTGTCTCTGAATGAATAGGAGATGTCAGCATATTCGTGTTGTGATTATATTTTAATTTGGGGGTTGGGGCTGGGGAGGGATTTGGGGGGAGCTTGCCCCCCTTTCAGCATCCTTCGCTGCACTCATGCACTGTATTATACAGCCAACCTCTTCATTTTGTCCTGATGCACAATGCCTACCTTTCCCCCCACCCTTGAGGTTTGCGGAAGAAGGGCTAGACAGCTGCCATACAACGTCTGAATAAAATATTTCTGCTGCAGGCAGGTCTAGCATAAAAGGGACTTTTTGGGTCATGGTCTCTTTTAAAAGATGCTGAGGCAGCAGGGCTCTCTGTGGCTTCAGATGGGCCTAATATCCCCTCTGCTCATTGTCATGAGGAAATCTTTAAATGTCTACGCTAAGATTGGAGGTTTCACTGGGGATTTTGTTTTGCTTCTGCTTGTTTTTTTTACAATTTTCCTGAGAGTGTGGCACTGGCACTGGAGCATCTCAATTTCTGAAAATCCTGTATTATGTATGACGCACAAGGCTCAGACGTTTTAATATGCTGTGCTTAGATTACACAATGCACCGAGCATATATCAGTGTTAGTGATCATAAGACTCAGAAGAAATAATTGTCCTTCTCATTATAAAAACCATCCAGTCTTGTTTGTGCTTACACTATTATAACTGATATTAGTACTAACACTTAAGAGAAGAATGAAGAAACACATAAAAAAGAAGAAACTAAGAAATACAAAACAAAAACTTGAATCACTGTGTTTGCTATAATGTATTGATAAAAATGGAGGTAGAAACAGAACAGCATTTTAGACGCAGTTGTTAGACCACAAACACAATGCATGTTTTCAGAATGATGAACTTGCAGCTCAAGATTAAAACAAATATCATGTATGGCCACTTCCTGCCATAACTCCATGATAGTAGATAGCAATACCTGTTTCAGCCATAAAAATGGACAGTTTTACAGCCATACTCTTACCATGTGCTGTAAACATCACTGCACTAATAAAATTGTTACCACATATTACATAAAGGGCAATGAAACATCAGCTATAAAACACCATGACTGCTGCATGGAGAGACCTGGCACATAGCTCCCCCCACCACCCACCTTCCACCTCTTCCAGCATGGCAACATTACGTGGTAATGTGTCGAGCCATTTCGAATTTGTGTATTGTACAAGTGCCAAGCGTGTCTATTTTGATCTTCTCATCTTGTGAGGTAATTGAAAGCATGGCAGGGGGAAAGTGTGAGATTCACATGGCTTAAACTTCGATTAGCACAGGAAGAACCGACATTCACTTGAATCTGTCCAAATGTAAATCATCCGACTGAGTTTGACGAAATGTATATCCTGCAGGATAATCCTGCCATTTGTAGACCCAACATTCTAGAATGATTTGATGGGATTTAGACAGTTCATTTTGTTCCAGTCCTTAAATGATAATGACATACAGACATACAATGATAGAGGATATAGGCTACTGTAATGGAGTGAATCCTGTCTTATAAATTCATTCATTTTATCTATACAAACAGTTTGAAGCTGATGTCATAATATCAATGTTGTTAGATGTGTGTTGTTTCGAACATTATACTGAAAGGCTACATACATCTGATTCGGTGGCACAAGTTTTGTATACAGCATAGTGTAATTATATTTACCAACATACACATTTATTTGAAAAAATATATGTACACGCTATGCAAAAACGATATATTTAACTGCCTCTTCTCTGTAAATACATTTTGGTTGATGTGCCCACAGCAACTTCATTAAACATTAAAGGTTTGGTGTTAAATAACACCTTCAATAGTTTGGCAAATGACCTGCACCTGAACTCCTTTGTATTTACAGTTTATGGTAAAGAGTCAGAGGCATTCTGTGCATGTGTGTGTGTGTGTACGTGCCAGTGCATGTTTCTGTGTGGAACATACGCCACAAAGCCCTGTCATCTCCAATAGCCCATCAAAGACAACTTCTGGTTGGCGGCCTCCAAAAATAGACTGTGTGACTCACAGGGACACTGAGGTGATCGTTCCGTCTGTGCGTCGCCCTCCCCACAGAGCCCACGGCCCTTCCGTTCTTCCGATATCAATCAGCGCCGGTTTACCTATTCATCCCCCGTTACACAATCCCCTGAGTCTGCCATATTGACTGCTCTTCTCCCTGACTCTTCGACTGGAAAAACAAAAACAACAACAAGGACCCGGTCCCCCAAAAAACGTTGGAGCGAGCTTACGTTTCCCGCCAGGCCAGTGCCTACACTCTCAGTGCCTCGTGCACGCCCACCGCCGACAGCCGTCTGTTGATGTTGCGGTAGCGACAGCGCAGCAGGTCGCGGTAGGTGGAGCGCAGGTCGCGGTTGAAGAAGGCGTAGATGAAGGGGTTCATGAGCGAGTTGGCGTAGCCCAGCCACAGGAGTGTGCGCTCCAGCCAGATGGGCACGCAGCTGCACTGCACGCCGCAGATGAAGGGCCGCACGGTAGTCAGCATGAAGAAGGGCAACCAGCAGATGCTGAACACGCCCACGATCACGCCCAGCGTGGTGGCAGCCTTCTGCTCGCGCTTGAAGATGGAGATATTGTGCCGCTGGTGGGTCAGCAGCCGTGACAGCACAGCGCACTCCTCTACCATGCCGGACGCCGGCCCCTTCAGGCCCTGCATCTTGAGTGCCTCGCTGCCCACCGCCACTGTGGCCAGCTCCTCGCGGTGCGAGAAATTTATGGAGCGGTGCTTGGCCCCACTCTTGCGCGCCGCCTTAAAGATCTTGTAGTACATGACGAGCATCACTAGCATGGGGATGTAGAAGGCCAAAGCCGTGGAATAGATGGTGTAGCCCAGGTCCTGGCTGATCAGGCAGACGCCGGCTGTGTGGATGTTCTTGGCCCAGCCACAAAACGGCGGCAGGGTGATGGATGCCGACGCCAACCACACGCCCAGGATCATCTTGGCCATCAGCTGGCCGTTCTGACGGGCCGGGTATGTCAAGGGTCGGGTGATGCCCAGATATCTGTGACAAGAGAAAACCACATGACTCAGTAAAGGCCTCATTAATGTCTTGTGATATCGGAGGAGGTGAAAAGTTCAAAATCTGCATACATAAACTGTGCCAGCTGCTATCATTGTGTAGTCAACCATTCCTGGCGCCACAGGTGTATAATTGACTCCAGATGGTTGAGAAAACACCAAAACAAACATGGGAAGATGGCTTTACTACTACTACTTACACGCCTCCATTTTTGTGATAGCACTTAAAAACCCATCTGAGAACTGTCTGAAATTTGAGTTCTAATGGCTGCGGGCTCTGCTTTTTTCTGCTGACCTCAAAATGTGCTAGAGCATCCAGCTATATTACTCAAGTATCTCCTGTTGTTCACATCAAAGGTTTATGCAACAGAGAGTTAGCTGAAGGGGCAGCCTTGTCAGCAAGCTGTCAGGTTAAGTGCAACCTCCTGTGACTCCATAAGGAGATGTGACTTCTTTCACTGTGGGAGATGATATGGTGGTTGAAGACACGGCCCTAATAAAAGCAACTCAAGGGTTTTCTGTAAGAGAGAATATATTAGAATATACCTTGAGTCTATCAGTCACATGTACTATTTTTTAAGGTAAAGGTTGTTTTTTCCTTTTCAAAAAAGTGTGAGGTTGGTTGTCAATCATGTTCTGACGAGAAACAAGAACAGGGAAAACCTGTGGTGAAATGCTAAAGGCAATGGTAGGTAAAGTAACAAGACTAAAGAAGTATTATTCTCAGCAAGATTTGTCTGTGTAGCGTTTACCTAGAGTTTAGATGTAAATGTTTTTTCTGGGGAGAAATACTGTATAAATCACCTTCATGAAACATATGCCCAAGCAAATACATGGTGTATGTGTGACATGATTATCTGCATCATTATGACACATAATAAAAGACATATTCACACCAGACAGTCAGCACCTGTAAATATTTCTCCAAATATGATCCAAATCCTCTACCTGTTATATTTTTCTACAGTTCTGTTTTCATCCAATAAACATCTTCTCTAATGTCTCTAAGCATTTAAATCCCTGAAATGCACATGCTTTTTACATAGCGACCCAAATGATTCATACAATCTTCTTCTACAGAGAGTGGGTTCAACTCACTTTTACCATAGGTGTCAGCCTCTAACACACTCCACCATCCTTTCCCTGTAGGCCATGATATGGTCTCTATCTCACAGCGTCCTCCCAGGCCTAATGGAGAATCCATTTTGACATAAACTAGACACCAGCAGCAAAGTGAACTTTTTCTAACCCAAGCACCACTCAGTTTCTGTCACGGGCCATTTGTGGACCTTATTCACCCGGAGACGCCTTGCGTTGGAAAACCCGGGGAAATGTTTTAGTGTCTGATGCACTGAAACAGACGGAGAGTGAGTCTATGAAAGTAGAGCTGAGCCATAAAAGGGTGAACACACAAATTTGGCTGCGGCTGTGTAGTCTAATGGACAGGTATAGGTCTCTCTCTCTCTCTCTCCCTTAGAACGTTTTCATGTTTCATCTACTGGCCTCCTATCACTTCACATCTATGGCGTCGTGTTGTGCTGCCTTTGTTTGTGTACCTCCACTAGGTACAGGCTGAGGTTAAGAGCGGCGAGCAGCGGGGGATAGTATTGACTCAGATCTCCACCGTCTCCACACATACATCTCCTTCACATAAACTCAGCCTGTGAGTCATCCTTAAGTGGCTCGGCTTGGTCTGAGTGACCTTGACTGCGTCCCCCCATCCCCCATCCCCCACCCCACCCCCTCCAACAACACCTATTTGTGCAGCTCTACTCCATCACAGAAATCTCTTGTGCGTCATAGACAACCTGCACACATGTGTGTGGATCATTCACACCCTGTTACACCAGTGAGTTTTATGTAGGCTCTGATGGAAATTCCTCGATAGTGAATTCCCCTGACATCTGTTGGATATGGACTCGGCTTCATGCTCATGGGACTGTGAATGACCCCTTGCATATAACATACGTGATAAAGTGGCCAGCCTGGGCTTATTTTTGGCACAGACGTCTGTGTAGACAGCGAGGTTTGTGCACTCACAGGCTGTGCTAAAAAGTGCTATCTTGCGGTCCAAGATAAAACCTTCAACCTACTCTGGAGCGAGCTGAAAACGATCCATAAAGGGAATTAAAAATAGGAACCGAGGCCAAAAGTGCACCCTGAAGTTTATGGTTTCTGTGTGTATATGTGAGCAATTATTTAATATTTACCCTCACAATATAGGTAAGTCAAGTCAACCCTTAATGGTGCAATGCATGTCTATCAGATATCCCTCCATCTGTCCTTAAGAGAGATGTATAAATATAGGTTATCTCCTGATCCCTTAACTAATACACTAAAAGCATTTACCGTATAACTGAGCATTATGCAATAGCCAAACAATACATTTTAGAAATGAATGCACCAATGGACATTATTACACTAACACAAAATCACAATGGTTATACAAGATTTCCTTAATAGATGTTTGAAGTACGCAGAACAAACTATTCCATGTGTTGGAATACTAAACACATGTTTATTAGAAGACAGGTATGATAATAACTGATACATTTGGCATAATTAAACAGCTAGCTATGTGTATTGTGGGACTGTAATCCTTACTTTAAACAATGTTCAATCATAAATTTGACCATTATTATATATTATTGTTAAGATATCGTCTTTTTCTACTCCAGGCAAGCATTTAGCATCTTAAATATACAACTCTTAATCAAAAGTAGCCTAGCACAGTTCAACCTTTTCTTAACAGCTTACTTTCAGTTTACTACAAGGAAGTTGTGGTCAAATAGAAGGTCAAGCGAAGTGTTACTTTTCCAAAGGCAACATGCTCTCTTCACTGAAAGGTGTTTAATTTTGTACAAACCCGACAGATTAGATAAGGTTGCCAGATGTCTACTGTCTGCCGTATGATAACAGCTTTATTCAGTAAGACATTACTCTCGCCCCTGTCCTAGTGTTTGCCCTACAGGAGGGCTACTCAAGCAGCCATTCTATCACAGTAGATAGAGTGATAACTGCTGTTCGTGTCAAATCGTGTTGAGGCTTGCATGTGTCAACACATAAAGGGGAAGCTAAGTAAAAGCCAATTTGCTCACAGTTCAATCATGTAAGTAAATATGAACAGATAGGAGTAAGACTAAATGAAATCAATGGTCACAAACTTTTTTTTTTTTTAAGTTAAAGGATTCACGTTTCCAATGGTTACTACTATATCATCAGCAGACCTGACTGCTCACTAGTCTAACCCTGATCCTGAATGCTGGATGTCTATGTAATGAAGTCGCACATGCATACTGCAACATCCTCAAGCTTAATACACACACACAGCAAAGTCCTGTAAAGCACTGCCAAGAAATGTATGTCTGCCGTGTCTCTGTGTAATTGACTATGAAAATAAACTCCCTGAGGTAATTGCATTCTAAATTCAAATCAAATCCAAACAGATGTGTTTATCAAGGGATATTCAGGCAATTTTCTGGTACCTGTTTATCTACGCTACCAGTTTGTGCCATTATTTGGATATGCCTGCAATAACGTTGCACAGAGACACATATGGAATGAGCATATGTATAATAGAAATATTCTTAATCTCCTCATATTTCTAACTTGATTTGTTGATCTGATTATCTAATTATTTGAACATGGGTTGCTCGGAAGGATAACAGTGCCTGTGAAAGAATCCCAAAGGGAATCACCAAGGGTTCACATGGACATTGTTTCCTGTTTTGAACACTGCCAGTCCATGTGTGTAGCTAGGGGTCCAGCCTTTCAGACTTGAGGTACTATGTCTGAAATGGAAGTGGCAGGAATACAAAAACATAGGTTGTGTCAAAGGTTTGACCTCTGACCGCTCAGCATCTTCTGTGGCCTTAGGCATTCCATTCTGCAAAGTCGACTTTCAAGTAACCTTTTCTCTGGTGCCCAGATTATGAAAACTGTTCACCTGATGCACAGTGTTATGACTGTCTGTTTTTTGTCTGTCATGCCAACACTGCAAACGGTGTGAATTCACCACCAAAGTGTCTGGTAGTATTTGGTCTGGTAGTATTTCCACCCAGTGTATATATATTCTTACACTTTGATGCAAACTTAAGTAACAAACAAGCCCCTATGGAGAGCTGATAATTCGCTGCAGGAGGGTCTTACAGCAATCATACTGTGCTAAACTGCATTTACTAAAATGACTGTCCATGGTACAACCAGAAACAGACATTAGTGTCCACCAGAGCTCTTTTTCTTCAGCTGAATGAACTAACTGACTGTGGCATCAACAGTTAAAAAAACAAAGACCATCCCTTTTCAAAAAACGGTGGCAAATCTTTGGCAGCATTCTCCTCTGGGAAGCTATCATGTGTATTTGCTGTGAAGGGCTTGACTTTGTTTTTAATAACATCACATGGATTAACGAGAAGGCCATTTGTAAAACAATGTTTGAAAAATGTGACGATGAGATCAAGGAAATTGCATGAGGTGGAAGTTAACATAGAAGCAAAGCCGCTAAATGTCACGTTTACAGTGAAGGATGATCTGGCTGATGAGGAGCATCATTAACATATTTGCATGGTTCAACAGGATGGGGAAAAGATGGATTAGTGTAATGATCCTTGCCCAGGGAAATAACAAAGCTGTCTGTCTCCCTAACTTGGAATGCTGAAATGGCAGTAGTCCCTGCTTTTAACTTACAACTTTTTTGCTTACAACATCCCCCAAAAGAATACTGAATCTTTCACTTCAATAGGCAATAAAGAATAAGGGCCTTGTGTGTGTGGCGTATACTTGTTGTATGAATTTTTGAGGAGGGATTAACACTGATGTAGGTTAATACGTGCTTGAGGGAAATACTGCCAGGGTAAGGAAAGGGGATGACGAGATAACATGTAAGACAGGAAGTGCATGTTTTCCAGTATGTGTGTATGTGTGTACCACTCACCGGCAGACCAGCATGTGTGTGTAGCGACATGAAAGTAGCAAGACTTTTTTTTAAGTAAAAATTGTTTTTTTTTGGGCTGAACAATGAATACAAAGCATTCAGCACAAACAGGAAGAGGCAGGTAGCATCTATCATTTCTGGCAATGACCCTTAATATGTGTGTGGATTGATGCATTTAATTAATTATTGCAACAAAACTAAATTTGCATTAGTGCATAAAAAGACAAAACTTAAAAATATTTAAATCCAATGTGCAAATGGATCTATTAGGGCACCAATCTCACTAGAATATTTTTACGGATATCCTCAACAAGCCATCAAACCAGATCACTGCAGGAATACATTGTCGTTAAGAAATCTTAGTTCTACTGAGTAGAGCATTAAGTACAGCAGAAGAACAGAATGCTAAAGGTCGCTCAAAACATCTATATTTGCCTCAAGCTCCACCATATTGAACATTTTACCAGGTAAATGACATTCTAAATGTCCCAGTGTCTGACAATGTAATTGTTCACCCTAACATACCCCTCCATCCACCATGGGGGAAATATAAATGAGGACAGCATACCTGGGCCACACACTCACCCCAGCTTGACCTGCCCACATCTTTCACCTTCTCAGCACAGTAAACACGTCCACGGCAACATCTAATTGTAGCAAAAATAGGTGACTTCCTGTGAACCTTGTACCTACAGCATCCATTATGAAGGACAGCAAAAATATGAAACATGAAGACAAATGCTCAAGCTGTCTTTTTTACTGGTGGCTTTTGATGAGTTGAACAATTGCAGTTGCAGGTGGAAAACTAACAGACCTATTCTCTGTTGGCATCCACACACAGTTGAAGTAGCTGCCCCAAATAATCCTAAAGCAGCCAAAAAGTTTGAAGATCCGTCTTATTTCACTGTCAAATTTTGTGTACTGACTGATAATTACAAATGATTATACTGCCCCCACCCCCCTCCCACACACACACACGTAGCCAACTTGCTATGAACAAGCACCACACAGTTATATTTAAATTACAACTTCTTTCCTTCTTGCATCAGCAATACCATTTCTCTAACTGTTTGCAAACTGGTTACCGCCATAATTCTCCTGCATTAACACAGATTTCCTAATCCAGGCAAAATCACTTCAATCCAGTTCCCCTTGAGCTCGACCTGTCTACTGGCTCAGAGGGAGCAATCCCAGACCGACACAACGCTTAGCCTCATACATGCTGGGTCACCCAAATCCCAGGTGTGCCTCGCTACAGAGTGAACTCTTTCGAGCCGTCCATCTGGTGCTACAATAAAAAAAGGTGCACAATGTCAATGCACCAATACGCTTACGCAGTGACATAGATAAGTACAGCGATGAACACACAGGCCGGACTGAGAGACCCTGTGGTATCCTGGGAAACCTTTTTTCCGCAGTTCATTTAGAGTCAGGCAGTCAAGAGGGTTTCTTTCTCATTTGCAATTTTAATGTGATCTTTCTAAATCCCTGATGACTACTTATACCGAACATTCTCTCTTTTTTATATATTTCCCTTTTAAGTAGCGTCAAGTGTGTGTGTGTGTGTGGGGGGGGGGGGGGTCACTCATTCCAAATGTGGTGCATGCCTCTCCATCTGATTCCATTATTCATACTGGGGTTTTCACACATTCCACATAAACCACATCACACACAGGTAAAGAATTTTGCATATATACTTGTTTGTTGGTGATCTATAAACAATCACAAAGACGTCATTCTCTTTGATTCTGGAGACACCATAAATGAAAATAGCATTTGCCAAGATCATGCCCACATTATAACACATGGGATCAAACGAATCCTTGAGCAAAGGCAAAGGAACTCAGAGATCAACAACTATTTGCATTTTCTATCAACTTCAGAAGCTGGTCAAATATCCTAATTCAATCTCACAAACCCTTTTCTCTGCATCTGTCATCCTCTGAGAGCTGTTGTAAAATATTAATCTCTCTCAGAGGCTAACAGAGCTCTCACAGAGGAGAATATCCTCTTCCGGCATGCCCACTTACAAAGGTCTTTTTTAGCTCCAGAATGGTTTTGTGTTCTTGTGGCAGTCTTGGCAAAACTGACCAGCATGGTCATCCATTTGTCTGTCACGTTAATTTGGGTATACTTATTTACAGAGGTTCAGTCGCTTTCACTGTCAAATGTGTGGCCTCATGGTCCCGAGTTTGCAGTTGACAGCTAAACTCCCTCACCGTGTTTAGTGTGCAATTAAAGTCCTTTTTGGAAATGTCTACCTTTCAAAAGGAATGCCTGGGGAATGGTGATATTGACTTTGCATGCAGTGCCTCGTCTCAGACAGGGTTGTGTTTACCATGGTTGGACTGGTAAGACAGCCATAAAGGTTACATTGGGACAATATATTAAGAGCAAATGATCAATGGAGAAGCGATGTGTGAAACGTTGACAGTGAAATGTTCACAGAGGATTGCATAGCAACTGAATCCAACAACAACCTTTGACATAGGGTGTGAGGAGTTTCTCAGAATACTGCATTCAATATAACTGTATGCCAAATAATACTGCCACTAATGCCATCACTATTACTGACAGGTGAATACAATATAGTATATTGCAGGGTTTCCTCGGTTATCTTAAAAAACATCCTTGATAATGTCAGCCATTAGGGGGAGCTGTATGTCTGCCAAAAAGAACAAACATATTTCGTTTTTTCTGCATCCATAAACTAAGTGGGAAAATGTGTTATTTTATAGTACATAACTGATTGTAGAAATAAATAGAAACTCTGAAAAAAAAATGCATGCATATGTATGATTCTGGCGAGTTGAAAGTTGCAAGAATTGTAAGATACAATAAAAAGGATGTCAAATTAAGAACTAAATAAATGTCACTGTTAATGTGTGTGTGTGTGTGTGTGTGTGTGTGTGTGTTAAGGGAAAGAATGACGGATCAAGAATAAAAAAGATCCTTTTCCATTAATGTTTATGACTCTTGGGGAGGAAGCTGACAGCTGTTATCGAACAACCACATTTAAATGCTGTGAATGTCAGAGCCAAACTCTACCATGTGTTCGTATTAAATCACATTCAGAGTGTTCAAGGCTATTCACATCAGTCTGACTTTGAGGGCGCCTCCATCAGTTTAGTGCAGAATAAATTCCACTAATGAGGCATTATGAGGAAGACAGGAGGAAAGATAATCTGATCATGGTTTCCCACTATCAGGGTTTGTCTTCATTGAGGTGACTGAGGAAGAACAGTCTGATTGATCACTTGAATTTATTTCATTCAGTTTTATTGGCAAAAACATTTAACATTGTGTCTTCCTACCTTTGATATCGGGAAGGTTATCAGAGCAGTCGCACTTAAGTCAATATTGGTGAATTATTATTAAAGCCAGGCCCACATGTATTCTTCACCCCAACAAAGATGGTAATTTTCAGCTACATTTACCAGCAGCAGATATGTCAATAGAGGTTTCCAAACAATGGGTCCCTCTGAAGACTTAATTTTGCATTGTTAAAATAGTAGCCTTTTACATCTTTTGTATCTTTTGCAGTTACTTTATCTCTTAACTGGCAAGTATTAATGTATTATTACAAATGGTGGTAAGCAGGCTGTGTGAACCTCATCAGGAGGAGCAGTATGACTAACTGCATAACAACTGCAAACTTCACATCTAATGCAGTTTTAGTAATTTAGCACTGTACACACTGTGAAAGCTTATTAAGTGTTCATTGCTCACCCCCAAAAGTCTCTAATATCACTGAAGTTGCTTTTTATAACATTTATTGTACATTAATAAAACAATTTAATTTCCCTCGATCATCATTCGAAGTCCTTCAGACTATTCATCTTCCTTACCCAGTCATTACCCTATGCCATTATTTTCACATGGAGGCTACACATAAGCACATCACTGAAAGGTAATAGCCTACATCAAGTCAAACTCACCTGTCCACGCTGATCACACACAAAGTCATTATAGAAGCCGTACAACACATAACATCCATTCCGATAAAAATATTGCAAAAAACCTCGCCAAAAAGCCACTTGCCTCCTGTTAGGTCTGTTACTATAACAAATGGCATAACTACAAGTGCCACTGAGAGGTCCGCTACCGCCAGAGAAACCAAAAGATAGTTTGACGGCTGGCGCAGTTTCTTTACTACACACACGGCAATCACCACTAGCGTGTTTCCCATGACAGTTACCGCGGTGATGATAGCTAACATTGTTCCAATGAATATTTTCTCCGCGGTGTCAAAATCAAGTAATTGCTCTCCGCACGATTTGTTCTGCATGGTGGAGAGGTTTCCCGTCGTGGCAGCGTTGTAGCTTGGGTGTACGGTGTTGTTGAGAACTTCTGAATCATTCTCCCTGCTTTTAAAAGTAAGATCTACACCTGAAAAATTTAACATCACGGCACCGAACCTCCAGTGGTGTTGAAAGGGACACCTCGCCAACTATGCGTCCCCCTGGAGCGCATGGTTCACTCTTGCATCTTTGTACAAAAATGCTGTTCCTTTCCTGTACAAAAAAAATAGTTTCTGCAGCTTTGGGTAAAACACACTGAAGTATACGATCACTACCCCGTGCTGTGCAGTCTGGAGGAGGAACGAGAGTAAAGGGGGAGACAATGCTTCAATCTTGTGATAGCTTCGCTTCGGTGGTGGTGACGTCCGGAGCACCGTGCGAAAAGGGAAAGACAGAAGAACATCACGCGGTACTGTTTGAGCAGTCTATACTTAAAAAGGAAAATCCCGCTTTCCACGCATTACTATACGTTAAATGACATAGAACTTGTCATATTGTGACTGTGAACTAAATTCTAATTTGGACTATGGAAATAAAAACTTGGTGGAGGGGGGGGGGGGGGGGGGGGGGGCGGACTCCAAATGCCAGGCGCTCAATTTTTGTATCGCACTTCTCAACCACTATTCTCGTCGTGATCAATCCTTCAGGCTGTGAAGCTGTGCAAAGGGTTCGGGCTATCTCAAACTTCGAGACATCTATTTGTCAGAGGAGTTTAACCGAAATTTGAATATCCTTCTTGTGTTAATCTCGTTATTGCTTTGTAGCTTTGTAAAATAATAATAATAATAATATGAATCCAAAAAAAACATCAGTTTCCTGGCAAATCGATACTTATTGACCATTTCAGCAGTTTCCCAGTCAAGTGTATTCACATGTTAAGTGGAAACAGATGGGGGAGTAACCAGGTTGCATAAACCAGGATGTGGGAACCTTGCCTGTGGAACAGCCGTGCTCTGTTACCCTCAGGGTTCTGATGACCACAAGTTCCCAGCACACTGAAGCTGTCATTCCTCAGTGTGTGACGGCAACAGCAGTTCTCATTGGTCATTACCCTCTGTCCAACTTGATGGACTGATCGGTATTGATGTTTGTCACTGCAGATTAGCCCATATCCTTTCTGATGCTCGTGGTTACAGGCTGTCATTCCCAACGTCAAACTGACAAGTAGCAGCCCCAGTGGCGATTTTATGTGAAAATGTGTATGACGTCATGTCACCATCACAAAAGTATCAGAAATCAATAACTCTTATGATGTGAATATCAACTTAGACTATGCATGCAACATGCAGCGAATAGCATAACTGAAACAGATATCTGCAACAAATCATGCTGCTAAATGAACACAACTTTGTAAAAAGTTGATGCCCTTGCAGATTTCATTGATACATAAAATGTTGGCTTGTATACAGAAACCATTTCAGACTCCAATTTGAAACACAGGGGTTAGCTCAATGTAGTCTGTCCATACAAGTCTCTTGTCACACATCCATCAGCTCCAATATAAGAAAAGAAAAAAAAACTCAACCAATGCAGGTTATAAAGTGAACGGCGCACTGTCCAAAACATGTGTAAAGGAACACATCAGCTCAAAAGTTCAGTCGCCAATCCAGTTTACAGTGATCGGCGCACTGTAAATGTCCAAGCAAACGTCAGCTTAAAAAAAAGGTTTGACTCACCGATGCAGATCACTTGAAATTAAAGTTGGTCTATATTATTCATTGTAGGATAAATTAAAAAACTTTGAAAAATAGTAGAAAACTAGCAGTAACGTTACTGGCGTAGATCTGTCTTATCTATTTTTCCTTGGTCATGGGGTCAGGGTACAGGTTTTTTTGCAGGCAGCGGGCACCTGTTGCTATGCAGAATTCAAGGGGCACAATTCAGACTACCACCTTCACCCAATTTAAACTTTGGGATGTGTCAAATCATGCTCACATGTTGTCTCCATAGCAATGGTCTTAAGATTTCCACGCTTCCTCACATAGCAGAGGGACAGCGGAGAGCAGCATTTCACAGAGCAACACACACACAGAAACTCACAAATCAAATTTCTCAAAAACAGCACTATAATGCTTGTGAGTCTAGTTTATTCACACACGCACACATTCACAATTGAATCACTGCTTTGCATATTTAATAAAGTAAGATATATTTTGCCACAAAGCACAGATGTATTGAGCTTTCTGCACCACAGCCACTTGATCTGGTGGGGCAGAACGGCACTGGGCAGTCCTACCTGGATGTAAACTCTATACTATTGGATGTACATGCTGCCCATACAAAAACATTTTTGAAACTGTGGTGCTTGCAGTTTAAGCTTTTGCCACTCATAAGGGGGCCTTTGACTGTGTATGAAGTTGTTATTTCAGAGGAGGAGAAATATGAGAGAATCATGAATGAGGCAGTTAGGAAATGGCTTGGGGTGCCACGCTTTCTAAGTACTGTATGGGAAAGGAAGTTTGAAGTTACCAATGACCAGCTTGGTGGAGGAGTTCAAATGTGAAAAAGACCAGCCTGGTACTGTCTAAGGCTCAAGCGTTGGCACAGCCTAAGGACGTAACAGTCAAGAACACTGCTCCAGTGGTGAAAACAGGGATATTAGGGATATTATTGGGCAGGTACAGAGTGGAAGAGCACGGTTTTGGGTTAGATTACTGTTGGAAAGCATGGGAAAGGCTACGTTGCTGGAGAGGAGACAGATGGTAAACATCTTTGTTTGCGAGCAAGAAGAGGAAACTAGACAAGTAGCAGCAGCTTCTCAAGTAAAGCATGGACAATGGATGAACTGGCAATATGGAGAAAAGCAAGATCAGCTGGAGGGAATTGTGGGCTATGGATGCTAAACGCATTCAATTAATTGTTGGAGCCCTGTAGGATGTCCTCCCAACTCTGCAGAATTTCAGTCAGGGGGTGGGGGAAAACAGAAGCTGCATGTTGTGCTTGGGTGTTGGCTTATTAAAACATTCTGTATGGTTAAAAACAAGCTTGACCAGTGTCGCTTTATGTGGAGACATAATCCGTTTTTAAAATTTCTCTTTGTCAGATAATAACAGTGACAAAACAATTTCTTTTGTGCAAGAGAGGTAGAAAAGTGAACACAAGGCACAGCACTGTGAAATGGGGCAAAGTGTGGGGTTGGAGAATGCTGGCTGGTGGCGGAAGGCAACTTAAAGTTTCTATCGTATTATATAACATATCATATTTACACTTTTTATTTCCTACCCTCATTGTAATCTTCAGCATTTGTCTGCATAAAGCAGGAATCATGTGAAGAGTGTGGCCATAGGCCCAATAGCTGTAACCATTCTGCTCATTTGATCTGTTTCACTTCCTCAGCGGGAATCATAAACAGTTTTTACACTTGATAACATATACACTTTTTCAAAACAATTCAAATGGTGGGCTTTACCAACACTTGAGCACATTAGCTAACTTTTGGTGCAAAATGTACTACGACCACCAAAACACTTCGTACTTGAACTAAAAACTACCAAAAGTGAGTCACGCTGCCATAACTATAGAATATGCTCACTCCCACTCAATGTGAAACGAACTAGAAAACAGAAACAACTGGAAGCATTGCAAAATGCACATGTTATGTGTTGCTGTATCCTCTATTTGTGCATAGTTTAGTGTTACATTGCAAAAGACAAGAAAAACATACGATACCTCTTACAGTACATATTGTAATACAAAACAAATGCAGTAAAATATAAAAAAAAATCAGCTATATGCTTCAAGACAGCCCTATACTACATTTACTGTGGAATATACTATAATACTAAGAAAAGTGTGCAGATGCAATTCATTCCCAGTACAGTAAGTGAAACAGCAACACATGAGTCTACCACTAGAAGTGTCCTGCACTCCTAAAGCTGATTCTTGTGTCCTCTGAATTTAGCATGGAGTTTTTATGAACTTCACATTTACAGTACTGCAACATTCTCATTTGCCTTGAATCTTTAGCACATCTTATCCAAACCTAAAATCTCCCATATTCCACAAATATTTCCAGGCTAGCAGTTGTCATGACAACAAGAACAAACTTTTTTGATCTGTTGTTTTGCCTGTCACAGTACTGTAGATGCCACTTTTGAGTGTGGAAAATTCACCATGTATGATAAATGGTGTCAGTGCTACACTGGTCATTGTTGGTGTCTAACAATAACAAGTAACTTACCTGATTGTAAGTCACTTTTGGATAAAGTGTTGTACTTGCTTTTTTGGGTTGCATTGTTACATTAAGAGCCCATGAGCAGTTATAGTGGGAAAATGTTTTCACCGACAACTAGCCTACATCTATAGTTTTCCTTCATACCTGGACATTCCAATGCAAATGCTGTATTACCACTATGGTATAGTTGTTAACAAGGTAAAATAAAGCAGAAAACAGAATATATTTCCCCCATAAATCTGAATAATCGGTCTTATTTCAAGTGTATAGTTTAATTTTTTAGCCAAAATACAGCATATACCTGTTTTTAACAGTGTCTAAATGCCTGCAACTAGTAAAACAGAGTTTGCAACAATAACATTCATATAGGATTTATGCTTATTACCAAAATACATTATACTAAATTGTGTGACTTATTACAAATGTGTTAATCTTTTTGTTTTGTATTCTGGGGCACATGGAAACACAAATGACTTGGTGAATTTTTCAGTTATTTAAGGGTTAAATTATGATGGTTTACTGTCCATATTCATTGCATTAATTGCGGTCTGCAGTTTTACCCTTATGTCTTACAATGTCTTTCTCAACCCTCCTTCACATGCTTATGTTGTAGCGGTTTGCACATTAATATGCTTCCTGTTTGTGTGTCAACACCAAACTCACAGGTTTTGTTGTTTGACTGTTTGGCACATCTAGTCTAAAGAGCTTGTCTCTACTGATTTCCAAACTGTGTCTTGGCAAAAACTGAGCTGAGATATAGTCTAGCAGTGCCAAAGAAGGAGAATGTAACTGTAGTCATAAATCTCCAGTCTCCTGTGCTGTCTGATGTGTAGGCTACACTGGATGCTACGATTTTTTTGAATCAGTGGTAAAACTGATTATATTAATAACAAGAATGGGAGCATTCAGAGAATGCAAACCTCCGCCTTGTGACCTTGACCTTTGACCTTGACATCTGAAAATCTAATCAATTATTGCCATTATATTACCCTATCTCCCCACAAAGTTTGATGGAAATCGGTCCATGCGTTTCTGCGTAATCCTGCTGACAAACAAACAAACAGACAAACAAACAAACAAACATACAGGGGTGAAAACATAACCTCCTTGGCGGAGGTAATTATACATAGATTAAGAAGATAGCGATAGATAACTGATTATATTAATAATAATTATACAAAGATTAAGAATATAGGGTTATCTAAATACTTTCTTAATTTTACAATGCATTATGTCATGTGTAGGCCTACGCAATATATCAACATTGTTTAAATCATAATAATAATATACTTAAATTAATATATTCTCTCAAAAACGTTTACAAGAAATCCTTAATTCTTCCGCTATCTGTACATTGAAGACACATTTTGGTGTGAACCAATAGCATTTTTCTGGGCGTTTAACTGATAGCAGTCTGAGTGTCTGACTGTGCTGAGCATGTTTATTAGATTTCGGATCTTCAAAGGTGTGTAACACGTTGGTGCATTAAACAGATCGACAAGGTGGTGTAAGTGTTCAGTTATGAATGTACGAATGTATGAATGTGTCCTGAATTTGACATATGGAAAACAGAGTGTGTCTATTTTAAATTGACTGTGTGACCTATTTACACTGACTGACATATTCGGCAAAGAATTTAGTGCACCTGACCGCAAATCAATGGACTACTGACACGTGCGTTTCGCTTCCAACAGTTTAGGAAAGTTCAACTGCATTTTGGCATTAGAAACACCATGTTCAAATATTTTGAAAGTGTGCCATTAAATGTATCCTAGATAGCAACACAGACGTCGTGTTTCTAAATTTGTATAACATCGTAGCTGGACTATAGAAGTTGTCTTACTAGCATGTTCATTTTATGGAAGGCGGCATAGCTAGCAAGCTGGGTGTGTTGAACATGTGAAGCAGCTAATTAGCTAACTAATAAGTCAGCTAAGTAATATGCAAAGGAAACGTTTTGTACACACGCCAAATACATGTGATTGTCATTATACTGTTCATGTATTTATGGGTAGTTGATGTGTTTGTATAACATATGAACCTGGAACGTTGAGAAGTATGTCTGGAAATAAAAATTGTCCAGGTTTTGAAGTTGCCTCCAGAGCCCCTCTCTGAGTCCCCTATTAGAAAGTCTCTACAGCAATAGCTAGCTAACTTAGCTCTCGTGTGCGACAATAAACTGGTATGTTGAACTAATAGACTAATTAAAATAACTCTTTCAGTACTGTACAATTCATTACATCCAGTTTCCTTTTTTTGTGAACTTACGTTATGTGCAGGTTTAACATTTATCTTTCTCTGCAGGTGTGGTCAGCAATAAACATTACTGGAAGACATGGATCCGAATAAACCACAATTTCCTGGAGCCCCAGGTGCAGTCTGCACGCCAGAGGAAGCTCTCATTGGACGTGGTCGCAGTTTGTTACTGCCATTGGGGAATGCGAGCTTTGGGAGAGGCAGGGGCTTCGAGCTCTTGGCTAATGTACCAGGTGGTGAGTTTGGCAGAGGTTTGGCCTACCCAAACAGTGAGCCCTCTGTTGGGCTTGCAAGAGGCCTGCCTTTGCCCTCAGATGACGGAGGGTTGGGTCGTGCCCGAGGCCTTTTTCTGTCAGCAGTTCAACCATCAGTAGGGCTTGGCAGAGGGGCACTCCTTCAAGTGGAACCCAGTGTGATGCCACCTCCCCTGAGTCAGCCCACTAATCCAGATTTGCCTCAATGCATGCCATCACTACAAGCAGAAGAAGAGGTAGTGGCCAAGAAAAGCCAGGATCAGGTACATTTTAAAGATTGCCTCATTATTGTAATAAATAATTCATGTAATGTATTAGCTGAACATCCCACTGGTCCTGACTAATATCACAAATGGTAATTGACTGAAGGTCGCAATGACAACTCCAGGCTCCTCCCTGGTGTCCATGTTCAGAGGTATGGGCATTGAGTCTTCCAGGACCAACTGGGGAAGAGGGATTATGCCTGGGGGTGAGTACAACCAGTTGGACAGTTTTTTATCTTAATGAGATGAGTTTGTTCTGTTATCAAAGGTTCTGTTATAATTGACTTGTAGGTGGCTTTGGCATTTCTCTTTGAGTATTGGCATTTGCTTAAAAAACAAATGATTGTCCACTTATAGAGCAAACAGTCTAAAGTGTCACTTTGTAGTGATGGATGTAGAAGTCATGGTTGCTTAAAGTTGAAAGACATCGCCCTCCCATTCCAAATTGTTGTGTCTCTAGTGAGCAGAGGTGCAGGAGGAGATTTCGGAGTAGAACCTGTGAAACCCCAAGTGGGTGTAGGCGGCGCCATCGGTTCCAGGGGAGATGGACTATCGATTGAGCTAATGGGACGTGGTGGCAGGTACACTGATATACTCACATAAGATGAACAAAAGTAACTGCACTAACTGAAAGCCTAGTAGTCAAACTGTGTTTACTGAGAAAGAGGCTAATTTGGCCTTAGTAAGGTTCCAACAGTGGTACCCGTTCCCTGCCTATGCAGTTAATTAGTCCATGTTAACCTTTCATTATGGAAAATGAAGAAAAAAAATGGTGTAATGTGTCGTTGCGACACCATTTTGGTAGGAAGGTAGGCATGCATTTCTAGTATCCCATAATGAAGTAAATTATGAATTGGTGTGTCCTACGATGCACAAACTAAGGACCATGCAGACAGATTTTTTGTGGTTTTCTCCCACCTAAGATGGTAATTTCTATTAAATATTAAAATTCCTATCTGTCAGGGTATGCTGTGTGTCAGAAATATAGGTGCTGTGCTGTTGAAATGGTGCTAAAACCCTGTCAGTTAAGGCATGTTTCATTTGTCTCCTCGTTAGCACGTGTAGTTCATCCTAAATTAATACTTGGTCCTGTTCTCTTTTCGTAATTACTTTTTTTGATATCAAATCAGAATGGACTCCGGAAAGAATGATCACCATCTCATTAGCCTCCTTCATCGTATTAATATTTTCTTCTATTGTAATTCTTTTTCTTTCCTTTCTTTTTTTATGCAGTTTATTCATGCAAAACATTTACTTGCGCAAGAGCATCATATAAGTACACTGGGCACAATACACTGTGAAATCTACCAAGAGAAAAGAAAAGCATTCCTCACATCCCATGATATATACAATTGTTTTTTAAGTTGTCCTCTGTATAATTTGTCCACTGACAATTTCACAAGGCTCATAAATGTGATCTGTACTGATATGATGCGTTGCTCTCAAACTTTGTTCATGTATGAAAAATAATCTAGCTTCCACAGCACAGGATTATTAACCAGAACAAAACATGTATTTGTAATGCTTTCATCAACTGGTGGATATGGGTATTATAAGGGTAGGGGAGTTTTTTTCTCTGAATGTGAACATCCCAAATTTAGAGCACAGAAGCTTAAAGATAGTACTTTACACTTATTCTTTAAAACGCCTATCATTCATTATTTGTGGATATGTATGTGTGTGTGTTTTAAACTAAAACGTGTGTAAAATGTTTTTTTAAATGTTTCAGCTGGATGGGGCGAGGGCTCGGAGCAGGCAGAGCAACCATTCCCGTTGTGGGAATCGGGAGAGGGTCCATTTTGCCGTCCATGCTCCCCCCCGGCCCAGCGGCCATTGCTGCCGGCCTCAGCCCCCCCATGACTGGATCGCCACCCAAACAACCCCCAGTGCCAACGGAAGCTTCTCCACCAAAAGGACCTTTACAGATGGAGGCCACACGGTAGGATCCCTCTCCTTTTAAAGGACATTCGCTTTAGACACGGTTGTTTAAAATTGGTTCACACTTTTAGACAAGTCTTCTGTCATTGCACAGAGAGCCACTGCTGAAGGTCGGAACTAAGGGTAATCCTCTGACTGTTGGGTCGAATCACATCCCAATTCGTTGCAAAAATGAAGCTGTGTACCAATATCATGTCACCTTCACGTGAGTTTTGCGTTTAGTTTTTTCCTTGATTCAGTTAGCACTACATCAGTTCTTCAGATCCGTTCAACCATAAAGTGAATTACTCGAAATGGAGCTGTATAAAAATCTATAAAAATCCATATTCTACAGCCCAAATGTTGAATCCATTGGAATGAGATTCGGCATGATGAAAGAACACCGCCCCACTACTGGGGATGTGATCGCATTTGATGGCTCAATCCTCTATCTACCTCTTCGCCTCAACGAGGTTAGAATTGTCTCAGTACTACAAAACTCCATTGTGGCATCTAATGTGTTTTTCACCCAAAGGAAACATTTTCACCTTAACACCACCTTGATCTTTTTTGCCTCCCGAGTAATTCTACGTATCCTCTGCAGGAGGTGCACCTGAAAAGCGAGAGAAAGACAGACAACCAAGAGGTCAACATTAAGATCAAGATGACTAAGATCATTCCCCCAAACTCTGATCTTTGTCTCCCCTTCTACAATGTTGTGCTGAGGAGGTAAGGCAAAACGTCTTGCAGAATTCGCAGACACAGATTTTAGTTTTATTCATCACTGAAGATGAGCACCCACCCCACCCCACTACCACCAAACCCCTCAGACAGCGTTTCGGAGAACCTCAGCGGGGTGTGTTACTCCGAATCCACTGTATTGTTGTCTGCAGCTGGCTAATCTTCTCTTTGTTCTCCAAGTGAAGTTGAGTGCATTGTGCACTCTTGATTGCCTCGAGCTAAAAACATGCTCCCTTTCTGAATGGTCTCAGCTGTATCACAAAAAGCAAAGCAGAAATCAGATGTCTGTGTTTTATGACTCTTAAAAAGTCCTACTCTGAAAAAGTATTTAATTTTCCAAGTCAAATATGGTTTTGCTGTCTAAGCTTTGAAATCCATGCAGTCTGTGAATTCAGTCATGATGCCTTTATTTTTTTTGTGAAGGGTAATGAAAATCTTGGGATTGAAATTGGTCGGGCGAAATCATTATGACCCCACCAGTGCTGTTATTCTTGGAAAGCATAGGTATGTAATCATTTTTTACCTTACATTTCAGTTTAACACGAGTTGAGCTTGAGCTGGAGTTGACCCGTGGTTGTGTTTTGTTGTAGACTTCAGGTGTGGCCTGGATATGCCACCTGCATCAAACACACTGACGGAGGCCTGTATCTGTCTGTGGACGTGACCCACAAAGTGCTGAGGAATGACTCTGTTCTGGATGTCATGTAAGTTCAAGCAACCGATAATTGCTTTGGTTGGTGAAATTGCTTTGGTTTGGTTGCCCTGACACTGAACCCAAGAGGGGCTTGACAGCAGGAGTATTTTACTTGTATTTGTGCTTGAAAATGCAACAGTCAGGATTCAGGGATGGATGGAAGGCAAACTCATCAGTGGATAGTTTCTGACATGCATTTAAGGGCTGGGCCGGGAAATCTGCTTGCACTAGATGTCGCCTTGGCTAAACGTATCTGCTTGAGAGAAAAAGAAAAAAATATGTTACATCTGCGTTTATTCAAGGCATGCCATCCACCAGCAGAGCAGAGAGAGTTTCCAGGAGGAGTGCCTCAAAGAGCTTGTCGGCTGCATCATCATCACCCGCTACAACAACCGCACCTATCGCATTGATGACATTGAGTGGTCAAAGTCCCCAAGAGACACTTTCACCCTGGAGGATGGTACCCAGACCACTTTCAAGGACTACTACAGGTGAATCTGCTGTAGTGTGTTCAGTGCAATTCTGTTTTATTCTTTTCTGAGTCGACTCTCAAAAGTAACAAACCATTTTTTCTCCATTCTGTTTTGGTAATATATAGCAAAAACTACGGCATTACCATCAAAGAACAAGACCAGCCTCTTCTCGTGAATCGCCCAAAAGAGAGGTCAAAGCCACAGGGAAAGGTCATGGATTTCCAGAAATGTTTTCTGCCTGACGCAGTTCACTTACATTGTTTACGCAAGATTGCATTAGCGTCGTAAACAAATGCTTCTTTGGTAGCCTGTCTATGACCATGTGAATCCCTGACGGTCAGCTCTGCCTCGAAGGCTTAGGCGTTCAGCAGGAGCGGGTCCACCATCTGACTTGAGTAATTAACTCACTTCTCGAGTCAAGCAGATTTAACTGATTTGTTCAATCATGCAACATGACACTGTTTTTAGTTTGCTCAGACACCTGCAGGAAATGTGGACTTTTGGCAACCATTTAGATAGAACAGGTTTATTCCGTTATCCTTAGAAACAGTGCCACTCGGTGGCTGAAAACTATACTGTAGGTGAAAACTTTATCAATGAACATGGTATTTATCATCTGAGTAGTGCAATTTATTTCTGAAATACTGTGATACTGCCTTATTAAAAATAAAATGTTTGAATGTGAATGTGCTTCCTACAGGTAATAACTGGAGAGCTCCTTCTGTTGCCGGAGTTGGCCTTCATGACTGGAATTCCAGACAAGATGAGGAAGGACTTTCATGTGATGAAGGTTAACATTTTTGCTCAGCACTTTAGCCTGCTACCAGTGGAGCAGCATCAGTACGAACGTACTGTCTCTTCCTTGTTTTTCACGACCTTACCCTTAAACCTTTATTTGTCTTTTGCCAGTCTTTCATTTTTTTGCCTTTTTTAATTATTATTCATCTCTGTGTTATTGCACTGTTTATCAGGACCTGACGCAGCACATTAATGTGGGTGGTGAGCAGCACACTCAGTCCCTCAAGCAGCTGCTCATGAAGATGAACACCATTCCAGAAGCCCAGACGGAGCTGGCCCGCTGGGGCCTGGAGATCACTACCGACATCCTCATGGTTAGAGTGAACACTCATCTATTGGGCCCTTGTCTACTACAAATTCTTTTGTAATGGAAAATAATTTATCAGCTTTGGGGTTTGTGTCAGGTGTCTTGTCTGAAGTATGAAAAGTGTGATCATTCATACTCAAGAAGGAGGGTAAAGGCCTAGAACATACGTCAGTATGTCAACTCTTGTAATTTTGTGTAATTGCTATTGACTTCACTCAAAGGTCAAGTATTGGATAAAGCTTCAGTAGGATGCAGTAATTGTAGGCCAGCCATTCAGGAAAAGTTTAAAAATACAAGTAGTCAATTATGACTTTCATGTCTCTGTAAGACTCAAGCGAGGACTCTGCCCCAAGAGACCATCTGTCTGCAGAGAGCCTCCTTTGCACCATCCACTGATGCTAGCTGGTCCAGAGAGGTGGTCAGAGAGGCCTCTATCAGCTGTGTAAGTACAAAGTCATGTAATTGGTCTTAACCAACTTTCTGTTAATTGACTTAACTTCCTCAAACAATGTATTTGCTTGGCTAACAAAGCGCTAGGCTACCATTGGTCCATGGGTGTAAGGGCAATTTCCAAAATGAAGGTGGGTAAATTGGGTAAACATTGACATCCCCATGAATGGTGAACCAGTGGATCAGGTTTACTTGTACTTAAATGATTTTTTTTCATTCATAATGTTCCACTTTCTATGCTGGACGAATGGAAAAGAATGGGAACTCAAATTTCTTTTGATGGTTTACCTTTTTGGTATGCCTTGTTCTGCTTCAAAGGTTAAACTAATTTAGTTTGATTACATTTCTCCAATTCACTGTAGCATACTTGGCTTCTGAAGATTCTTCTGTATGAAATAAATGAAAGGTGGAGGAGTACTTTCATCCTCTTAACCTGAGCTTCCACATCTCTGTGACAATGACTGTCAGGTTCCCCTGAACTGCTGGGCCATCTTCTACCCACGGCGTGCTGCTAGTCAGGTTGAGGAGCTGGTGAACGTCTTTGGGAAGGTGGCAGGGCCTATGGGCCTCAGGCTGTCCCGGCCCACGCACGTGGAGCTCAGGGATGACCGCACTGACACCTACATCAAAAGCATCCACTCCCAACTCACCAGTGATGTAAGCTAATGAGTACTGTCTGTACACAAATCAGCTGTACCTAGTTTGAAAGGTGTATGTGTTATCAGTGTTTTGATGAAAGTAATGGATATGTTGTTTGATTCAGCTCTGGCCAGAAGTCTTTTATTTTGTATTTTGTTGTCATGGTCGCTCATTTTATGTTCCCATGCATTCAGCCTAATATTCAGCTGGTGATTTGCATTATAACGGGCAACAAGGATGACCTCTACAGTGCCATCAAGAAACTGTGCTGTGTGCAGAGCCCAGTGCCCTCTCAGGTGCAGTAATCATATGGCAACACGCTGTTGTACTCAATGTTAAACCAATATTATTCAGCTCGTTGTGAGTATGGGTTAATGGTGTAGTCATTAATTATTATATAGATAGAAGTTATTCATTGTGTTGAAAGTTATTAGATTAATAGGTAGTTCTCATCAGTGACATTGAGATCACATCAACGCAAACAAAGCAGTGTAGACTTATTTCATCAAACCTTCTGAGCCCAGTAGGGAGCCACACCCCCGGGTCGTTAGCGACATCACTCTGATGAAATCAATTGAAATGCAGCATCACCCCTTTGAAAATGTTGGCATTGTGTTGCATTTCAAATGGACGTGTCATTTAGTAATCAAAAGAGAAAGTAGTAGAAGACATCACCAGACTCTATTCAGCAGCTCAACACTAGACTATGATCCAAGGGATAACTGAAATAGGAAAACATAGTAGAGGATATGTTTTTCAGCAATAACAAAGTTGACAAATAAAACAAAATAAGACTGCAGAATTAATTTCACTCTACAGTGAAGTTTTATTTTAAAAAGTAACAGCATTCTGTTCCTTTATTTATAAAAGGCCATCAATGTGCGAACCATCTCGCAACCTCAAAAACTGAGGAGTGTCGCTCAAAAAATCCTACTCCAGATGAATGCCAAGCTTGGAGGAGAGCTGTGGTCTGTTAATGTCCCATTGGTAAGCATTTGTTAACAGACTTATATAGGAAAACAAACAAAACAAATTGTCATCATCCATAGAATAAGAGGAGAAAACTAAATTGAGCACTTGCTATGTAGATGTCAGATGTATATGAATTTCTAAACATATAACTGTGCAGACGTTTTTGTGAGTATTAAAACATAAAAGCGTTTCTGAAAATAGCATTATTATTGCACATTTTCTAGAAACAGCTCATGGTGATTGGAGTCGATGTTCATCACGACACCAGCAAGAAATGCCGGTCTGTCATGGGGTTTGTGGCCAGTCTGAACAGGTATGAAATAAACTAATTCTTGCAGTTTAATGGCAAAAACGGCCGTTTGGTTCATCCACTGTCCGCTCTTGACTATCTCTTTCCAGCACACTGACCAGATGGTATTCACGAGTGATCTTCCAGATGCCAAATGAAGAGATCATCAGTGGGTTCAGATCATGCCTGCTGGGAGCCCTGCAAAAATATCATGAGGTGAGTTTACATTCAACAAGACTTATGACTAATCTCTTTGATCTGTTACCTGCGATTTTCTGTGCTGTCCTTCTCACTGTTGGTGGAAAATCTTGAAAGAGATTGGCAGTATCTCATCCATCTCATGCGTTTAGGGTAATGATTTGTGTAATCTCTTGGTATTTTTTTTTCCTCTTCTTCTATAATCAGCAAAACCGCAGCTTTCCAGAGAAGATTGTGATCTATCGGGATGGTGTCTCCGAGGGTCAGCTGAAGACTGTGGAGCTGTTTGAGATCCCACAGATTCTCAAGTGCTTTGAGACATACGAAAAGTATGAGCCCAAGCTGGTCTTCATTGTGGTTCAGAAGCGAGTCAGCACCACCCTGTACTCCTTCTCGGGCGACCGTGTGGGGGCACCTCCTCCTGGTACAGTCCTGGATCACACAGTCACCAACAGAGACTTGTGAGTTCATCATTTTTTTATCGACCTGATGAGGCGGTATTGCAGAAGCAGATCTATTCTTGGCATTTCTGATTTATTTTGTATTAATACACAGTCAAGACCATGAGTTGCATATAGTACATGAGTACTGTTGTTCCCTTTGAACTAGTAAAGAATTACAGTTGTACCACTTTTAAGGCCAACAACCCATGACTTACTCTTCATGGATATCATTTAGACCAGCTTATCAATTGTTTGTGTCACCAACATATGTCCAACAAAAGGCAAAATAGTTCATGTAGTACAGGCTTAAAAGCCAATTGATATATTTTCAGATTTATTTCAACCAACTTTAAACATCACTTTGCTATTTTTGCCATATCTGCTGTAATTAATATATAACTATAAGCAAGGGACTTTGGTGTTGAATATAATTGGCCAGATTTATGTGATCAAAAACTTTAACCAAAAAATGCATTGCAGTGTTTTGTAAACCTAGTTGGGAGATTATTTGGCCCCAAGCACTGTTGCCTAGTGACAGTAAAGAGCTGGTGTTAGTAGCTGGAATGCTAATTTCTCATCATCTATAAATACCATTGTTGCACATGGTGACTCACAAACAGAAGTTGCCATGAGATTGAGAAGCAGCAACTTACAGCGCCTCATCACTATTCACTGCCACCTACTGTGGATTGCCTTGCTCACAACCTGAGCCCCTATGGTGTTTTACAGTTATTTTTGTTCTATAGTGTATAAGGGTCCATAATGTATTCCCTATGCAAAATAGGTGTTTCTCTTTCCTGATTTTCTTTCCCCTAATGATTCTAGGGTGGATTTCTACCTGATGGCTCACAGCATTCGCCAAGGTTGTGGCCTCCCTACCCACTACATCTCTCTGTACAACACAGCCAACCTCACTCCAGACCATTTGCAAAGGTATTCAATACCTGAATGTACTGTAGAGGTAGAGATGTTGGATACCTCACATCAATTTTGTCTTACTAAAGCTGATTTCTAAACTGGGACATAGGGGGTACGCGGGGGGAAAAATGTGATTCGCATTTTCAAAGTGAAACATCCCATTACATTTTCAAACTGACCTATAAATAGACATGACATCTTAAATAGTCTGAATGTCCCAATCGCAATGCCAAAAATGCACTCATGTTTACATTGTAGTGTTCAGCTAAATAATTACTCTACCAAAAATAACTACAGGGATTAAAGTATTCCGGCACCGTGCCGGATTTCCGGCGTGCAGCGTTTGGCTGCGGGAAAAAAGTCTAATATATTATTTTTTTATATTGAAAACTCGTTATCATCACCATTACTTTCGAGTTTATGAGTTCGTCTGCCAATGATATGAAAAAAGCACAACTCTCAGGCTGTCAAAAGAACATAATTAGCCAATCAGAAGTAGATTAGGGCGGGTCTTGGGAAAATGTGCTTTCACCACCGACTTTTCTGTATCGCTCTGCCTACGTAGATGCCAAAGTAGAGATACTGTCAGACCGAAGCAGAGTAAGTTCAAGAATCCTTGGGAAGATGCCCTCCTAGTTGATGAAGGATTGAAAAAGAAATGGCGCTGGGCATGAATAGAAGAGATAGGGAAGGACGGTAAGACTTTTGGTAGCCGGTGTAAGAAGTTAAGAGAAGCAGGTGCTCTCTTGTTGTGCTCAAGAAAGCTACTGTATGCAACTAGCGGGAAAAAGGTGCTTCCAGTGCTTCCACTTATTCGTAGAGCAGCTGTTCGTGCTATCCAACACACAACGCTTTTACCGGGAGCAACAACCACATCTGATGTTCCGGTATCAATAACTGACCGTTAATGTGCCCTGAAAATATGCGTGTGTACGTTCATCGCAGAACACAATCCAGGCAAGCTCGCCCAACCCCTGGTGAATTTATGCCAAAAAATAGCTGAATACAAAATTGCTTTGACTAAACTGTCAATATCCAATCAGCATGCCAGCTATTTTAACACACATGGCATAACACCAGAGTTTAAAAGACGTATTTCGGAAAAGCTAAAGCTTTCCTTAAATGTCGACGAAGCCACCAACAAGAACCTGGACAATGTCCTCGTTCGTTTTTTTGTTGAAGATACAACGCAGTAAAAACGCAACACTTGCCAGGCAGGAACATGAATATAGCCAATGCCTCAGCAATTAGGCTACTGTATGCTAGAATAAAAGATGTATATTTTATTATACGATTATTTCTCTGAACAAAGTAATTATGGAAATGTTGCAATATAAAACTACATTCTACAGCTCACTGTTGCTCTTTAACGGTTTAAAAAGTGAATCACTGTCCTTTTTCATATATCCTCAATGAAATGGTTGCAAATCCAATCTTCTTTCACTGACTGAATTTCACATACCCTTATAACATGTGTTAGTACCATATTGTAGTGAGGTGGAGTATTGCTGACCCTCTTGGGATTGCAGTTTCAAAAGTCCCACCATAATCTGCCATCATTCATTTCTAAATGTTTTTTTGTTTGATTGTTTGTTTTTTGACCCTGTAAATGTGTCCTCGCCACAGGACGCCAGCCCCCCCCCCCCCTCGCACTCACCCACATAGGCCTAGAAAAAAAAGTTCAGGCTCAGGATTTTTTTTTGCTTTAACCCCTGTAACTACAGGTAGGTTAGTCAAAACATAGGCACAACGGTTAGCTCCCTCGTCAGAATTCCACTCGCTGATGCCCTGTGTAGAGAAGCGAGAGCTCCTTCCAGTTGCTGCACAGAGTCAATCCCCAGTCCAGAGAGACGCCAACACGATACTACTAGTGAAGGTCTACAATCGAGGATGCACCTGTCGGCGACAGCAACCCAGGTTGCTCTTCCAAGTCTACCTCGGATCAGGATGTTAGCAGCAGTACAGTTGTTGCTAGCCAATTTACTAGCTTTTTTGTGTGCACGTGAAAACGATTTAAGATTTCTCAAATTCAGCCAGACAGTGCAGAGTTATGTGCATCCTCTCAAGCACACCCTTCTCATTAACCTGTGGTGAGTGAGTGAGTGAGTGAGTGAGTGAGTGAGTGAGTGAGTGAGTGAGTGAGTGAGTGAGTGAGTGAGTGAGTGAGTGAGTGAGTGAGTGAGTGAGTGAGTGAGTGTGTGTGTGTGTGTGTGTGTGTGTGTGTTTGGGTTTGGGTGGGGGGGTACGTAGCTGGAGATTGAATGTCTGAAGGGGTACAGGACATTAAAAAGTTTGGGAAACTACTAAAGGATGTATATTCCTAATGCGTTTTTAAATTATAAATGGACAAATGCAATTACATCATCACAGCACCAAGTACCAGCATTCTATTGATTTGACCGTTGACCACTATCTTTGGGATTCTCCACAGGCTGACCTTCAAGATGTGCCACATGTACTGGAACTGGCCTGGCACCATTAGAGTACCAGCACCATGCAAGTACGCACACAAATTGGCGTTCCTCACTGGTACGAGCCTCCACTCCGAGCCTTCCATCAACCTTGCTGACAAACTGTATTTCCTGTGAGCACATTATGTGTGTAACACTAATTTTAGTGTTGTTTCATGGTTTTGTCAGGATTGTGACGTGAGCACCACAGGTGTTGAAAATTATGTAAGGGTGGGGGGTGTTGCATGAACATAACTAGTTAGTCCCCATCTAAAACCAGAACTAATGATGGTCATAACTTTTGTATTTTGAGAGGTCAGTTTTAAGTTTGCATTTTTAAGAAGATGATAAATCAGAAGCAGTAATGTTTGTTTACTGAACTCATAACATCCTCAGTTTAGTTTAACCTTTTTCTTTTCTAAATCTATTCTTTTTATCAGATTTGTCTCAACAGGCTTAAACCAGTTATGTGTGGGTTTACCTGTTGAATGTTGGCTGTTCAGGTCCAAATAAAAGATTTGTAGAAATGCTCTGAAGATGTTTGAAGAGATTTTTTGACCAGTGAAATAAATGAAAGTTCTGCCATTAGGTGGCAGCAACACAATGAGGAGGATGGGTGAAAAAAAAAACCTGGTCATGGAGTTTTCATGGTGGCAAAAATGTGTTTAGGTTAGGCAGATGTAGCTCACCCCTTTACAAGTCCCAGTCCTATAGCAAACAACAGGGGAATGCCTTGGTCCGTGTGGCCATCGGAGCACCTGGTGTCAATGGAGCAGGTCTTTGAGGAGATGGTTAACAAGACGTTGACGATGTCAGTCAGGGTCGGCACAGGCAAACGAGTTGGGTCACAGCAAATAAGATCAGAGTGATTTCTAAATGGGAAAGGTTCATCTCACAACAGTGGGGACATACATACACATAGAGGTTATGTAAGATTTGGTGAGATTTAGGAAACATCTGACCTGGAGGAAATATGCTGACTGCCAAAATACATAGGCTACACAGCTCTTAACAATCCCAAAGTGAGCAGGGTTGCTCCACAAATATGCTCCCTAAATGATCTCAGATGAGTAACACATGATCTCACAGTTGTTTCAAACCGTTAAAATGAATGAATACCTTGTGGTAAACTAAATAAAAAGAGTTAACGGGATACTAAGGAAAACAAATCGGCCAACTCTAGCAGTACTCCCATTGCCGTTCACTGCCGTGTGTCTGAAAGGGGGCGGAGCCGTTCCATGTTCCACGTTCGTAGCTTCTGAATGGATGGATCACGGAGCTACACATTTGGTCGCATTTGAAGGACTGCTCAATGAGCTGTCGGCTCTGTTAATTTGGCTAGCCACGGAGGTCGTGGCACATTGTTAGAACGAGCGCTTGCAATTCTATCGGCTTTAAATCATTCAATTACAAGCTGAATGAAATACGCATCTTCAGCACAGACAGTGAAAAGAGGTCTACAGTGGGTAAGTAACGTTACAGAACTGGCAGGCCAGCTGGGATTTCAGACAAGCTTAACTTAGCTGCTAGCTACCCGGGTAACAACGCCACTCAGGTGGTCAGTGGTTTGGATGTTTTGACACATATAGCTTAATAATGCGTCTAGCAGAGGCGAGTACCTCTTTAAAACACTGTGCAAATTGCAGTGGATTTGTTGTCTGAACATAATGTAGTACCGGATAAGTTGACGATAAGATTAGGTTAGCCAAAGCTAGCTTGGAATGCTGAGTATCTCTTCAACTTTGTTTCTAGCTCACGTTAGCTTGTCAATTTTTATGGGTGATTTGCGTGTAATTGTTGCATTAAAATGGTGGCCGATTATATAGCTATTGTTCTAAAACAAAAACGTGCACTAACGACATCCGCCAAATAGCAAAGATTAATCGTCGCGGTAACACTGGCATGCTGTATGGATGCTCTGACGTTGGCTGTGGGACTTCGCAAAAGGATAACATCAGTCTCAAGTATCTACCGGTACTATCTGTCACACGTCGTTGTGTTTTCTCAGCATATTTATCTTGGCTATTGTATGCATTCTGAAGAGGTGATATGCTTTATTCTACTCTACACAGCCCAACTCGGTTGCTAAAGTTCTTTGCCGAGTGGTATGCATTTTCTTCCCGTAGGGGTAAGTTATAGCAAATGCTCGAGCATCTAGCCAATTGCAGTCCCTACACTTCATTCATTTGTCATTCATTATATCGTTGTTACTTTGTAGTAGGTAGGACACGCCGTATCAGAACTAACGTTAGAACATTAGCTAGCAGTAAGAAGTGCAGAGCATGCTGATGCATCTTAACGTTACTGTGTTCTGTTGTTACACTTAATCAGTGCTCAACACGGTTTAATCGGAGGAACATGGTGCATGTGGTTTGCAACTGGGTCTTATATTTGTAAGTAAGTTTGGTTCAGCACGACCGACTTAGCAATGAACTGAAAGAATGTTGGTACTTCGGATAAGATACGTCCCCTTTTCATTTACTTATTTGTTTCGGTGGATTCCAAGCTTGTGTTCGAACGAACCCCTAAAGACGACTGAGATTTTGTTCCTCTTAAATATTGCGCATGTCCTTCTCAGCACCCTTTGGATTCTCTCACAGCGGCCTTTCCTTACAGAAGTCTAGCAATCCTTCGTTTACCTCACCCATGTGGGGCAGAGTGAAGGTTGTGGAGGACGGGTGGTTAAAATGCTGCGTTGTCACTTTTCGGCACCTGGATATAAGCGTCATCCTTTTGTGCTGTTCTCGCCAGATGATGGTTAGGAGAGCAAGTGTGCTTCCTGTTGACAACTACATTCCGGTTGTCAGCTAATCTTGACCCCACTACTTAGTGCCAGTGTACCTTGCCTGCCTTTAAGTGTTCAGCCTTGTCAGAATGAAGAAGTCTCTTTCCCGAAGAGTTCCAAACTCCATTGTCAACCATTGTAATCTCTGTGGTCAGACTCATTTATATGTAAGTTGTTAAATGTGGATATCCTTGTTTACCTGTAGGGTTGTCATGTTGAGAAAAGAATGGTCTTTTGGTTTGTTTAGTGCTTTCACTCAGTTCTTCCGCCTGCCTGATCAGCAATAAAAAGTGATGAGTACCAGGGAAAGTTCCTGAGAGTCGTTTTCTCTCCTTAATTTTCCTTGTCAGGGGAGAGGTTACTGTCAAGCGATTGGGCTATTGATGGCATCATGATTCAATCAATCACTGTTATGTTCTGAGTGTGACTGAGGCAATTTCGCTGTGTGTGTTTGTGTGTGAGAGAGATAATATGTGCGAGAGATAAGCTCATATGGAATCTTGAGTGCTTAGCAGAGATAGGAGTGGATAGTCGCCGGATATGCCACGTGTGTGCAATTGTTATGTGACTGTGAGGAAAAGCTTGAAGTTCTCTCCTGATGTCGGCACTCATTTCTGTAATTGCACAACACCCGCCACATTCCTTACTGTGTGAGCTAAAATGGTCCTCTGTTGTCAAGCTGATGAACCCTGATGTCAAGCCAAAGCAAATCATGTCTAGATTTGTCATCTGCCGATCCTATATGGCACTCTTGTCACCACGCAAGGAAAACCTGTTTTGTATCTGTCTCCAGTAGCGTATGTTTTAATTCGACATTACTGAGGTTTCTGTGAGTCATATAACTGAAGCAAATCTGCTGTGTCACAATGTAATGCCATCAAGTTTTTATTTGTTTGCTGGAATCACGCTTAGAAGCTGTTGCTCCTTGACTGGGTAGGGCTGCCACTCTGGCTAAGGCTAGTCTTATCATTGGCCAGATATAGCCATGGACAGTGAGAGGCCGTGTAGCCTTGCTGGTCTGACCATGCGTATTATTAGAGCCTATGTTCCCAGCTTTGTATTGATAAACGCGAAGGCTACTGTTTAGGTTCACTTAGTTTATATTTAATCCCAGGATGGGTAGACATTTGCCCATCTGAAGGATGTGCTATGAAAGATTGATGCCCACAGGGTTCAGCTTACGTTTGGAGACATAGACTAAAGCAGCCTTCAGACCCAGCAGTGAGAATCGGCTGAAGCTCATAGACTAAAGCAGCCTTCAGACCCAGCAGTGAGAATCGGCTGAAGCTCATAGACTAAAGCAGCCTTCAGACCCAGCAGTGAGAAATGTTTGGAGACATAGACTAAAGCAGCCTTCAGACCCAGCAGTGAGAAACGTTTGGAGACATAGACTTAAGCAGCCTTCAGACCCAGAAGTGAGAATCGGCTGAAGCTCTGTAGGGCAGGAGAACCTTGAATGTGTGCTGATGATGTATGTCTGCTACTTGCACTGACTACTTAAACAGCGAAGGTTGTATACTTTAATGTCACATATAAAATGATACAGCTCATGTAATTCAGTGTTATGTTTGATAGATGGTCTTAGTCGGTTATCTGTTGATCTCACATCTATCCTGAAATGTCTTATTGTCCTCTCCTTTTCTCCACAGATGACCTGGCTCTGAAGTGTTGGCGTTCCACCGTCTTTTGTGCTCAAGTTCCCTATCCCGCCCAGCTCTCCCACGGCTCTTAGGCCCACCTGAGGAGTTTCCGTACAGGCCAGCCTAAGTTGGGTTAGGTGAGTGCCTCCTGAATGAATGGGAACCTTGAGTCGTTTAGTTTACCTTTCCTTCCCCTCTCCATCCCCCCTCCATCTTGAGCATAAATGCAGTCTCATAGTTTCCCCTTAAACTCCCATTTTCCCCCACCTCCCCACTCAGCCTGTCTGAAAGAGTGTTTGTTTATGAGCGCTTCTCTGTGGTGAAGTCCTAATCGCTAGGTCTGTGCCAGCACAATCTCTGTTCTGTGTTCTAGCTCACTCACTGGAGGAGAGTGAGAAGGGTAATTGTCAGGCTGACAAACTTTGACAGTGCCCCTGTTCCCCCCCCTCCTCTCCCTTCCCCTCCTCAGGCAGTGCTGTTAGGAGTCATGGTCCAGAGGCCTGGAGATGGCGGCTCCCAGCTGACAGTGACCCGGGCTGTTTTGGCCCTGCTGGTTGTGCTGCTCGCGTCCGACAGGCTCGCGGCTGGTGACGACGGCCAGCTCTCGGCGCTGCAAGACCTGTTGACGCGCTATGGCGACAACGCTACGATCTCTGTGCCCCAGCTGCGCACGCTGCTGGCCAGGCTGAGCGCAGGGCAGGGAGAGAATGCCTCTGACACTCAGCCCCCCCGGGCCAACTCTTCCAGAGTGAGTCACGTCTCCTGCTCTCACACACACACACACACACACACACACACACACACACACACACCCACACACACACACACACACACACACACACACACACTGTTACAGCTGGGGCTTACCTGAGGTTTTCTGAGCAGATGAAGCCCAAGACCATTTGTATGTGACCTACATTTATACTGAATTTTTGACCCTCCAGTAAGTGATATTATTTGATGTTGCGATGTGAGAAAATTTGAAACACTTCTTGAATGCTTCAACCAGTGTACAAGACCAACTGTTTACTCATGAGATTAAAACTAAGCACATTATATAAGTGACTGAAGAGAGAGCAGTCCAAAGATGTACAAATACATTAAAAAAAGAGAAGCCTTCTTTAGTGTGGTGTCCCTGATTATGTCCCTTCATGGCCGGTATGTGCCATTTATGGGGCATCTGGATCCTGTCTCTTGAGTGTGACAGGAAGAGAGGAGGTGCTGTAGCAAGGCCACAGTTCTCCATTGGTTCTGATAAGTTTGTGTGGTCTGCATTTGATTCTGTTGTGGCTTCCCTTTCAGTCTATATCAACATGACTCTCCTTATCGTATACTGACTGGCAAATTATTTTATTATCTAGACCCAAGATAAGCCTTATTGCATGGTTAAAGCAGACATGCCAGCTCTGCGTCCTGAATGTGGAGCTTATCATTACAGCCCTCATTTTGTAATTAATGAACTGAGGGGGGGAGGGGTGTATTGTTGTTTTGTCTCTGTCAAGACATTTATCAATATATAGGCAGATCTGAATAGTTTGAACTAAAATGTTGTTAGATTGCTCTCCTTTAAAAAACAACTCTCTCCTCTTTTTCTCTGTGCCAGTGTTTGACGGCGGACACGCTGGCGGTGCACAGCATTAGTGAGCAGTCTCGGCTGGACGGCGTCGGGCTGCAGCAGATCTGTCCCACCATGCTGCAGCAGCTGGAGATGCGCACCTGCACAGCCAACCAGGACCAGCAAGCCGACGCAGAGCCCATTCTCAGGCCCACCGACGGCGAAGGTACAGCAGACATCCTCTATCTCACAGTGCGCCGCCGAGACTCTCTTCATTTCTTATCTGAGTTCAGAACACTCTCAGACTGAGTGGGAATGGTGGGGGAGAATTGAATGACTGTCTAAACACTGAATTACAGTTCATCTAGTTCATCTAGTTCATCTAGGGGTGGGGGGTGGGGGGGTTGGCTGTCTTAGGATCAGGATAATTTAAACAAAGTTTAACTTGTTCATGGAAATGTGAAAATATTAACTCTCTCCCAATGCCATGTGATGGAGTGAGGTATTAAACATTCTGTGTCTGTTAAGCCCAAACTTGGCTTCTCTCCAACCTGTCCTTAAATCTCCTTGAGCTGTCAGTTAGTCAAGGCATAATAACATGCCCATGTGCCCCATCTATCTGCACTGTCTAACACTGTCCCTATGTCTTTCTTGTGTGGCTAGTTTGTTTGACTCTTATGTTAACTAGACAAACAGTCCTTCATGTAATTGAAAGGCAAATAGATAGTAGATAAAGTTTATTTTTCAAATAATTTATCCTCATCCTCAGTCTTGATGCGTTGCTCTGTCGTGAACTGCACACACGAATATGCTAAACCTCATTTGATAAGCTTTTACCCTTGCACATGACCTCAGTAACTCAGCTGGATTGATCCTCATAAACAGTGGTGTGTTTCTTGGCTGCGTTCTCTCGATTGTGTCCAGTGTTCTCGCTCCGTTCTTCTTCATTAAGCCCTAATAAAAGAGCCACACCGCACCGCCAGCTCCCCCTGCTTTCTCCCCCGCCAGGGCTGAGCGATGAAGGCGGGGAGACTTGTCGCAATGTCACCCCGGAGCGCTGCTGCACGAGCCGCAGTGTCGGTGCAGTCAAGTGAAATGGGGGTGTCCCGCTGCCCTCTGCATTCTTGAAATCCATCCTCATCCCTGTGCAGATGCTTTTTTTTAGTTTGAATTGGTACAAGAAATGTTATTGAATCTCTCCACAGTATTGTGTATCCAGTCTTCAGACCTTCAAACTTCTCCTCAGGTTCTAGGTGTCAGCAGAATTGTGCAGAACTTTTTTCTTATCATATGCTTCTCCCCCTTCTTTTTTTCTTTTTTTTACAGGTTTGACTTTCACCTATTCTCCCCCTGGTCATATTATGTTGATCTTCATTAATATTTAAATGCCCTCTGCTCCCCTTCCTCTTTGCCTCAGCTATTGCCGGATTGGATGGTGTATTGGAAACCAGTGCACTGCGAGTTCTGACCTTCTGTCTCTCTAGGTACACTTTTAGGTACAGTGGGTGTAATATGTAAAAGGGGCGCGTTAATGAGACTGCAAGCGGGAACCTTGTCCTGAAGGGAAGAGGTGAACGCGTGCTGACTCTCGGTGTCTTTGAGGAAATGCGCAGCTCTGTCAACAGCAGTCAGTTTTTCAGTTTGTCATTACATCTGCTCACAGGTCACCTTGACAGACACCTGACATAACTGTGACTTCCACACCACTTCTGCAGTGAGACAGAGAAAGCTTTGTCTTCCTACAGGGTGTGATGAGACTTCTCCTAATATTTGCCTTTGGTATGTGTGTTGTGGGTGTATGTGTTTTTCCCTGTGGCATTTTGCTCCTTAGCTTTGCCGAAAATAGTGTGGCAGAGGTGAAGAGGACGGCGCCAGCTGCTGGAACAGTGTTGCATGTTGCTTTTGTCGCTATCAGCTACTGTCTGTTAACAAGCTCATTTTTGCTCTGTCTGCCTGTCTGTCTGTGTGTGTTGGTAACAGTGATAGGCTACTCTGTGCTCAGCGTCACGCTGGTTAGTGCCTTTTCGCTCTCGGCTGTGTTTGTGGTGCCCCTGATGAAGACGCGCTTCATGAACAGGGTGCTGGTGTTTTTCATCTCCCTCTCCATCGGGACACTCTACTCCACCGCAGTCCTGCAGCTCCTTCCAGAGGTGCAGTATACACCTCTCTCCCCTCACACCAGAGTCCACCAAACAGCCAT
The DNA here is from genome assembly GCF_963457725.1 of Sprattus sprattus. Classification (NCBI taxonomy): domain Eukaryota; kingdom Metazoa; phylum Chordata; class Actinopteri; order Clupeiformes; family Clupeidae; genus Sprattus; species Sprattus sprattus. The sequence goes on along the minus strand of NC_137913.1, from coordinate 17,876,962 downwards.
CACGCCAGATCTCCTGGCCGTCGTTGTCTTTGCACCAGAATCACCAGTTTCACTCAACGATCTTTCACTCTGACTGTTGGTGTGCTTTCCTTTCTGCTGGGAGTGACAAATTATCTCAGACAAATTATCTCAGATATCCTTCTATCTCACTCCTTTCATTCTCTCTCTCTCTCTCTCTCTCTACACCACAATAAGCACAAGGCCACTGCATTCCCCCTCTATCTCTCTTAAAGCCAAATAGGCCTCTTGATGACAGCCCCCCCCCCCCCACACACACACACACACTAATCCTCCTGGTCTTTCCTCAGGTTCTTTTCCTCCTCAGGGACTGACGTGCCTCTGTCTGATTCAGTGGATCTGTTGGTGATGTCTTCATCTGCATGTGTGATTAACAACTCCTCTGTATTCCTCCTGGGTAAAAAGGGCCATCGATCATGTCAACAAAAGGGCCAGCTGTGATGCAGTTGCCCTGCCAGGTCCTCTCTCGCTCCAGTGAATTCAGGCTGGTCCTGCTCTATTCTGTTCTCCCCTTAAAGCCCTCATCATCCCCCATGGGCACAGTGTACTCTGTGCAGTCCGTTAAAAAGCTTCTTTACCATCCCAACAATGACAAAAAGAGCTTCTTTTTTTATTGCTTGCTAATTACAGTGGAGCCTGTGGGGGCTTTCCTGTTTCCTGTGTGAGCCTGCTATTGTGAGATGGCTCCAGGGTGTTTAAGAGGAAGTGAAGTGGCAAACACACACAAACACCGTAGTATGTGATGGTTTCAGCTTACCTTCCCAGGTTCTGCCCCGTTATCTCACCGACATGGTTGAGCGGCTGGGAGCCAGAAGATGGGTATCAGTGACCTATCAGGAAGCCATGCTCAGTCCGGCGTGCCTATTCAACCGTGAGCCTTTTTTTGATGTTGAATAGGTCAGCACTGCTGGGTGCGTGTTCATGCTGGGCGGCTCCTGCCACACCGCCACAGGGTACACTGATCAGCCTCTTTGGGCGGAAACACTCACTAGAGAGACTCGAGATACATGGCTTGGGCAGATGAAGGGTGCTAAACACCAGAACATGAACAGATTCACGTGCTGTGACCGCTGTTGTGGAGGATTTGCTTTCAGCATGGGCAGGCCAGCGGTCTTCTTGCATGATGTCGGCAGTTCTATGAGCTTTGTGATTGGTTGAATAGTTTCTGCGCCTCATGGGGGAAATGGAAAAACCTGAAGTTGTCTGACCACTCGTCATGCCCATTCACAGTTCTACAGGAAGCCTCTCGCATTTCTCGCTCACTTTTGCCTGTTGGTTGGTTTGTTTGGGCCTCAATCAAGGGTTCTGTGCCACCTCTAATTTATCCTAATTCTCCTGCCTCACCATCCAAAAGAAGAGTCTGATTGAGAATAAAATCCCATGATGACCTCAAGCACTCCACATTTAAAAAAAATTATTATAAAAAGAATCCTTTTTAATTAATCTAACAGGTTATCTGGTTCTCCTTTTTTCCTCCCTGAAAGATCGTCACATCCCTTTTTCATTGGATCTTTATTTCCCAGTATCCTAAATACATTTTTTCTTTCTTTTTTTGTAATTCTTTCCCTCCCTTTCTCCTCCTCTCTCTACCGTGACTGCTGTGGGTGTTGGTGCCAGTGTGGGGTTATGGCTTCCTGTGTGTGACGGTCATCTCCCTGAGCTCACTGGCGGGGGCCTGCGTGGTGCCCTTTATGAGGAAAACCTTTTACAAGCGCCTCCTCCTCTACTGCATTGCCTTGGCCATTGGCACGCTCTACTCCAACGCCCTGTTCCAACTCATCCCAGAGGTAGTGGGGGGACAAGGGGTGTGTGTGTGTGGGAGGGGAGGGGGTGGTAGGGGGGCTAGTTCAGCCCCTTCTCAGCCTCAGCGACTCTCCGGAAAGGCCCAGCCAAGAGAAAATGAAATTTGCTTTCTCAAAAATTCTCTCAAAAAGTTGAAATTCTCTATCGAAATTCTTTTCTTTTTTTCCCACCCCAATCAATGCAATTTAATCGACCAAATCAAAGTCTGGCGATTTGTACAGCTCTGGGAACATTGGCCCTTGGAGGACTGTAATAGCTGGTGACTGGGGAAGCTCTGAGGCACTCTCTTTGTTTTTAAGATGGCTTCTACTATTCATTACTGATATATAACCACTCAGCTCTCTATACATATAACATGTTAACAAATACCCAGTAAAACAGCACAGCATTCCTCTACTGCACATTTATTGTTTAACCTGCTTGGACACTTAAGCTGAACTTTAGGTCCATGTTATTAAGATTGGTACTGGTTAGACATTGACTGTATTTGTAACTTAGTAAGATAGATAGTTGACTTTGTCATAGAAGCTTGAAACCTGGCTGCCATTGTTTTAAAATAATATACATCTTAACATATTCTGAGATGATATAATTTACAATGTATACAAATGTAAGAAGAGCACTTTGGAATTGTTTCAAAGTGACTGATTTTGTGCTTCCTTTGCAGGCCTTTGGCTTTGACCCCATGGAGGATTACTACGTGTCCAAGTCCGCTGTGGTGTTCGCAGGCTTCTATCTCTTCTTCTTCACTGAAAAGATTTTGAAGATGATACTGAAGCCAAAGAGCGGGGTGAGCATCAGCAGAAATGTTTTATTAGCCCCACTGGGCACTGTGTCCTAGTATCCCATTGGACAGCTGCCTTTGCATTCAGAGCATGTTCTGTTTCTGCACTACATTGGGGAAGAAAATGTGAGTGTGAAGTCTTCACACGTGTTCACACATGGGATAGGCGGGGCCACTTCTGGGTGTCGGCTCTGGAAAAACAACCGCTCATCCACATGTCTGCATTCAGATGCACAGCAGCAGCACAAGTGTTTGTGCCTATGGGCTTGGCTTGGTGTGTCATGAGTGACGTTAGTCATTGTCTCAAGAGCCCAAGGGTAAATTGTTTTCTATGTTCTCTTCCTTCATGTCACCTGTAGATAATAGATGTGTGTAACTCCCATGTGTTTGGCTTGGTGTACGTGGCAGTTCAAGGTAAAAGGTCATACTCTGTGAAATCAGACCGAGAATATTTGCCATAGCTACAGAAACAACATTTGTTCTGTGTCCTGTCATTATAGCAGTGTATGTGTGGGGAGGGCGGTGTAATTGAAATAGGACATGTGTTGCCTTAGCAATAAGATTCATATTGGATTCTGTCCACACAGTCTTCTAAACTATGACGCGCCATAACTGATAACTGGTTTATTGTTTTGGTACTTAAGTCTGTAGTAGTCAGACATAGTAAATATGTACTGTGGCACTGCAGTCTTGGTGACCTTTGCCCTTTTATTCCCCTCAGGGCCAGGGTCACGGCCACAGCCACTACCCGGTGGAGTGCTACACCTCTAAAGGAGACATGGAGGATGGCCTGACGGAGAAGCTGCAGAACGGTGAGGCGGGCCTGGCCCTGCCCCGGGTGGACGGCGAGCTCAAAGGGGTCGGGGAGGACGACAAGATTCTCAGCACGCGGCAGACTCTACAGGTGAGGCGCCAGCCACCAGTCTGCACACGGCACCATGGCACTGTGCCAGTGTGTTTGGAGGGGAGGCAGGACAAGCTATTGAGGGTGGCATGATCTCTGTTTGACCCCAATCAAACATGGATGTGCTACTCTCTGTTTCAACCAGTAGGGCTAGCCCCCTCTTTTTGTTCTTTGCTGTGTTAATTGGGTGAAGCTGTGCAGAATGTGCATGTAGTAGCCTGTTTCTGAGTTGGCGTTTCAGTGTATAAATAAAAAGGAAGGATGAGCGTTGATCGTGACTAGGCTCGGCGTTAGACTTACTAGAGGGTGGAGAAGTTGGGGGCTGAGGTCTGTTTAAAGACATAAGCAGGGGCAGGCCATACCGCATGGGGGGGGGGGGGGGGGGGTGTTACTGGAGAGGAGCTTAGGGTGACCAGCCCCCCCCCCTTGCTTATCCCAACAGCATCTGTTACATTTCACCACCACAACCGTTCACTTAAGAGGTCCCTTCAGTAGCTAGCGATATGTAATTAAAGGTAGCACGGAAAAAGTGTGTTCTATTGAGAGGATGTTGAAATGCAGATAATGTTTCAATATGTATTTTCCTAAATAAAAAAAATTAAATGGGGGTTGGGTAAGTGTTATTTTGATTACAATGCATACATATTTGAGTATTGGAATGTAAAAAAAAAAAAAAAAAGAATCATATTTGTCAGTCTCAAATGATAATGTTTATGCAAAGTGTACATTTCATATGGAGTTAGGGTAGCACCTATCTACCTATAAGAAAGTATACCTAAAACCTGACCTGGTTCTAACCCCAAATCTGTGTTCTGCTCTGAAGGACACCCAGAGTGCTGGAGGGGGTGGTGGTAGTCACGGACGCGGCGGCTGCTACTGGCTAAAGGGCACGGCCTACTCGGACATTGGCACGCTGGCCTGGATGATCACGCTCAGCGACGGCCTGCACAACTTCATCGATGGCCTGGCCATTGGTGCCTCCTTCACCTCCTCCGTCTTCCAGGGTGTCAGCACCTCCGTGGCTATCCTGTGTGAGGAGTTTCCCCATGAACTTGGTAAGATTGGCATTCACCGTGTGTGTGTGTGTGTGTGTGTGTGTGTGTGTGTGTGTGTGCAAAGAGTGTTTCAGTGTAATATGCTGCTGCATAGCCTTGCTGGAGGAGGCGTTTATGTATGTTGATTCAGGTGAACGCACGTTCAATTTAAGAATCAGTGCACAGCTAAGAACACTTTGGCGGTTTCCAGGCATCCATAAATGCGGCGGAGATCATTTCTTCGGTTGGTCTTAGGTAGCTCGTAAGAAGATATTTTAGAAGACTGTTTGAGAATGACGTCCAATGGTCTCCAAAGTAAACTTGCAAGTGAGCAGTACGTTTTCTGGGAATGCTTGTCCCCGGCTATTTTAAGCTGTGATTCCAGCACAGTAGCCTGTAATAGTAAGAGAATAACGAAAGGCTTTACAAACCGAATGCAATGGCAGGGGCTACAACAGGCATTGCCTGAATGCAGTCCCTTGGAAGAACAGTTGCGTACATGTTTTCTACTAATGCCTCCCTCTTGTTTCCCATCCCATGCACAGGTGACTTTGTGATTCTCCTTAATGCGGGCATGAGCATCCAGCAGGCGCTCTTCTTCAACTTCCTGTCAGCATGCTGTTGTTACCTGGGCATGGGCTTTGGTATTCTGGCTGGCAGCAGCTTCTCGCCTAACTGGATCTTTGCGCTAGCCGGTGGCATGTTCCTCTACATCGCCTTGGCTGACATGGTGAGCTCACAGTTAAATAAGCTGACCTGGGGTCAGAGGGCTTAAGACAAGTCGAGGTCAAACTCTGTAGAGGCCATTTGGAAGCCGTGTCTCATATATGCATATATGCCAGGTTTAGTTGATAGAAGTTTTTAAGATCCCAGGTCAGAGAACCAGACTTGTTTGCAGAGGCATGAGATGTTGGCAAAATCATATTTTGGTTTGAAAGCTGCATTTTATAACAAGTGCCAGATAGGCTAGCATTTTCGAAGTGAGCAATAAGCTAAACACATATTTTGACCAAACCATGTGGAGCAAGTGTATGAGAAGTCTCCTTTTAGTATTCCATTTTACTGTTAAATGTAGGAACAATACAAGCTGTTTTACAATCGAGTGATTCATCTTCCTCTGGCTCAGCACCACATTCTCAGGCATGTCCTCTCCCTCTCCCTCTCTCTCTCTCTCTCTCTCTCTCTCTCTCTCCCACTAGTTCCCCGAGATGAACGAGGTGAGTCGTGAGGAAGAAGAGGCCGGAGGCACCGGCTCGCTCGTCACCTTCGCCATCCAGAACGCTGGGCTGCTCACTGGCTTCGCCATCATGCTGCTCCTCACCATGTACTCAGGCCAGATCCAGCTAGGGTAGCGTCACGCACCGCACCCTACCCCCTTAGTGACTGGGGACACTCCCCACACCCACCCCTCCCCACTACTGACCTAAGACCTGTTCCAAAGGGCTTAGAGGAAGCCCCTGGAAGACCCTCTCCCTCTCCATCTCAGGCCCTGCGTTGCCAGAATCCCCCCCCCTCCATTTTTGGAGCTACTCATGGCAACTTCTGAAGGGACCCAAACATAAAGAATATGCATAAGTACTTAACTGACATAAGTACATCCTCTGATACTCATCACCCAAGGTATTGCTTCTCATCTTCATCATTCGCTCTCAGTGAACCTGCCTTCGCCCGCCTGAGACAAATCTGGTCTCATCTGTCGTTTTGATCCAAAAAGAAGAGATGATATCATGAACCTACTGTAGTCAAGGGCAACAGCGCTGAGGATATGTGTCCTAGCTTCAGTTCTCACCTAGCGAGAACTCCGTGACTTTGTGATTCTTCCCAATGGAGCAGATGTTATCTTATTGTAAAGGCAGTTGTCTTTGATTCAAGGTAATATTACTTGTGCAATTTCTTTTTTTTTCTTCTTTCTTTTCTTCTTCCTTTTTCCAAATCAGCTTCACTGGAGACTGGGCCGGATGGCCGAGGAGTAAGTTTAGCCTTACGACCAGAGCAGCATTAAAGAAAGATGGTTCTCTTACGTGTTAGAAGGGTGAATGTGAAGCAGTTCCTCATGTTGGCTAAAAGCTGACAATCATAGAGTTCCGGCCCCATTTCTACTTGGATAATCAACATGATTCTCTGCACAGCGTAATTCTACTCCCCAAAATGCTGAGCCCCTGTAGGTATTTGCATGTGCAGATAGTGTTTGATAAAAAGGTTTTATCGTTTGAAAGACACCCATGGTTGTACATCCTAAGGCACGAAGACCAAATATGAGCCTGTATCTTTTTTGTTCTTTTTTTTTCTTGCCAGTCTTTACCTCTGTGTCTACCCAAACCTCTTCATGCAGTTTATATGTGGTAGGATTTCTGTTCAGTTCAGCCATGCGTGCCCCTGATCAAATTCTGGTCAGGCTTCTAATCATTAAAAAAAAAGAAAACCTGCAAGTTTGAATGCTGCTGTTAGCATAACCAAACTTTATAGTCTTTTTTTGTTTGTTTCTCATGTAGTGTCCTTTGGGCACTGGTAAAGGACAAGTTCTCTAGGTCTGTGTGTGTGGTGAGGTTTGTAGTGGAAAGGTGCTGGTTTTTCGCCATTTTTGTATGAGAGGTTATGTATATTTTTACCCATGGTATGTGCTTGGGGCTTTTTCATCTCATTAGCATCATGTTAAATTAGCTCCAAAGTTGAACCATTTTCAAGTGGGACAAAAAGCCATTCCCTGGAACATTTGCAGCTTTGTCGTGCATACGTTTTTTTGTTTTGTTTGTTTGTTTGTTTGTTGTCCACGAAACTGCCTTGTTGTCCATTATCCAGAACATTGCTATGTCTGTATAAGCAGGCGTCAACAGACTGACAGCCATATTATATCAAAATAACTCCTATACCCCTTTATGACTCATAGCCTAGTTATATTTACTGAAAGTTTAACTGATGCAAAACTGAGCCAATATTCTGATCAGAATATTCACACCTTCAGTTTTGAACTGTACCTGGAAAATCACAGTCTATGTTAATGGAGTAGATCGTCATTTCACAATCACTTTCACCTTTTAACTGTCATTTCAGTACGCCATACTGAAAACTACGTCTTTTTGATGTAATAGGTACATTATGTGTTAAAGTTAAAACAAAGATCTCACCCCGGCCAATTATTAATATCAAACTACTTATTTGAAACACTTAAATGGATCACTGTAATAGTTCTTTTTAAACGCTATCCGAAGCTAGCGTAACACTTGGCAGCCTAAATCACACCAGCTTGGTGAAAACAATGAAAATTGTAAGTAAGGAAGTAAGTGGCTGGTACTCTTAGAGACAGACGCAAATACTAAAGTTGAGTGCTGTGCCTTTCATTTCTGTTCAAGAGTTTGTGAACATCAGGGTCAATGTAAAACTGTGTTCACCTTGCTATGAGAGGGTTCCTGAACAGACTTTTCTAACATTATACCTAACTAACTATTGGCATTGAGCTGATTGTGGCAGTATGCTAAATTCTTAACATTACATGCATGGTGTTTTGGTGTACTTTGGAATTTGACTTATTTGAGATAATGAATTTGCATTCCTTGCATTGTGTTAATTAATCCTTGCATTAAAGGTTTAAATAACATGATTGTTTTTCCTGTATGGATTGTGGTATTGTAGGCTGTGTATAGCTAAGGCTTGTAGCAGCTACCACTCTTCACATTCAGGCATCATCAGTGACATTTATGAATAATTTGGACCACATTCAAGAACTACAAATAGTGATAATTATAGTACTCTTTGAGATTGTGTTGTTATTCTTTTTGAGAATGTGTTTGCCACCTAAATCAGGTCAATCTAAATTTGTCTTTGGACATTCCCCTTGTGTTGATTTAAACGCATTTAGAGATCAATTTCAGTCGATTTAGAACGGACATGCCTAGGACTTAACTGGTCTATTAAGGAATCAAGCCATGTGCATTAATGGGGTTCAATTCCTATAGACTGACATGCACACATTGTACTGTTACATGCAGTTTTTGAGGTTATTCTAGTATGTTGATTGTACTGTTTTTGAATTGCTATGCACTGATTGTTTTTTTTTTTTTTTTTTTTTTTGATTATGGATTACTTTTCAGCCTTTGTTTTATACGTATTAGATGTTAGCAAGCAGTACAAATGATACCAGTGAGCACTTCCCCTGAACATTTTACTCCATATTAAAATACCATTTGTTGATCATAAGTGGTTAAGCCTAATGCCAGTGACTGTCCCCCTGCTGGTTGACCAAGAGCAGAATATTTCATAGTGCTGCGAAAACTGCAATTATTTCAAAATGAGACTAAATGCTTCAGTCCTTTTCATTCTTTGCATCCCATTTTTTCACTCAAAATGTGTTAACTTGCATGAAAATGCACCAAGGTAATTGTGTTATAGTAGTTTTATTTTTTTATTCTTTTTTTTTCCCCATTATGGATTGCTGTGTCATCCATATTGTTTTCATTTAAGATTATGAACTCATGTTTCATACTGCATAATATACAAGTGTATACAAAAAGTGAGGTTAAAATGTTTTCAATAAACACTGTAATCACAAAATGTAAGCAGAAGAACAGCACAATATTCTAATCTATACTCGTCCTGAATGAGTTTGCTAGTAGGGGCTGGTTTGAATTCCACTGTTCTACTTGTAGAAATAGAACTGTATCCTTTTTCAGTTATGCAATTGCATTGTCTAAACAGAACAAAATGGTCTGATTTCTGGTTGTGCAGGTTACTGTGTAACATTTGCTCATTATAAATGGCCATTGGTGTGATTGTTGCATCCATGTAGTGTTTCTGGGTCAGTTTGGGGGGAGAGTGTCTCAGGTGAATTTCATTCCAGTACCCTTGAACGAGTTTGTACAGTGAACCATAACTGTCTCTCTTGCAAAGTGCAAGGTTGTCGTATGAGACGCTTTCAAACCATTGTTCTAACTGGCAGGCTTTTAACAGTGTCTCATATTGGAGATATAGTGGGAAAATAAGCTGATATAATCTTATTTGTGAAATAAAATGGAAATATTTGTAAAATAAAAACTTGCTTGTCTCGTTTTCTGTTGAAAGCTTCCATATTGTAATTTTTTTTTTTTTGTCGTACATGTTTCCTGTTAATTGAGGGAAGTCATTTTTGGTTGAAAGGACTTCACAGGAAGTTGTAACAGACTCACTGTTATTGGCTTCTGCTAGTGGTTAGCTCTCAGGAAACAAAACATGTAAATACTGAACTGCACATGGTTAGCCTGGCTCCACATCAAAGACATACAGCATCAGTGCGCTCTACTGCCTGTCAAGATCCTCAGACGCAGGAACAGAAAATTAAGGGAGTGATTTTTTTTTTTTTTAGGCTTTCAGAATGTGGCAGGACGTGTTCGCTCCAGTGTCAAGTAAAATGTGAAATAAAGAGAATCACTGCTCGTGGTCCACTGGCTGCACACGACTTATGAGAGGGTGCTCCACCCCATTTACACCTGAATTGTGTGAACTGAATTCAGTTTATGTTTCAATCTATGGTACATACTCTACGTGTTAGATAAAAGTGATACGTGTCTGTGGTTTATTTGTTCGGGCAAGTTATTTGTTCCTATCAAAATTAAAAAAAAAACTTTTGCACAAGCTCGTACAGCAGGCCAGTCTAACCCACATTTCACTCGAACTGTGTGTAAAACACGAAAAGCTGGCTCCTCCTTATAAAAATGGGTTTGGACTTAAATTATTTAATAATTTTATGCAGATAACGTCCCTTTCATAATTTGATACAACCCTGCATCAAGAGATGTATCCTGCTGTGTTTGTGTACAGTTCCAAATCCCCAGAAGAAGAGGCTTGACTTACTTTTTGACCTGGTTTAGATTCAAAGCACCTTAAGCCACAACATGCCTTTTATTCCTGGTCACAGTACATTGAAGCAGCAATCAATGTTTAATTTGAAAAGAAAGGCTACCTCATGGCCCAGAACTCATGTAGACTGGTGCACACATAGTCTTGATACTTACAATGTGCTCTACATTTTTAAATATATAACATGGCTGCCGTTATTTTGAATGTCTGGGCCAGATAAAAGCCTAGGCGTATCAGAACGGGGGAAATATGCAGTAATACGCTGATAAGAGGCAGACAGGAAGACTGAGTAAACCATTTTGTCATTTGTGTTAAAATAATCTGTAGTTTGTGAAAGGATGTTCTGTATTCACTGGTTAATTTGCCATGTTTAGAGAGACACAATAAATGTGTGAGCAGGATGTTGTTCTATGCAACTGCTGACAAGAGTCAACAATCTATTTAGCAAATGGCTAGAAATTAGCCGTGCAATGTCAAGAGCGGTTGTTCATTTTGACAGCATTGCTGCACGATGATGTCTTGTCATCTGGAGACATTTAAGAGGCAGCTACATTGATACTTGATACTTGTGTAATGCCTTCATGTGGTGGGAACCGTAGACACATCTGCAGTTTGCATCTGATTTGGGTCCAATAGGAAGTGTGCTATGAGGAAGGATAAGAACCAGTGATGGGGGGAGGGGGCAGAGATTGAGCTAAAAGAAAGATGTTACCCATGTTCAGCTGTGCAACAAAAAGAGAAAGTGAAAAAAACAAGCTACTTTGTATTGTGACGTCTGTGTTCATCTTCTCCACAATGCCCTGGAAGGAAGCCAATCATGACACCCACTGAAGATCATGATTAGATTTGTATTGAGGGTGTGAAGATTGTACGGCTTGCAGCAATTTTTCCCTCTCTCTCTCTCTGTCTTTTTCCTCTCACTTTATATCTCCCTCTTCCGCTCAGCAACAGTCGTGCATCAGCTCACAGATTTAGGGAACTTCCTATTCAGTGTTGCATGGTCCCCAGCATGCAACTTGGCTAAGGTGGGCACTTATAAACTTTGAATCAAACACGGATAGGCCTGCGAAAGCATCTTCCGCTCTCTCTCTCTCACACACACACACACACACAGCCCACCACAGCACAGATCTGCTGGGAGTTCAACCATGCTCCTTTTCTGTGATTTTGCTAACCAGCCAAATCCAACCTTGCAGCCCCTCTTTTTTCTTGCCACTTCATGAGAAATGCGCTAGAACAGCAAAGGACACACCAAAGCTCTGATTGACTTTGCACATTCCACAGTCTCCAAGGTTTATAATTGCATATTAAGGATGCCTGATGGAGGATGGGAATGGCACTCTGATAAATAGTGGTGTCAGTATGTTATCAAACCTGAGTGGGCCCAAGTAGACACCTCTGCTGTCACATTTTACAGCAAGGCTAGCAGGCAGTAAGCCCCTCCTTTTGTCTGAAACTCACACTAGCTGTGACCTTTAGCCTCTCAAGATGTGGAATAAAAACATGAACTTACACTCAAACAAGCACTTGTTAAAAAAAGAACAAACACATACAGTACACACACACACACACACACACACACACACACACACACACACACACACACACACACACACACACACACACACACACACACACACACATACACACACACACACACACACACACACACACACACACGCACACACGCACACACACACACACACACACACACACACACACACACACACACACACTAATGGCTGTACACAGACCTCAAGGGGATCCAAATCCAGCATAAACCCACACATGGCCATTACAAATAGCATGGGCAGAGCCACATATCTTTTTTAAATGATCCTTCGCAGTGCTGGTTCTCTGTGGGTGGTGCATAAGTGAGCTTTTGGCTTATGAGGCATTAATAAGGGAAGACTGCCAGTTCTGGCTGGCCTCTAGCCCACTTACATTCCCAGTCTGGGTTGTGCCTTTGGTTGACTTTCAAGAGAGAAGTACAAGGCCGAATCTCGATTCTTACCCTTGCCCCTTTTGCTTTGTCTTGTCTTTGTCTTAACCCTAGCACTTGCAAGTGTAAGGGCCAAGGGCTGAGATCTTTCCCCTATGAAATGAGACGCCACTCGGTTTCGGGTACGTCATGCGTGACTGTATGAGCTATGAAACTAGCGATTTAAAAAAAGTCTAATGAAGAACATGGTTGCAAATATATATGTATAGGGGAGAGCGGGGTAATGTGAGACATCGGGTAATGTGAGACACCCCCTGTATCTAGGCTAAGGAACACATTTTTGGTCAAATGACAATTATGTTTTCAAGCCATTCCCATTCCCCCCTTGCCATGAAGGAGAGGTTGGTGCTGGTGCTGTGGAAAGTATGTTTTTGCACAAAAATGTGTTTTTTGCATGTAAAAGTAAATTTTCTTGATGTGAACTAAATCAACTGTTGTGTCAAAGCAAATTGATTCAGGTAGAAAAACTTATATCATACATGTTGATGAACTTCCAACATATAAAACCATGTGATTGATGTTGGTGAAGATTAGCCTGAAATGCTTAGAGATGTTGTTTTTTCTAAAAAAAAAGTGGCTGCGGGGTAAAGTGAGACATATGCTGTGGGGTAAAGTGAGACACTGTTTAGAGAGATCTAACCCTGGCAAAACACTCCCCATCTACCAGATTGCAGGACTTGTGAATGAGGCCTTTTTGTCAGCAGTGACACAACGGAATATCTCTTCTGGATTCAAGTCCACTGGGATATTCCCATATAACCAAGCTTTTTTCCCTGAGGAAGTGTTTGCACCATCTCTGGTGTCAGACCGGCCAAATCCTGAGCTGAATTCCACTGGTCCATCCACTTCAGATGACTGTAACCTTCGCGTCGGGGTGCCGTTCGCCCTGTCGGGGCTTATTTTCACGATAATGACCGGCGTTCCATACATTATCCCTTACAAAATGAGTACGAGGCTGATATTCTAATCCAGCTGGGTCTCTGGGTCCTGTGTTCTGAGTCCCAGGCTGTTCTAGCTGGTTCTGATTATGGTCCTATGCCTGTGTTCTAATCTAACTGGTCATTCTAAACCTGATTGTTCAAATCCTTGATTGTGATTGGCTAAAAGCCGTTGTAAAATCCAGCATTACCTTACAATTTGACCTGATTACATTCCATATTACTGCGCAGCGAATGGCAAGGAATTCATATAGCGCATTTCATACCCAGTGTTCCATCTGGCTGTTGCGTTGCTTCAAGGGTTGCGTGGCAACGATTTATTTAGGAACTATAATTTTTAGTGGCGGAAGAATGACGGTTTATCATTAAACTGTTGTTTCTTAAATTGAATTGTCTTTAATTATGAAACCATATCAAATATGTGTAGTAACAGGTTTAGAAAAGCAATAAGCCCCGCGAGTCCGTGCTTTGCGCTGATTTTAGAACAGGTAAGGGGGTTTAACGGCACTCCGCTTCGCGTCGTGCCTAACAACTCCCTTACCTGTTCTAAAATCAGCGCAAAGCACGGCCTCTTGGGGCTTATTGCTTACTTCTATCTGTCATTTGAATGTTAACAAAAACATTTTTAATTATATTATGTTGTACATGATTTTGTTCGGAGTTACTTTCAAGTGTTATGTTAAAATGCTTAATTGACCAATCCCCTTGATTCTGTTACTAGTCCGATATAGGTTTTGGAATGTGTAGTTGTCAAGCTAGCTGTCAGGATTCTTACTGTTACAACATGTGTTGTTATGGTAGTTTTAAAGTGGAAAAAGTAAGTGGATCACTTTACCCCGTTGATTTCTCTGGTCTGTCTCACTTTACCCCTAAGCTGGGGTAAAGTGAGACACAAGACCACTTTTTTTAAAACAATCATATTTTCAATGCCCTTTGTCTTGAAGACATTCTGATGATTTCAATTGCTAGGAAACATCCTGAATAAATGGGATATGTGTACATTTTACTGATACATCAATTAAGCTCGCCTAGAGGAGAGCAAATGTAAAAAATGTCTCACATTACCCCACTCTCCCCTACAACTGTGTAGAGCACGAAACAAGACTGTCGTCATTTTTAAATTAATTATAAGCCAAAAATACTTACATGTAGTGTATGTAGCATGATAGCTGGCAAGCTACCATATAAGCCAATGGAGTGGTGGTATAGGCGCTAATTGTATCCTAAAACTACCGTTTGAAAGCTTCAGTTAAGACCTACAATACTATGCATCGTTCGAGTAGCACATTTCAGATCAAACCGAGTCATTATAAACATATAAAAAGTTGTGTAGATAGCTTTATTCATGTAAAATATTCCTCGCTTTAAGCAGCCATGTTTTTTTGAAAATTCCCGAGCTGGTTTCGCGGTGTGCTCTGGGATAGCCCTTGGAGGAGCAAGGTAGCTCTCCGATCAGCTTAAAAACGAGGGCCATACACCATTTAATCTTACCCCTTAATCTTGATCAAATTGGGTATTGAGACACCACTAGCTCTCACATGAACGCGCAACTTCAAGGGTAAGGGGAAAGATAAGGGGTAAGGGGAAGTATTGAGATTGGGCCTAAGTTTGCTGATGTCTTCTTAGATTTGCTAGTGCAGTGAAGCTTTTGCCACATAAGGTGTACGAAGATGTACAACCTCTCCCTCGAGTGAATGTGCTGGTGATCTCGAAGGGTTCATTGTACTGTGAAACTCTTGCCAAGCTAATAGCAGGTTGATTTTCTGGCTGCAATTTTTTGCCACACTGGGAGCAGGAGTATAGCCTCTCTCCAGTGTGAATGCACTGATGCAACTTTAAGTAGGATCTGAAGTGGAAGCTTTTCCCACACACCTCACAGGAAGATCTTCTGGATTTCTCCCCCGTCTCTGTGTGTGACATGGTGTTCTGCTGGACACTGCTGACTGCCAGGGACCTAAAGGGGGATGTGGAGGATGGGGGAAGATGACTCTTTCCCTGGACAACAAAGACACACACAAGCATCAACATCTTTCTCACAACTCCATCTGTCAACATCTGCTATATGAACTATACTACCCTCTCTAATCATCCATGTAGCTACAACTGCATGGACTCCCAAATTAACTACAAGCATGAAAAGTAGAAAACAGCCTGGTGGTTCTCCGTGGAGCGGGTTGGACGCAGGCCCATTCAGGACAAACCAAATGGAAAGGACTGACACTGCGATGACAAACCAGCAATAGATCCTGAGGATTTGTGTTCTGCTGATAGCATTAACCGAAGGCCGACATGGGCCTGCAAATTCGTTAAGGGAAGGCAAAGTAAGGCAGAAGGAACCAGATGCATGGTTGCCCTGCACTAGCAGGTCAGTCAGGGAGGAATCATAGCCAGGCAGCACTGCAAAAGGATCAGAAAATGACGGAGTTGTAGGAAGAAGTCAAAGGTAAGCTTTTTCTGGGATCCCTTTCTGTGACGCCTGAGGACTACTGGGGAACAACAGGACTACAGGAGAACGACATCAAAGACAAATCTCAGCGACAGCCAAAAGGACGTCCCCATCAGCTTCCCAGGGCATATGCCCAAGCCCAATTAATTAATTTGACAACTTCTTCGACACCAGTTGTCAGACGGCAAGTATCTTCAAGGATTTCCTGATTTTGTGGAACAGCTCCAGATAGTCAAATGTGCAAAATCAGATCTCTACTTACCTTTGAGGCCCACAGCCTCTCAATCTGGAAAGGAATCGGGGGAAAAAAACATCTTCTTCCCAGTGGATGGAGAGAAAACCCCACTGTTGGTGGAAAACCCCATGTGAAGTGTTGGGAGGCTGTTCACTGCTGTCTTGTCAAACATGCACATCACAACTCCATGTCTGATGTGATCAGCTCTAAAGATGGATGCCAAAGCCAACAATTACATGTACTGGGCCTTCTTCAGTGCCTCTCCAATACAGCCCTGTTCAGGAAGAACACTCTCACACTCCAACTTAAGTGTCTCTGCTTGGGCTAAAAACAGGAAAAGGTGAGAACCCTCTTCGACCCACGAGATTCATCTGATCTGAAACACCAGTTTTAAAACGTACTTCTTACGATGCTGTCTGGTCCCAAGTTCTCCCGCAGTCTTTTATTGCCTGAATGATGGGGTAAGTCACCTTCTCATTATGAGCTTTTCTAAAGCTGGACAGAAACACATAAAACAATGTTCACTGCCAGTAAAAGCTTTTGCACACCCCAGATATTCACTTTTCCCATTTATTTTATACAAAAATGTATGTTAAGCACTTAGAGGTTGTTGAGTGAACATCTTATTATGGTAATTTAAGCCCGCTGAGAGAAATATCCATTCTAACATTACAATTTTAAGGTGTATAACAGTGCATGTCTTCAATGGCATCATATATTAGAGGTCAGTCTGTGATTCTGGCACGCAGAATGGACAGCTCAACCATGAGGGCTGTGAATGCCATGCTAATGCAGCCTCAACTGTCCGCAGATGACTGAGTGAGGAAGGGCTACAGGGTCATGTTTGTTATGACACAAAACAGCTCCTTGAGGAGCCCCACATTTCAGTCCAGAGCCCCATTAATTTTACACCAGTCTTCTCCATACCATTTTCTCAGTTCTTTGGCCTATGCAAGTCTATTGCTCTTGTTAGGAACCATCTCCCTGCCACAGCCCTGCATCCCTCAGTCTTCTGTGCACAGCTAAAGGGGCACAGTTAAAGGGGCACGAATGGCATTCGTTTAACTGCACAATGATTTCTGGTGCAAGCTGTTGGCTTCTATTAACGTTTCTTCTGCCTTTCACTTAATAAACAGCATGACATGTAAAGCACCTCTACAAAAGGTGTGTAAAGGGGTGTTCCTAATCGGTTAAACATTGCTGTCATCTATGTGCCACAATAATGGATATGAAAGCAAGGCTGGACATAAATAGGATAAAATGTAAATTAGTGCTGAAATGAAACAATTTTATTTTAAAAACCAAGTTGAACTATTGCATAATTGGACATACAGTACATGTCATGAGGTACTACTCTCCACTGTAGTTCTTCACCCAAACTTGGGTGTATGTGCCTTACTAAGTAAATACTAATAAGTACTGTTAAGTAGTAGTGCACTGTTGTTTCTTAAAGGCATAGTCCACGATTCTGCTGAAAGGTTGTGGATGTTTGAGCAGAGAACCGGAGTTTTCTTTAGCACACACAGAATGGGCAGCTACAAGCAGAGGACCAGGAGGAGCAACTTAGGGTATTGTATAAGAATCGTGGACTGTACCTTCAAGTATAAGTAGTTTGCACCTTAACTCTGAATGGGAAAAATAATAAAAATTCTCTCCTAAGGGTTTCTTTAAATTTTCTATGGAAGATTTCACCCATTCCCCTGAATCAAGACTACTTGATTACTATACATTGGACTGTGAAAAACTGTGAATGAACCTGCAGAGGCTGCGAGTACCCACTATGCAGTGGTCTTGTTTGTATTCATGTTTCTACCCAAGTGGAACTACATTTTTGTGTTTCAAACAGGGTATTTGTTCAAGACTCAGGGTTATTATAACTTATTCTACCGTCTGTAAGCACACCATTTTGCATTAGCCCAATTAGTAACCTTAGAGTGCATTTTCCCACTGCTGAAAATGACTATTGAATTTAGAGAGTATTTGTTTCAGCTGCACATCTGCTGTGTTCTCGGGTGATTTCTAATACAACACTTGAGGATGCAGGTTGGCAACTTATATAGAAGCCTCTGCCATGGGTGTATGAATGGGTAGATGTCTGAGGCATTCGTCTGTAAAGTGCTTTGAGTGCAGTATGAGTTGAAAAGCGCTATATGAATGCAATCCATTTACCATTTACTTACACTTCCCAGACTGTAATAGACTTAGTTTAGCTGTGGATGTCTTTTCACAATCAAGTTACAGAACAGACCCCATTGCACTTATATGCGAAGTGGCTGAGTTTGGATGCAATAACAGGTGATCCCATCATCGACCTAGCTGCGCACAGGACAGGTTTAGCAAATTTGGAAGTGACTGGTTTATAATATGAGGGAGGATACTGTCAGTACTGTCAGTAGCTGAACATGTTGTAGCCCAGGTGAACTGGTTCGAAGAGCAGGGAGATAAGTGGCACCTGGGTACCAACAGTACCTGCACTGGGGAACACATGTACCGTGGTCCTGTGGTTCATACATTCTTTTCAAAACGAGTCTTAGTCAGGGTGCTTGTTGTTGCTGCAAGGTGGCCTTTTCTGAAACAAGAGACAAGCTTATGTAATAATGATGTTTAAATGTGATTTTCTTTACGATAATGTTGGGTTCTACTGCGACATACTGTAATTGTTGATATCTTGCTAATGCGTATTAGATGTGCCACCCCAGAAAAGGAGAGGATGTGGTGATTTCAAAAAAGAAAACCTGTCCAGGTGACCATCATATTCCATGTCATAGTTCTCAATCACACTATTTTCAGACGATGATCTCATACACCACAGGCTCTTACACTCCAAATAAAGCAGTCAAAAGTACAGTTTTAGGATGTGGAAATATATTTCATAATTAATTATATGCCAATATTAAATCAATGTGATGCTTTGGAGGGGCAACAATTGCATTGCCAATGAAAATGCATTTGCCTGATTTAATGTGACTTCTGGTATAAACCACACCCACTTCCAGTCTTCTATCTGAATACAAAGACTGAGACAGATCATTGTTTTGGTTGAACAGATACAGATAATGATGTTGTTGTACACCTTTACCTCATAATATGTTCTTTTAGTGTCTTTAGTCTTTAGCCCATAACTTAGTTAATTCAGTATTATGACTCATGATCAGTCAGTATGAATTCAAATATTGTTCTTCAGCAATAAGGCCCTGGTTTGAAAAGCAACTTTTTAGATGTGGAGGTTTTCAATAGATTAAATGGAGAAATAAAACCGAGTTTTGTAATGAGATTCGTAAGATGAGTCTTCTATGTAGTTAAATATGTAGTTAACAATACAACAGCCATATGTCGAACAAAACGTTGAAACATTTGCCAAACAGAATTATTTTAATTAACTTTGAAGTGACTTTTATTTTGATGCTTTCGCCGACTGTTTCGCGTATTGTCACTAGCTCCACGGAACTGTGGGAGGCTAGCAGGCTAGCGACTCATTTTTGTCTGCAAATATTTCACAAGCAGTTTGCCACCTTCCGCTTCCCACAAATGTAAATTTCACATGCAACAGAGTTGACAATGATCCTTTTTCACAGTGGCAAGATAAGTTAATCATGTGACACCGTTCACATGACACAACGTCGCTGTCACCTTGCTTTAACAGGCTGATTTTGCTAGCCAAGCTATGGCCAAGATGGTACCGACATGGTTTGTTGCGACTTTGTTATTTCTTTGTGAGGCTCAGGGATCCCGTAAGGTGGTTCAGGTAAGAATTACAGGCTCTGTATCGATTCTTATATATTTCATATTGTAATGTGGAGTTTGATGAGAATCAGAAACGTTTTGATCAATGTGCAGCAAACTCTCATGGACCTGTAGGTTTTTTGAATTTCAAAACGAAAGGTCACTAGAAAGAAACGCAATTAAACCAGCCATAGCCTAAATACAATGCCAATGTCGTGTTATGCTGTCATGCATATACAATCTTCTTAAAAACATGACATTGTGGTTCTTCCATTGGTTACATTTAATTAGATGAACTGAACTGAACTGAACTCTGTGTTATTGTTTTTTTCTCCGCCAGGGGGGTAATACCTGGAAGCTCACTGATCCCAAACCTGAGTTTAGAGAGAAATACTTTTCTCAAATTGTGGACCACTTCAATTATAATTCCATGGGGAATGGGACGTATCTTCAGAGATACCTCATCACAGGTGAACTTAACTTATAATCAACCATATTCAACATTTTGTTGATTAAATAAAGAATCAGTACTGCTGTAAACTATTTCCTTGTCGCTTTTCTTTTAGATCAGTACTGGAAGAAAGACTATGGGCCCATCTACTTCTACACTGGCAATGAAGGAGACATCTGGGCATTTGCCTTAAACTCTGGCTTCATAACAGAGTTGGCTGCTAAGGAAAGAGCACTGGTGATATTTGCTGAGCATGTAAGAATATGTCCTCACATCATGTGACTGCCCATGCATGACTCGTGATTATGACAAAGGAAGGAAGTCACTGAACTCTGTTGAAGGATGTATTGTTAGGGATGCTTGGACATTAGTTTCCTCGCATGGCTTAACTCACCAATTCAATTGTCCAGTCAATGTCTAATTAGTGTCATCCAGATTTAATGAGTTTGAAAGAGACATTGTTTTAGTGACACTGTTGTCTCTGTTGTAGAGGTACTATGGTAAATCACTGCCGTTTGGCAAAGACTCCTTCCACATCCCTGAGGTGGGGCTTCTGACGGTGGAGCAGGCCCTGGCAGACTATGCGGTGATGATCACTGAGCTGAAGAAAGAGCTGAATGCCCAGGCATGTCCAGTCATTGTCTTTGGTGGGAGGTGAGAGAGCCTTGCACTCACTGTGAGAAACAGTGTAGTTGTGCAGCAGGACTTGTATAACAAAGAAACATGCCCAATAGCAAAACCAATCAGCTTTGAAACAGAAAACATAAAGTGGATGAAATATTACACTCCAACATTTCCACTTAGCAACAAAACACCATAATTCATCCGTATCAATAACAGTGCACGCGCTTGGATTGAAACTCTATCCTCTGAATACTTTTTCTGTCCACAGTTACGGTGGAATGCTGAGTGTCTACATGAGGCTGAGGTACCCCAACATTGTAGCCGGGGCTCTGGCTGCCAGCGCTCCTATTTTGTCCACAGCGGGCATGGGGGACCCAGCACAGTTCTTCCGTGACGTCACTGCAGTAAGTTCTGAGCTCTGGAAGAGTCATGAGCTACTGCTTGTTAACAGCTCAATAGCTATGGAAGCCGACTGCCTGTTAGTCGGGAGGTTGTCGTGGTCACCGACTTGTTGTTTTTGTTTTTGCAAAGGATTTTGAGAATTGTGACCCTTCCTGTCGGGATGCAGTGAAAGGAGCCTTTGAGAAGCTGCAGACTCTGGCCCAGCAGGAAGGTATTTACTCGTCTCCTCTGGACTGAGTTCAGTAATTCATGTGATGTATGTACAAGCTTTCAGATGGTGCTTTTATTTTACCTTTTAATGACCACAGGGACAATCAACAAGACGAAGGGATCAAAACAGCCAGATTTGAAACAAAGTCTGAATGTGGTTTCACACGATGGACCTCATCTGTGGGTGTGTGTCTGTAAAAGTACGGTAATATGCAAGTTGTGTTGACAGATTACACTCGGATACAGTCCGAGTTCAGCTTGTGCAAGACTCCATCATCTGCAGCGGACATCCATCAGCTAAACGGTCTTTTACGCAACGCGTTCACCCTCATGGCCATGCTTGACTACCCCTACAGCACAGCGTTCATGAGCAGCATGCCGCCGTTTCCTGTCAAGGTGCAGTAGCTTTGTCCACCAGAGTGTCTTGCTACCACAGAATGTATCATCATCATTACAGCTCAGGTATTTTCCCCCTTGACCTGGAGCTGCCACTATCTCTTATTTTACAGGTGGCCTGTGACACTATGTTGAAAGGGGATGGCTTGATGGCTGCCCTTAAAGATACTGTTGGTAAGAATAGTGAGGGCTCTTGTGATCACTTAAAGATGGAAGGTGGTCAATGACTTGAAGGAAAATGCATTGTTAGAGTATCAAAAATACAAAATTAGAACTAGTGATGTGGTCAGAGGATCTGGCCTTTTTTGGTCATGTATTATGCATCAATGAATTTCTCATTTATGGCATGTTTACCTCTGATGACCTCTTATTTCCACAGGTATTGTGTACAACTCCACGGGAAAACTGACCTGTCTTGATATTTACAATCTCTATATTGAATGTGCTGATCCCACTGGCTGTGGTCTTGGCTTCGACAGTTTGGCTTGGGACTATCAAGTGAGAATACAATTCCAGCAATGTGATTTACCGTGTTTGTGTGCTGTGTTTGAGGTCTGTCCAAGCATATCAGTGTTTATGAGTTCTTGATGTGGTTAGCCAGATTTGTGATACTGTGTTGCTTCAGTTATGATTATGAACATATAAAGAAACAGTGTTTCATAGGCACTGACTGAT
This sequence comes from Sprattus sprattus, assembly GCF_963457725.1. Classification (NCBI taxonomy): domain Eukaryota; kingdom Metazoa; phylum Chordata; class Actinopteri; order Clupeiformes; family Clupeidae; genus Sprattus; species Sprattus sprattus. Next base: position 17,854,488 of record NC_137913.1, on the reverse strand, counting down.
GCCTCCTGTGGGATCTTTTCCAAGTTCTGTTACAGCATTCTCATTGTTCTGTGGAAAACACATTCACTGAAATGCCTTATCTATTATCTTTTCCAAAGGCCTGCACCGAGATTGAAATGTGCTTCGAGAGTAACGGTGTGTCCGACATGTTCCCTCCGCTGCCGTTCACCCAGCAGCAGAGAGAGAAGTACTGTGCTAAGCGGTGGGCTGTGGTGCCACGGCCTGGCTGGCTCAAGACTCAGTTCTGGGGCGATGGTAAGGATCCGGTGCACCAGCTATGTGTTTCAGCAATACTGACTGAGGGGATCTGTGGGGCACATCAAAAGGCCCTCCCAACACTTAGCATAATGAATAACCTGTAATCCTCATACATTACCTCCACAGCCCTGTCCACGGCCAGCAATATCATCTTTTCCAATGGGGATCTGGATCCATGGGCAAATGGAGGGGTAACATTAAATTAGAATTTAGATCTAATTAATTCTGAAGCGCATAATTGAGTTGATAATATTAAGTAATGTATATTTAACTTGACAGCATTTTGTGCAATGCAATCCTTTTGAATTGTAGGTTAGGAAATCTTTGAGCTCATCCCTGATTGCAATCAGGATACCTGAAGGGGCTCATCATCTGGACTTGCGGTATGTATCATTTTAGCGTTTTGTTTTTTTAGTAAAGAAAACACAAGTGTTCAGCTTTTATCTGTGTGGTTTGAATTAGTTGAATTCCTACTGACAAAAAAATATTTTTTTCAGAGGATCCAATGTAGCTGACCCAGACTCTGTGATCCAAGCCCGTAAGAAGGAATCAGAGATCATCTCCCAGTGGGTGAAAATGGAGAGGGGCAAACACCAGGGCCGTGAATTATAATGGATAGACAAGAAATACCTGGATTTCAGAGATTGTGAATGCTTGTTTTATTGTTTTTTGTCAATCTTTTTTTCTAATAAAAGATATTTCCTTTTGCATAATATTGTCACACATTTTATCTATTCAAAGTTTTGAATGTTTTGCTTTCATTAAAAACACATAACTGTACAAATCTGACAAACCACTATGGTTAGGATTTTTTTTTTTGCTACTGTTATATTTTCCCTGTCTGACAAAGACGAGTAAATCACAAAGCAGATTAAATCAATTTGCAATGAAAAGCTGGGCTCCATAAATGGGAAATGACAGCTACGCATATAACGCAAGGAGGTGTTAAAAAGAAATCTAAGCACCAGATGATGGATACAATGATGATGGTAAAGGAGAACAGGAGTGGCAACACCGTTCGCTGCTCTAGATTGTGGAGCATGTTGGATGAACAGATGGGAGAGGGTTTGAAGTGTGAAGAGTTAATATGCATCAGCACACAGGGCTCTCCTGCAGGCAGTCTACATGACCATCAACTAGAAGCACGTACAAAGCCATTGGTTGAGAAACTGGTTTGGAAATACAGTTGGAATTAATCTAGCATGAGTGTTGAATATAATAATACCAAATTGAAGAAACAACAAAAGCTTAAGGGTTCCTTTTTATTCATTTCTTGACATAAAACATTTGATATGTACATAGCTTCATACAAAGCTGATATGACATAAAAATACAAGACACCAAACCCAGGGTCTCTTCTCCCGGAGGCACAAACAACCTCATATTAAAGTTACCAAATTACATTAATATTACAATCGACATGAGGGAAACAATTTATCTGGTAGACATTACTCTGGTACACAGCTCAAAGAATGAAATGTTTCTTCCTTTAGGTCCTCCTTTAGCAAATTAATTAACTGGCAATCATTTGAAAATAAACAAGAAAAAAAAAGTCTGGGCACATCTGGTTTCTGACTAATGAAAATGATGGACTCGTTGGCCTCGTACACAAATTCATCATTAATGTAGTTACAGAGAAGGCAGAGAAGAAGCCCTTAAATATGTGTTTTTTTTTGTTTTTTCCTCAATGTAGCAAACATTAAAAAAGTACAGTGATTCAAACATTCAAAAATATACCCAAGAGGAACTTTTTTTTTTACAGATATGTCAAGAGTCAAATCTACTATACTTTTGCAGTGTTGGTCAGTGGACTAAAAAAATGCTTTGATTAATAAAAAATGTACTCCTTACTTGGAGTCATTCGCAACTGAATACCTCCCTTCAGTTCAGGATGCCTATCTTGTATCTTAATGTTTTGTGTCCCACCCTGAATCAGAATTCTTTAAATTGAATATTTATAGCAAACAATAAAGTCTGCGTTCTGATATAATTTAAAATAACATTTTTAACACAATCAAAATATACAAACAACTTTTGACAATGGTTTCCATACGGAATATCTTCCAATGCTGTTTAGAATTTTGTGAAAGGCACAGGTGTAACAAGTTCTCAGTTAGATCAGTCATAGGAGATATGGACTAGTAGCTTAGCCCTTACAGCTACAGCTGAAATAAATTAAACATTTTAAATCATCCTCTGGGAACTACCTAAAAGCTGCATCAAGCTGCATACCCAAACCTGATTACCATCTCTATATCCTTTTCTCAATGAAATAGAGTACATGTCAAATTTAAACATTCAAAAACAAACAACCTATTAAACAGAAATGTCTCACCACCTCGAAATACAGAATGTGCTGAGATTAATTTCCAGTTTTCATCAGGAACGAACTTTGAAGCTGGAATTCTAAATTCCAGGAAAGCAACAAGCTAAACAACATGGAATCACAAAAATACAGAAAGGAAACAGATCATATTCCCTGTACTTTGTACTGAGAAGACATTCATGATTTGAAATAGAACTCTTAGGTTGATATGGTCTCTAAAAAGTAGTAACTCTTGGGGGAAAATATAACTATGGATTGATATACAAATACACATCAAAACGGCACCAGAAAAAACTAATAGTCGATCCACAGACTGAGTTTAGGTAATCACAGGAATGGCAGTGAATGGTGGAAAACATTACTCATCTTAATACAGAAATAAATAAGTCTGTCAAAATCAAATCAACGACATTAAGGAATGTAAAGTCTTAAATACTGTGTACTTAAACGAAACCCTACAGATGTCCGCTACAACATTAGATGGACAAACATGGACAGACAACAACAGAAAAGCACATTTAGGTTCACACAAATGAGATAGCAGCACATCCCTCAAACTCAACACCACGCCCTAACAATCACCTGGTGCATATAGGCTTTGTAGAAAACAGATTCACAGTTAAAAAAAAAACCATCATTTGTCTTCCCGTGGTCATTTGAAATCAGAGCCCGTGTTCTAACGGATGGCTGGAAAGTATTGTGATTGGGTCCGCTTTCCATCCGGCCGACCCCTCTAGGACTTCATGACATTTCTAGTCTTCCACTAACCGGATGCACCAGCCATACTTCTACCAGAAAGAGGGGTAAATGCAGCCTACTGCCTGTAGTAAGCACCTCTCAGCTATAGGCCCAATGACAACATGACAACTTACTCAAAACACAGCATGATAAACTTCCACAAGTGAACGTAGCACTTTGAACTGCTTGAGATCCATTATCCATTATTTTGTCTTTACTCTTTCACATGAGGCATTAATCCCAGAGAGAAAGAGAGAGAAAGAGATAAAATAATAACCCTTGTGAGACGGCAGTTTTGCAACAAGGTTATCAAAACAAAGAAAAATAAGCCGAACAGTGGTGCAGTCTGAGCCCTGAGATAGAGGTGTGAGAGTTCGTAAGGATCCCTCCCCCTCACGCGCGTCAGACCGTAGCCCCCTCCGTCTGAGGCCAGATGGGCAGAAGGTGGGCTTCGGTGTTGAAGACGTATTTGTCCAGGCTAATGAGGTCAAAGTTGTCAGAGAACAGCAAGTAGAGGTACTTCAGCGTCTCTCCCAGGAAGAAGCTCTCCATCTTGTCCCGCGGACTTGGGTACTCGGGATCTCGGACGTTGTTTATAGAAGTGTAGCCACCTGTAGGAACCTACAAGGGCAATAAAAACAAAACAAATCCATTCTTCATCTGGTTAAACCTACGAGTAGCAATAGCAAAACAAAGGTGTAAACACTTGTTACTGAAGACCTGAGAAGAACCTAGAATTCAAATTAATTCAATCACACAACCACACACAAGATAAAAGGTCATAAATATCATGAAAATCTCAAGTCTGTCGAGTTGTTAGAAGGAAAATGAAAAAAAATGGATGTTAAACTCACTCTAGTATACTTATTGAAGTTCTGGAGGATTTCCCATCCCCATCTCTGGTACTTCCTGTCCTTGGTCAACCTGTACAGGTAGAACAGGCTCTCCACTGTCTCCGGCCGCAGGAGGTTATGTCTGTCTGCAATCTAATGGTAGAGTACTTAGTAGGTAGTACAGTGTGGAAGCAAGTTACCTTCGTGCTGCATGATACACATCCTGCACTAAAGCAAAATGCCTATTTCCCAAAGGGAAATGCATGAATTGTATTGTACACCAGTCTTGATTTAAGTGATGATTAATATAGTTATGGATATCAAAATTCCCTACCTTGACATCGATGTCCTGAGCACTGCCTGAGTGTGTGTTGAAGTGGACAATCTCGGGGCTGAGGCCTGTCTCCATCTGGACGTACATCTGGTAGCAGCCCTCCATCAGCTGCTTGGCCAACTCCAGGTGCTCTGCTGGCAGGCCGTGGTGGTGGCCCAGCGCCAGCGTGCCGGGCAGAAAGCAAACGAGATGGTCCTGAGAGTGAGCAAGAGAGAGAGGGAGACTGAGTGAAAGATCAGTTTGTATTACCAATTAAACACAAGTCTTCCAGAGTCATTTATGAACACAGTCCCCCTCCCCTCTCGCACCATTTCTCCCACATCAGAGCCACATTATCAGTGAGTGTAGGTGTGTGTGTGTGAGTAATTAATTGAAATCAGACAAAATTAGAAAAAATCAATGATGACATTAGCCACTGCCAGAGATCATTCCACCTGTGAAAAGAACAAATGTCAAAGGAAACTTAACAGAACTCCAGACCAACCATTTTGGAACTGAAGTGGCCGTGGGAGAGCTCCCCAACAAACATGAACCCAGATGGAGAGGAGCGGTTCAGAAGGTGTTTCTTCACCCCCTCCAAAGCCTGCAGGTAGTCCTCCAGTAACCTGCAGGGACATAGCAACCAGCCTGATTAATGGAGTTTACACCACCCTTTCCCTTACTACAAGCACAGGCAATCACGGAACACAAAAGGCGGTTTTAGCTTTGTAAAGTGCAGGGTAACGGTAATGAAGAAAACATTTGGTCGGGACATATTATGACAGCAAATAATTGAACCACTTGCTGAGGAAGAAAAAAGCAAGCTTAGTATGACTTCAAAATGAGTACAAAATGTGACATCAGTCAGCAGTCTTTTTCAAGGCATTGCTTTTGTGACTGTCCAATATGAACCAATATGATATGCTGACAGTTAAAAAGCAACAGTTAGAAAGTGACAGATGTGACGCAGTTAAAAGCAGGTGGCAGCAAAGCGGACAGATGCTAAAAACAGCCACAAAATATAGCGGAGAGGATGATGAAAGCTACAGGAGGATGAAAGCCTGACAAATAGTCTACAGACAGTATCCAATCTGATGAGACAAAACTACAGGCAGCCAAGGCAGAATTGACATCAAATACAGAGACAAGAATTGCAGGATATGCAATCCAAGTTTGAGTCCTGAACATCTAGCTGATATATGCAATTCATAAGGGCTTCATCCACCTCCTTTACAATTAGCAAATGCCTCTCGATAGAACAGACTGTGTATGAGTAGGGTGCAGTTGGGTTAACCATGATTGCCATTCTGTCCAATGCTTTCAGACTGATGACTCAATGCTTGGTGGGGAGGCTGCATACGCCAGAGCCCAGATGAGGCTTTAAAACGCATCTCACCAAATGAAGTGCCGTCACCTCGGGCTAAGAGACGGGCTAAGCCGACAGGGGGGGGAGGCTGAATGTCACGGTGGAACGATCCTGAACGGCGTCGTTTGAACTCACTCGGTTTCCTTCTTGCCGCCCTGGATCCACTGCTTGAGCAGGTACTCATAGTAGCTGTCGGCGCGGGCGCCCAGCGTGAACACGCCCAGGTGGGTGAACTGCCCACTATTGGTGTTTATGAACATGGGCACCAGGCCGTCCTGCTTGCCCTCCAGCTTGTGCACCCGCTTCATGACCTCGTTCACAGCCATCTGGGAGGTTACAGTCCAGCAACACGTGAGTGAATCCTAGATCGCATCTCTTCATCGTAATGGTTTTAACTACTCAGGACTAAATATACTTCTCTTGTTTAACGTTTAACACACTTAATGGTTTAGATTTCAGTCAACAAATGGACAGACACAATGCATGATTCTTTTGTAACGTTAAATAAAGAGGACTTTGCATGGTGGTCACTGGAGACAGAAGGCTTGGGGGAGCTTAGGAGTCACAGTCCATAAAGGTCCATCATTCCTACCTGGTATCGCGGTTCCTTGGTGAGGCGACTTAATTCTCGGAACTCCAGCTGGATGCTGGTAACCTCGGCGACCGTGCTATCAGACGTCCAGCGGGGAGGGTGTGCTGTTCCTGCCCCAATGTTTACATCCGAGTATGGAATTTTGGAAGGTGTGTTGAATGCTGGCATCAACCTGGCTCCAATGTCAATCTGCAAGGGTGTTAAAGCAATGTATAGTTACAGTGGGAAAAATAAGTATTTGAGCCCCTGCCGATTTCGCAAGTTTGGCCACTTGCAAAGAAATGTGTTATCTAGAATTGTAATGGTAGGTGTATTTTAACAGTGAGAAACAGAATATCAACAAAAAAATCCAGAAAACTGCATTTTATAAGATTTATGACTTTATTTGCATTTGATGCAAAAAATAAGTATTTGAACCCCCAAGCAAACAGCAAGAATTCTGGCTCCCAATGGTCAGTTATGTGCCCAAGAAGCACACAGATTAGTCCTCATTAGGTCTAACAAGGTATACATGATCTCAACTGGTGACCTGTATAAAAGAAACCTGTCCAAAGAATCATACTTCACACCTTCAACCTCACCACCATGGGCAAGACCAAAGAGTTGTCCAAGGACGTCAGAGATAAGATTGTAGACCTGCACAAGGCTGGAATGGGCTACAAAACCATTGGCAAGCAGCTTGGTGAGAAGCAGATAACTATTGGTGCGATTATTCATAAATGGAAGCAACACCAAACAACTGTCACCCGCTCTAGGTCTGGGGCTCCATGCAAGATATCCCCTCATGCGGTATCGGTGATCATCCGAGAGGTGCAGAATAACCCCAGAACTACACAGGGGGAGCTTGTGAATGATCTCAAGGCAGCTGGGACCACAGTCACCAAGAAAACCATTGGCAACACACTATGCCATAATTCTTTGGCGTACTGCAGCATTCACAAGGTCCCCCTGCTCAAGGAAGCACATGAACAGGGCCATCTGAAGTTTGCCAATGAACACTTGAATGATTCTAAGGAGGATTGGGAGACAGGATGTGTTCAGATGAGACCAAAATCAAGCTCTTTGGCATTAACTAGACTTATTTTTTGCATCAAATGCAAATAAAGTCATAAATGTTATAAAATGCCGTTTTCTGGATTTTTTTGTTGATATTCTGTTTCTCACTGTTAACATACACCTACCATTACAATTCTAGATCACACATTTCTTTGCGAGTGGCCAAACTTGCAAAATCGGCAGGGGTTCAAATACTTATTTTCCCCACTGTATATACGTCTTCTTCATTAATTTCCCCTTATACATTCATATCTGTACCTTTGTTTTCATATCATTCCCCTACCCGAAGTAAAAGCTGCTTCAATTTCATCATTCCGAATCAATTTAAAAACCCTGCCTCACTCCGAGTAAAGTGTGACACAGACACGAGTGTGGAGGCACCCGATGGCACCCGGCTGCCTCTGACTCACAGCTTTGTCGAGAAACAGCGAGTCCCCCGTCAGATGGTACGTGCTGAGCAGGCCGCCCAGGATGCGGATGGTGCTCTCAAACAGATTAACGTCCACATTCTTGTTGAAGGAAAGCTCTGTCGCAACCCACTTCTTAGCTTCTTCAAATTCTACAGGAGGAAAAAAAAAAAAACACTCTTGAGTCTTTCATTCCAAAAATAACTTTCGCTTGGCTCACCCAAAAACAAACTGTCATTCATGTTGTTTCCTTTCTAGTAAAACCTTTCAGTAAACAGGAGTCATAAATAGATGTCTACCCAGCTGCCAATCCAAGCAACAATTTAGGCGAAACACTGTTTTTTACCTTCTTTTAGGTCCAAGATCCACATAGTGTCCAGTGAATCGATCAGGGTCAAGCCCAGGCCAAACCACTCTCCATAGGACTTGGAGAGTGGCTTTAGCTCGTCGTGGCCCCAGGCAAACTCTTTGTATCCTTTCCAGGCGTGCCTAAATGCCTCCTTCACAGCCTCCAGTCGAACCGACTCTGAAACACAGATGCACCAGCTGGGGCTTGAGGAGAAGCAGGACTCATTCTACTCTATGAATAACACAGCAACATAGAAAACCCACAGTACAAGGTACATATAGCTGGACTAAAGCAAAGCTTGATGTTATTACCGAACTATAGAACAACTTGGTTTCAAGGCATAGCATTGAAGATGTCACAGCTCACTGATAGAAAATAATGTATTTTTCAAAAATTACCTCTCTAGGCCCATGATTAAAGGAACCACAACTAATTAACCCTTGTCATTAATAGGCCTGTTTTATAATGGGTGTGAATGGGAACAAGTGCGACCCATTTTGGGGCCTTTGACATTTGTAGAAAAGCTTGTGAGCTTATGTCACACAAAAAACCTGCACCGTCTCGTGTGTTCTTACAGTTATGGTTGGAAATATATTTAAGCAATAAGCCCCAAGAGGCTGTGCTTTGCGCTGATTTTAGAACAGGTAAGGGGAGTTGTTAGGCACGACGTGAAGCGATACCTGAATACCTGAAAGATCTTTCAGGTATTTCCAAAAGTTCCTTTGCTTGGCTAAATAATTCCCTTGTAACACAATGAATTAGAACTTCTCAGCCAATCAACATTCCGCTTCACAATAGAGCCCTACGACCACCTCAGCTTTCAAATCTTGGAACCCTTTATGGGTGAGCACTGTTACAAGCAGTGATTCAGCATGAGGTGTTTCTCAGGAGACACTGTCCTAAGGGGTACCTGACCGATCCATAGTGCAATTAAACTCCAACAAAAAGTGGAGGCCTCCTTTGGCCCCTCGGGACCTATTTGATATTTAAACGCCGTCAGCAAAACCTACAGATGCAGCTTCCCTGGAGGAGGCTACCTGCTACCTGCCACCATTCCATAGTGTTTCCCTTCCATTCATCCAGATTTTTTTTTTCTTAAAACGTGTCCTTTTTCATTAAGGTGTGAACTGTAAGCAAGACTGACCTGGCTCCAAGAAGGCTGTATCCTCTACTTCTGCATCAGCCTTGCCCTTAGCAGCAGAATCTGTCACTTGGTCCGCTTCAATCATGGCTCCACGCCAACTGCCGGAAGGATGAAAACACACCCAAACGACTATTAGACTCTTTACCGTTATTGGAACTGTGAATTAGTATTGATTCTTTACATGCATCACATGCGATGCAATGTAAGGAATCAGTCACCTGTACTTTCCTTCAAAAGGAAAGGATGTTTAAAGTTCACAGTGACCAGACCTCGCTTAATACAACGTCCCCCTGGGCAAAGTGTTACTTGCAACAAATAGGACAGCACTTGGATAACACGCATACATTTTCACGGGAACAGATCAGTGTTTCACAGTCTCACCTTACAACTGGTTTCCCATTCTCCTCTGCTGCATTCTTTGGCTCAGGCTTCCCTTCGGCCAGCAGGGCTGATGACGAGTTCCCCTTCTTGTGCTGGCGGTTCTGGAGCAGCGGCGGGCCCCGCTTGTTGGGCACCTTCCTCTGAAAGTCAAACAGTTGAAAACAGGGGGTGTGAGGGAGTGGCAGATGTAAAGCGTACATTAGGAACCGTGACTAACTTTTCCATGATTTTTCAAGGACCAATGACATTTCCAAGACATTTCAAGATCGTAAACAAAATTGCATACTTTACTTTAAGGGTTGGGCCTAATAATTAACAACAACCTTTTCCATTCCTTTTCTATTGAGCTAGTAATAAGGCATGTCAATTGAAATTGAAACGGAATAGTGCTGCAGACATTCGCACAGCGAAACATTGGAAAAGTAAAACATAATTAATTTCATTAGAACAACATGTCCAACTAAATCAAATTTCATAACTTTCCCAAAACTTTAAATGAATATACTGAATTTCACATGACTCTTCTAGGCCGGGAAAGTAGGATTTTACAATTCCATGAACCCTGTGAGACCTGTCTCCCCTCGGGCCTGAGAAAAGAAGGCCAGACTGAAATGTAGGCTCCCTCAGTCTTCTGCAACATTCATAAGCTGTGTCAAACTGACCTCAGAGGGCGGCTCTGGCAGAATGAGCCCAGGCTGTTCCTGCAGCTCCAGGACGAAGGGCTTCAGACCGCTGTCTTTCTTCAGCTCCGCTTCCTCCCTCAAAGCTCTGTCTGAGAATCCTGAAAACAGGTGGGGTTGAAAAGAAAGCAGAGGAAATTTAAATATGCACTATGATGAGTGTGCACATAATAAAATGTGGTGTTTGTAATCAATTATGTTAATTCAACCCAATTTACCTTTCCAGCGTTCTGTTAGGGAGGGGTATGTGGCGACGCCACAAATCAACAGCAACACCACAATGAAGAGGATCAAGCTGCGCTGTAAACGCGATAGCTGTTTCCATTTCTAGATGGAACAAATCAATTTGTTACACATGAAAAATGTATCTAGTAAGTCTCACACGTTGACAGATAGAGGCAACAACTATCTACAGCACACACCCACACAAACAATAAAAAAATAACATGTTTCAGTTTGGCACACCTACTGTGTTTCTTTAGCCTAGTCTATAGGCGAGTAACCTTCACAAATGTTCAAGTCAGGGGTAAGAAAGAACGCATGTGACAGTAACGGTGCAAACCCATGAGCATCTGATATGGTTTGCATGCCACCCCTCCCAATCATTCTAAGTGTACAGGTGAGAAAGCCAGTAACTCACTCTCCAGCATGACTGTCGCCGCCACTGCTTTCCATTGGCATAGCCTCTTCCCTGCTCGATAAGGTTTAAGGATACCGATTCCTTTCTTGATGGCGAGAGCATCTCTCTACCCTTTCCAAGGAAAGATCATACATACGGTGACAAGAACGTCATGCGGGCTGCAAATGAAAGAAAACGAACAGATCTGAGGAGCGAACCACCCACCACAGAGGGTGGTACCTATCAGAGCAGTGTGGCATCAGTCGTCATCTAACGTTACATAGATTTTTAAAGGATGACTTACAACATGTTAGTCAACATTCAAACACAAAAGGAGTGGTCATGGTCATGACAGGGAATTATGTCCATTCTTAATCAAACATAGGGAAGACAAAGATGTCACAAGGTTTATCTTTATAGCTATCCTGGGTTGATAAGCAAAAAGCAGCCTAGCGATTAGTAGCTAACCACTATTAAGGTTTAAACCCAGTAGCAAGGAAAAGACTGGTAAAACAAGCATGCATAATGTTAAATATCGCTAGTCCTAAACAACCAGTTGCCAAACTGGGTTAAACATAGTTAACAGAAAGAACTGGACCCTGAACAGCCAAGTCTAACTTCCTTGCTGTCAGCTTCCAAATACTGCTCACAACTTCAGTCAGCCATCATATCCTGGCTAGCCCAACTTGTGTGTCATTTTACTTTCAACAAACTATAACGCGTAACGTGTAACCCAAAGTACTGTGACTAAGTTAACGTTCACTGTTCACTCAAATCACTTGCATACATTTTTACCATAGCTTGCTACCTAGCTTTGAACACAAACTCGTTTGAAAACACAGCCTTAGCTTGCTAGTTACGTTAGCTAGCAATTTAAACTGGTAACCTTACCTTTACGATGCTCCTCGAAGTTTCTCTCACACGTAACGTTAGATAATGCCCAAATCATACAACCAATTCCACAGCTGGCCGTCAGACTCGTAGAGTAAACAATGGGGTTACAAAAACCTACGCATCCCTTAAGCCAATTTCAAATGTCTCTGGCATGAGCTAACGTTAACTCCCTGACAACTTCGTTAGCTAACATTAACGCTGCAACAATATTTTTTGAAAATCGACACGATCCCTTTGCCGTCAACTCGAGAAAAATCCATTGTGCTTGTCATTGCCATAGCTGTGGTCAAAACAACATGAAGATTTAGGCCACTTTAGAGTTTAAAAAAAAGGATATGTTCCGTCAGTTTCCCCTGTACGATTCTGCCTCATGAAGTTCAGCTCTAACGTACACACTACAGGTTTATGTCTTATCAGCTAACACTTGTTCTGTAGCTACAATGTAACACCAGTTCCAGTATGCTATGCCTCGCTTCATGACAACGCCCCCTCTGTTCACATTAAGGAAGTGTCTAGCCGTTCGCTAACCTGCAATCAATCTAATCTGCCCTTCTCTCTCTCGCTCTCATTTAAACACATTGTTTGCAACCTATTTCCTTTCACAAACAAGTGCAATGTTAATCCGGAGCTCAGGCTCACGCTGAAAGCTCAGTATAGTAGGCTATGTGGGAGACACGAAAAATAAAACGTACCTGCACACAGCTCGGTGTTTATTAAATGGGAATTCAGTAGGAACAGGTGTAAACTCAGCAACTCTATCCTTTTGAAATATAAAAATTAGTTAGACTTAGTGTAGCGTTTGTTTGACAGGAAATGGTGAAATAGCATGTAAATGCCTGATATAGCAATCTACCAATGAATTTGGGCCTTTCAAGATAATACTACAGAAGAGGGAGAATTATGTTATCAGATGGCACCACAGCTGACATCCCTTGACAGTTCTAAAGTGTTCTCTAACCTTGAAAGTGCTAAGCATGAGAAAAATACATCTTAACCCTGGACATGTAACACCCTGTAAACATCTTGATGGCCAAAATGTATCATCACCTTAGGTTTTTTTTATTACTACCGCAAAAAAACAAACAAATAAACAAAAAACAAAAAAAAAACAGTTACAAGATTGTATCTGCCATGCCATTTATTGAGGTTAGGAGATGGTATGATGTCTATATAAATTACCAAATGGACCACACCATAAATTACAGTAAGATTAGAAAAATATAACTAATATACATCTAAGAAAATGACAGCCCAAAACAAAACAAAACAAATACAAATACAAAAGAAACAGTATTGTCTCAGCCAGCTAAGGCAACCACATCAATGTATACTTCATGCAAAACTTTAGGGGCAATTATTCTGTATGTCCAAAATCTGGATCTGATCCATAAGTGATGGGAAACAGCTTAAGTTGAAACATGCCATGTCAATAACAAGGTGGGAGTAAGGTAGAGAACATTGATTGCAATGTCTAGGCATAAAAGCTCCTACTTTTATGTTTCATACTCAAAGAAACGCAATACAGGTTTGTACTAGCTTTAAATGTACGTCTTGGAAAGTCTGGTGATCTGTCCCTTTAAAGCTTTTAGATGTCAGTATGAGAAGAAGATGTGTTTCAGCCTTATCATATACATGTTACCCTAAATGACGACAAGGTATGTGTAAGACAGAATTTACTAATCTTGTGCACAGACTGGGTAATATAAAAGATACCTGAAAAAATACAAATGACCAATCTATTTGAGTTAATAATGTATCATGGCAATACCAATAGAAATATTAATTGATCAGTTAATAATGTATCTTGGCAATGTCAATAGAAATATTAACTGCAGTCCCAAGTCGATGTAAGTGGCACCTGAAGCACTAACCTGTGCTTGTGAAGAAATGTTAATAAAGGGGTAAATGTTGAAAGTTGGACTCAAATCAGAATGTGTGGAATGGTGGTGAGGTTTCGTATTGTTCATCAAAGTTAGCCGTGTCTCTAATTTAGAGCACATTGTTGGAGAGATCTGACACAGATTTGTACACAGTTTTCTGGTCATGAACATACCTGATGTAAAAAAGGAAATCCAGCACTTGATAGTACAAATAATCTATACACAATCTAGGCAAAATAACCATAAACATTACCAACATATAAATAAGCACCAGTATCAAGTTCTTAAAGCCTTTGTAAACAAAACCATGTGATAATCTACTTAAACCAAAATGTAACTGCCACCTGAAAAGTAAGACAAACAGTTTAGAATGTTCAATTGCCATTTCCTGCTGATATACATGATTTCCTGGTCCCAGACAGTACAAAAAGGCATCCTTGTGCTGTTCCTTTCATTTTCTGCTGTTTCCTAAATCCAGCTCTCCTCTGCTGGAGGGCCAAATGAAAGGCAGTCCTAAACTCAGCTGTCCTCCTGGCCAAGCGTGTGCAATTGGTCCTAACTGAAGCAAACAGGCCCAACGGTGAAGCTGAACTCCTCGATGAGGTCACTGTTGCCAAACAAAGCCAAGTCTCTGATTGGTAGGAGATCCAGGTCGTTGGTCTCAAACTGGAACACAGACTCCTGGGATCCAAGGTCAAATGCTTCAGCAGGCTGTCAGATGAATGAGAGAAATGTTTACTTAACGAAGCAGACAGTGTTTTTTTATTGTGTAAAAAATGGCATATATCTGAAGAACGATAGATTGTTTCTGTTTCCTCTCTGTATGTATGGGTGTGTTGTTATGCAGATGTTGGCAATTTAGAAGGCAGAAAGAAATCGGAAAGAGAAGCTAAGGGTGCAGAGCGCACAGTACTATTGAAGAACACTGTTTATATAGCCAGCCTTTAAAGTTTATCATTAGAAATCCAGATGCATTTTTTTTTATAAAAAAAAGAGAAGCTTGCTGCACCTTTAAAAGCATTAAAAATAATAGTTAAGGCAATGTTGGGACATATGATAAACGCAAGTTTAATGTGAAACAACATACCATACAATCACGTAATGTCCCCACATAACTTTGCCTCCTTGTGTCAGCGAGGAACTTAATCTCCCTCTCTGTTGTTCCTTGCCTGCTGCCTGGCTGGCAGGTGAAGGTTATGTTCTGGCTAGCCAGATTGCTGTTGAGTCTCAGGAATCTCATCTGCACCACGCTGCTCTCAGTGTACTCAAACTACCACAAAGGAAAGAGAGGATTGTTTTTACAAACATCAGATCGGAGTTCAGAATAAACACAACAGGGTACGTGGACATGGCCAAAGAAAAAACCTCTTGTTCCACACAGTTTTTGTCCTTCTAGAGCTATATAAAACTTTATTACTGCGCTGCAGTGGTTAATAACCTTTGCCTGAGGGCTGATAGTTTTGGGGTTGTTTATGGCCTACCTGAAAGCCATCTTTTTTGGTACTGAGCCACTGAAATGAGTCTGCATCAGAGCCCTTCAGCCAGGCTTTTAGTGGTACCTGCAAGGGAATAAGAGGTGCTTGTGTTTTACACCAACGGCAATAAACCAATTGCCTGAAAGTTTCAAATATAACACCGGTGTGTTCGTGCACCAGGGTGCAGAAGCATGGAAATATGTATAGAAACACTATTCATAAATTACTTGCAAGGAAGTTATTTTGTTTATTTAAATTAAATAACATGCTGACATTTCAACGATTGTATTAGATTACTATGTAATTATCAATTATTTATTCACTTTTGTTTGCTAAATATAGGGCGTAGATCAAGCGAACAAACCAGTGTTTCAATTGTTTTGAAAAACTGCTGGCAAAATGTTAATGTCAATGTGTATCAGATTCTCATTGCTAACTGCCTGAGGCAACATGTGTTGCAGATCACAGATGGTACCTGAGGGTGCAGTGGAGACAGGCATGTTTTTCCACCTGAGGCCAAGTCACAATAGACCAGAAGGGCATCAGCAGGATTGCCCTGATTTGGGTCGATGTAATACATCCCTGAAACAACAAGACTTAATGAGGGTTTGCACATCATCCAAGTCACCATCCTACAGTAGCCCCAAAACCAACCAGAAAATACAATTGAACAAACAAACAAAAAACACAACAGAGAATGAGACAGGACTCCTTGTCAGATTCTGACCACTAGTGAAGTTGGGCTGGACTAGCCACAGCTCAAGGCAGCTGGTGGCTGGATGCTCTTTGGTGCCCTCTGGTGGATCTAAAAACAAACGCAGGTCCTGTTGTAGGGACTCCAGTAGGGTTCTGATCAGAGGATAGTTGGGCTTGTCTGACAAGTACATGAGGTCCTGCATAAGATGACCAGGAAACAACATGAGATTGCTGATTAACATAGCAGAGAAAGCACACCACAACAGTGACGTGCGGTTCTATAAAAATAGATGTATTCTACACAGAAAAATAGTACATTTTAATAGCAGGCCTGTCCTCAATGAGAGGTAAGTAAAATTACCTAGCAAAATAAAGTAAAATAAAGAACTGTGCCTGAACTAAAAATGTAAGAAACAAAAGAAGCAAAGGTGATTTTCTACATCATCTTCACATAATATAACGCCAGCAACACAAAACATGCTCACAGAGGAAAACTGAAAACTTTTTAACAACACATTGGAGTTTCTTTGCTACTGTAATCTGTGTTAAACTGTATCTATTGACATGGTGTTTAAATGCCAGTTAAACAGTTCTCTGTGCTGAAGTTGGACTGGCATCATTATTTTTCAATCACAAATGAAAGCTAATAGCACTTGACATGCCTTCAGTTGTGTTACTGTCAAGTTCAAAGACATCCCAGGGGGTCCTGGAGCTCCTGGTATCCCCTAGTTCAAAAAAGAAAAGAAAAGAAAACCCCCCCACACTTTACACAATGAGATGGCCATACAGAGGATACATGATGCCCCATACAGAACAACAGGATATGTAGTACTCACAGTTGGTCCTCTTCTCCCCTTTGCGCCATGTTGTCCTATATACCCTTTTAGACCCTGTGGAACACAAAAACATTTTTTTTTTTACAAACAATACATGTACATGGTGAAACATACTTAACATGTACATGTAAGTATGCATAGTGTAACCTAAAGGTATTTATAAGTGCATGGATAAGGTTATTTGTAACTTTTCATCAGTTGACTAATGGAAGAAACTGCATCTTTTCTATATTCATAGATGCATCGATATCTAAATGTACAGTATAACGGCATCTTGCATCTCTGCATAAGGTGGTATAATGGTGCCCTAGTTTTGATCCATATTATCTATTGATGAGAGTGAAGGCATACCTTTTCACCAAACAACCCCTGAAGTTAAGAGAAAGAAAGAAAGAATTACAGAATTCATTACAAATCAGCTCTGCCACCAATAAAACTGGACAAACGTTGAGGTCAAAATGTCCCAAATTGATAATGTGTTGAATATGTACAACAATCTTACAGGCATGCCAGGCAGACCTGGGTCTCCCCTTCCTCCAGGGGGTCCGATATTCCCCTGAAAGAGAAACAAGGTGAATTTAACACAGAAATTGTAAATGTGTAAATGTGATATGAAATCATAAAATGTCTTAACAGCCAGAACAGTCCAGTACCTGCTCTCCTTTGGACCCACCCTGTCCAGCATTACCCAGAAGGCCACGCATTCCCTGAGAGAAGATGTCTCAGTATCAGAGAAGCAAAGGTTTACCTGAATGTATATATGCCATGATATCCCACAACAGGCAACTATTTACTCTCACTGATCATGTTTGATTGAAATATTTATTGGATTATATAGTGCTGCGGTACCTCCAGTCCCTGACCGCCTGGAGGACCTAGCAGGCCCATCATCCCCTTCTCTCCCTTCAGAAAAAAGGGTGTGTGAATAGGTTATATGAAAAATGCTAATAATTCTTGGATGAGTGTAGTTTTGTCCTGGTCATACCTCCACACCCTTCTTTCCACTCCCTCCCTTCTCACCACGGATGCCTGGTGTACCCTAGTACCAAAGAGGAAAAGAGATTTGGATAAAAAGGGACAAATGCATTATTTCATACTTCTCCATAATTACAGTTTAGTATAATTGTAGTAGTATAATTATTTAGTTTATCAGTTTTTTCCTCTTTCAATTACCTGTATTTAACAGTGGCGAAATTTGGGTTTGGACCTTTGATGACACTGCGGTATGTACCTGCACTTCATGACAACATTGTTATTGTTGTGTATTACTTACGTAAGGTCCTTGTCTTCCTGGAGGTCCTGTCTTCCCCATGTCTCCCTGTTTACCCTGTACATAGCATGGTCATCAAAGCAGATGGTTTATTCACATTTGCATTGTTCAGAACCATGTCAACCCTTTAACACATCCCTGTATATTAGGCTTGAAGTATTTTCAAAAATGAACCAACTTTAATATATGTATGTTTGTATGTTGTAATGCTGTATCCTCAAACCAACAAAGGATAAGATGACGCAGGACATCCTGTAACGGTATGAGATAATAGCATGGTACTTTTCGTTTTGCATAATTTACTGTCCTACTTTGTCTGTCTTTATTTGACACAGAGGAGAACAACAGAATCTCGTCTCATAGGTTGAAATATATTAGGTATGCATAGGGGCTTAGGGACCACTCACAGAGCGCAGTGTGTTATTGAGGTCACAGCAGCACCTTGGGCAATAACAGATTTAAATGCTTAGCGGCCACTGAATCCTCAAACCCACTGAAGATTATATGCAAACTAAAATGCCAGCAGGACTGCACAGACCACCTACTGCCTGAACCTGGCTGATGTGAACATGGACTTTCTTCATGCAGTGAAAATCATATATATATTTTTTTTGCTTAAATTAAAAAGTTCCAAGGACTTCCTTTAAATGTGTCCTACCTTTCCCCCTGGTATCCCTCTGAGGCCTCTGACTCCAGCTTTACCCCTTTTCCCCTTGGAGAAAGGTAACACATTTTCATTGCATGCAAGGCAAGATATTGTGATAGAATAAAGCTGCGATAGCACTGTATTGCATGCAAGGCAAGATATTGTGATAGAATAAAGCTGCGATAGCACTGTATTGCAGGCAAGGCAAGATATTGTGATAGAATAAAGCTGCGATAGCACTGTATTGCATAGAAAACAAGATATTGTGATAAAATAAAGCTGTGATAGCACTGTATTGCATGCAAGGCAAGATATTGTGATAAAATAAAGCTGCGATAGCACTGTATTGCAGGCAAGGCAAGATATTGTGATAGAATAAAGCTGCGATAGCACTGTATTGCATAGAAAACAAGATATTGTGATAAAATAAAGCTGTGATAGCACTGTATTGCATGCAAGGCAAGATATTGTGAAAGAATGAAGCTGTGATAGCACTCCCTTCAATACAAGGCGAGATGCTGTGATGAATGCTGTCTTCTCTTACCCATGGTCCACTATGACCCGTTTTTCCTGGCCGTCCATCTCTACCATCTCTACCCTGAAAGTCAGTGTACATATAATGTAATGGACCTAGGTACCATCATATTGTTCAGTTCCTGTTGTTAAATTAATCCTTGAGGATTAGTGATATTCCTGACAATACATGCACCTGGAAGGACACATTAATGATTCCCCCTTTGACAAGAGATTAAAACAGACAGTACAAAGGCAGGGTTTTGTCACCTTTTGTCCCTTCAGACCGTGTCTGCCCTCAGGTCCTGTTTGGCCTTTCCGTCCCTAGAAATGTGTCAGAAGATTTCCTGTTAATCATTCTGCATTAGTGCCACTTGTGTGGTCCAAGGGATGTAAGTGATATCAGAGAGCTCATTACTGATGAAATGTACTTGCCTGAGGTCCTGGAGGACCAATTGGTCCGTCAGCCCCTATCTCACCTGGAGTTCCCTACAAGAGGGGCATTTTACAGTCACACACCAATTTCATTTTAAATTTGAAGATTATATCTGATAAAACGGTGTTATGATTGCATACTGTTGGGATATAATTGAACGATTTCTTTACTGCCACCGCAATGCAACCTATTTCAATAGCTTCAAAACAGGTCATTGCCTGTGAAAAAACTCTTCTGGCCTTCTGACCTGATGTGTAATGAGAGATGTAGTACCTCTAATCCAGGAGGTCCTTGAGATCCACTCAATCCAGGTAAACCCTCTGGTCCCTGAACATGGACACAACAGCCAAACTGCATTAAGACGCTGGGTTTCTACTCCATCAGACAGATTAATAGCAGAACTGCTGATAGATGGCCATTACCATCTCTCCTGGCTCCCCTTTCTCCCCTGTTTCGCCTCGAGTCCCCTCCACTCCAGAGAAGCCCTTTGGGCCAAGTGTGTCATGTTGCCCTGGTCGCCCAATCAGTCCCTATGACAGCACAGGTGTGTTAAAATAACATTCTATCGTTTATATGAACTAAAATATTAAGTTAACTCACAGTTTTAGTATGATATTATACTGCCAGTTCATGACATACATATAGAGATCATATACATGCCTTTTCCCTATTAGCATTCTTACCTTTGGTCCTGGGCTCCCAGTGTACCCCTTTATCCCCCTGTTCCCTGATGGCCCCTTAACAATAGAGAGTACAACAGATAGGATAAGAACAGATAGGATAAGAACAGATAGACAGACACTAGGGGTAATTGTGTTGTATCATCTTGACTATACAGACAAAACATTTCCCATTCTGCATTAATTTAAACTCTATTAGATCATTATGTAAAAACAGAGAAGCAATACCTGTTGACCTAAAGTCCCAAGGATACCAGTTACACCTCTTGATCCTGTGTCCCCCTAAACACAAAGACATCATTACATTTGTTCAGTAGCAACAAAGGATCATCTGTGCTAATGCATTTGCTAGCATGTGGGATACCTTCTGCCCTGGAGGTCCATCAGGCCCCGGTGACCCCCTAGGACCTGTAACACCCTGCAGGTTGAAGCAAATCTTGTAAGAAAAATCTCATTAAACAGCCTTAAATATTATCCTAGCAAACAACCATAGATAGTAATCGTTAATTGTTATTCATGATATAAAGCAGTCAGCCATCCAAATAAAACCTACCTCTAGTCCTGCCAAGCCTGATGGTCCCCTTTCCCCCATGAACCCAACCTCGCCCTGTACAACAATGCATCACACATTTTGGCATAAACATAACTGTTGTATTTAGATGTTTGTAGTTTAGATTTAATCTAAGTGTTAATCTTGAATTACTCACAAGCAGTCCCACGTAGCCCTTGTCTCCTCTAATGCCCCTCTCTCCTTTGGCCCCAAACACTCCTGGAAACCCAGGCAAACCAGGAAATCCTTGTGTCCCTGAATCCCCCTTGAGATAAGAGACATGGCCATATTCAGGGCTATGTACATATTTTTACTCTGTAGAAGGTCACACTTTAAAAACAAACTGAAAAATCATCATGAGAAAAGCGGAATAAATAAAACAAGTCAAAAACAAAAAAAACAGAACCGGACATAGATTTTATGTTGTACAAGAAGGAAGACATAAATGATTTGTTTGATAACAGAGTAAACAAACATGTTGAACGCTGCAGGTGAAAACAGTTTAGCAGCCTCTTGTGCACTAGCATTCAATAAATGCCTTAAGACGTACAGAGATGGAAACAAACTACATGTCCAATAAAACACCTACCATTCTTTTATATCTAATACAATACTTTAAGCAATATTTACTTTTTTTCCTTTTGGACCTCGTTCCCCTATATGGCCAGGAACACCAGCAGCTCCCTATAACACAAAATCATCAGACACAGTATTGCAGTGACAGGCAGCAGTTATGGTGTGATGGAATGATCATCAGGACACTAAGGAAATGTGGGAAGGCAACAAAGCTGACCTCTTTCCCCCTCGATCCTGGCTCTCCCAGATGGCCTTGGATGCCCTCTGGCCCATCATCTCCAGGAGTTCCCAGAGTTCCAGGCCTTCCCAATGGGCCAGGGTCTCCCTATGATTCATTCATTAAGGTGAAAACCACACAAGTATTGAATATAACAAAACTGTTTAACTGATTACATGGTTCCAGAACATTGTGATAAAACACAACTAATGCAGTGCCTGACAGGTAGGATATGTATGAAACAGTCTATTACAACGACTGACTGAGATTTTCAGTTAAGTAATGAGTGAATAAATCCCCCCTACCTGCTCGCCTTTTCGTCCTGACGGCCCCTCTTCTCCAGGACGACCCGGAAGGCCCTATGAAACATAACATTACCTGCTGTTACCATGCAACGTGAAGTAGCATAAAACACTAGACTGAGGCAAAATAAGATGCAAGGTAATCTACATGCATTGCATAATAAACAGTGTTTACATTGTAGCTATATTTTTCTCTGTAGATAGCAGTTGGGTGTTGTAGCAGCCAATAATATAGTAGCCACCAAGAATGTAATACCTGCCAGTAACGCAATCATTTTTTTGTTCTTAATGTAATAAAAGCTGATAATGTAATATCTTATCAATAATGTAATACAAATACAAAACCAATAACGTGATAACGTATTGCCCATTATTGGCTGGTGATTACTGTATATTATTAGATGGGTTTAAAAAATACGAAGAAATTCAAATGTAATAAATGCTGATTGGTTCAAAACTTTTATTACATTATTGGTAAGTTATTACTTTATCATCTTTAAAAACATTAAGAATGAAAACATATGACATCATTGGCAGCTATTACATGGCTGCTACAGCTGTTTAAGAAAACTATTATCTGATTTGTCTCTGAGTCAGGAATAGACCTCACTGACCTGTTGACCGTCTAGACCAGTAGGACCAGCATCTCCAGGGGGTCCCAACATTCCCTGTGGAAGAGTTGTGTCATGAGGCAACGTGCACATAATGGAACTCTCACTACAGACTAGTAATACTTATAATTCATAGACAATTATTCATTAATCTTGGTGTAACTGCCATTTTATTTCACATTTTATTGAAAAATACGACCAACTTGGGAATTTATAAACAGACTTACCCTTTCACCCTTTTCCCCTATTTGTCCCATCAGTCCATCAGTGCCTCCTTTACCCTACGAGACCATGGATTAGATGTAATTATTATACTATATTAAGAACTGATGCTGAATGAGTCAGAGACTGCAAGTTACTGCATTATGGTACAACTCTATGTCTCCCTATACTCACTACAGTATAGGAGTCATCCTAATTTAAAGTGACTTTCAGTACAGTGAACTCATTCATATTTTATGAGCGTTCCCTCCAAAAGGAAACTGATACATTGTTATTTCTGGAACCACGTTATACCACCTGAGTGGAGTTATAATACCAATGCATGTATAATTGATACCACTGAGACATGAGGAAAGTGTAGTAACAGCAGACAGTTGTGTAATACCCACTCACTGGCAATCCAACAGGTCCTTCTGGCCCAGCCGCTCCCACGGGCCCTGGGGATCCAAGAGGACCTCCTTTCCCCATCATTCCCACAATACCTGGCAGGCCAGGAGGACCCTACAACCCGGAGAGCAGATACATATACAGGGGATAGGATTTTTAGGATTTTGTGTTTTGAAGGAGTTGTCTGAAACCTGCGCAGACTGAACATAGGACATATTCACAATGTTCAGAGAATTTTAAAGTTCACTGGGTAGGCCTTTACATTATGATTACATTATGATTCACTGTCTTCTGATACATTGTTTATGAAGGTGGCAATGAATGGTGCTGCTGGACCAAAGTCTGTCATGTTTTATTGAAACAAAGGCACCCAGTTGCATCATGCTGATGCAAAGCACTGAACGGAGCTACTCACAGGTACACCCTGAACTCCCCTGGGCCCTGGCTCTCCCTGGTGGCCCTGCATGAGAGGAAAAATAACAGGCTTTGTATTTGCTCAGGTTGCACCTGATGTAGCAGTCGGCTTAACAACTACGATAACTATGATACGAAACTTTTTTTTTTTTATGGCAATTCACTCACCTGAGGTCCCCGACACCCTGCCTCACCACCGGGCCCAGATAAACCCTGGAAAACACACAGTTTATTAATGATCTCAGGAAATCACCAAAATAATTTTAAATAAAATAAAACATTTGATTAGCTATTAGCGGTATGATCATCTGTAAGGTTGTACTCTGATATGTGACATACTGGAGGTCCACTCTTGCCATGCTGTCCAACACGGCCTCTTACACCTTGGTCCCCCTGAGGGACAACAAGTGACATGGGAGCTGGTGTGATTCAACGCAATATGTGAAACTGCCATACAATGCCAATTCATGTTTATTCATAATCATCTACAATAATCTCTGTGTGAGCTTTGGCAATGTCAATGTTTTATTGTATTAATGCTAAAACTTACTGAACTCTGAAAATCAGTATAAAGAACATTGAACAGAATGAAGAACAAGAGCAATGAAGAACATTTCTCACCCTTTGGCCTATGTGACCTGGTAGTCCACGTAGACCAAAAGCTCCTGGGTATCCCTGTGAGAAGATTATCTCTTTAGACACCCATAGGCTGGGATATTTGTGCAAACAGACATTTACTGTGTAAGATGAATCAGCCATAAGTTCATGGAAAAAATTCAATGAGTCAATGAAATTGCATCATGGTTATGAGAAATGAACCAAATCTATCACAATTATTAATGAGGTCACAAACAAGGACTCAAACAATAATGCATGTCAACACCTTGTCTAGCTCGACAGGTAACACTTACATACATGCCTATAGGCCCCTGAGGTCCCTCGGAACCAGGCTTCCCAGAAAAACCCTGTTGTTCAGACCAACAGAAAGTAAATATAAATTACAAAAAAACTAACAAATATGACATATGACACATATAACAAGTGTCTTGAGTAGATCTGAATGTTATGGCCAGAATCTAAGAAGACATTTACTCAAGTATTGTGAATTTCCAATTGAGCTCAATTGTTGAATATGGGATAATTATTCTGAATCCGAAGAACTAACTAGACATACAACATCTGGTGCACATTATGACCGCCACAAAAAGAAAGAGGATGAGCAACAATTCAATGAAATAACATGATATATTCCATTCATTTAAAAGCGTGTGATTACATTCCTGGCAACAATAGACTAAAATGTTTATTATAGTGAGTTGTGTTTTGTGATTCTGTGATTGTGAGAACTGTCCAATGAATATGAGCATGTAAGTGAGGATGAGGCAAGAATTGCTTTGAATATAATACTAAATACATTACTTAATGTAGAGTAAATGCTATATATATAGGCATACAAGTTTCAAGATTTATTAGAGGACAGTGTTATCCACTTTCATAACGATAAGTTTAAAAATAGCCGCAAGCAGCAATCATCGGGGTCCAAGCAGGTTATAGCCTCAACAGGTCAAAGAGGACCATCTAAATTTCGGAAATGTAAGGATCTAAAGACAAAATTAATTTTGAATACGAACAAACCACTTGAGAGGAACAGACGAAATGTTGTAGCTTGTTGTAACAACATCTTATGGCTGATTGGTTTGAAATTGGGTAAATAGCCTCCTTAAGCTTATACAATTCCATTAAGATTGGCCATTCACACATTGGCTGCTGATTTTGTTGAGTGAGCCAAATGGAACTTAAGGAAATGTGAGCAAATGTAGCACAGTGTAAGCATACCTAATTTCAAAATTGTAGCTTAAGTGGTTCTTGAGATACTGAAATGTGTCAGTTGCAGCGCCCCCTATGGACAAAATGTCACAACATTGTGTGTATCCAAAGAATGTGGTAGTGATGCAGGGTGTCAAAGGGTGTTTTTGAAAGGGTGTTTTTGAAGTTTGAGCCTTTACATCACAAGATATAGGCTACATTTACTCTTTGAACATTCACTAGGTGGCGCCACTCAACAAATCATAAACAAAACGATTTTCGAGCTATAGTCCAGACAATGCTTTGACCCTACCCGACTTCAGGGCCCGTTAGCACAAAGAGAAACGCACACCTAGGGACACAAACCTTCTATTCTATACAAGCCATGTTGGGCTACAACCATACCAGTTTTCATGTGGATTGGTGAATTGTAAGTATATGATATCGCCGACCAACAATTGGTGAAAAAAAAAGTGCCAGAAGAAAACAACCTTTGACAAACACTATAAGACACACCATGAGTGCAAAATGACAGCTCCTTGGGAATCTCAACATGAACATTTCTTTCCTAAGTGTGTGGTCGGACCTACCCTCTCACCCGGTGAACCCGGAAAGCCATTTTGTCCGGGATGTCCAGGAGAACCCTGTAAAGATACAATAATAAATCCTATCAAAAATATACCATAGAGAACAAAGAGAGACAAAGAAACACAACCCATCAAAACACATTCTAACTTTAAGTAACTCAGACTCAGGCTAATGAATGTTTGGTGGGCAGATTTCATTTCTGCTTGATATTTCAGCTCATGTAGGGCTAACTTAACCGGCTTTAAATATCAGTTAATAGCGTTAAATGTGGACGTCGATCATCATCTAGAAATTCGAAATGTGAATGGGATTTCATTAGAAAGGGGAAGGCAGTGTTGTTGTTGATAAATATGTAATCAGAATCTAAGATTGAGAAGTCAACATACTGGGCTACCAGCAGGTCCTCCTTGTCCTGGTTCTCCAACTGATCCACGGAGGCCCTAAATATAACAGAATCATTATATAAGGTAAGTCAGACCTTACACTGAAAGAAGATCACACTGACCTCCACTGCATAAGGTGAGAACCGGTTTAGGTTCTGGGCATTCTTGAAAAAGCACTTCCCTTTGGCTTCACAAACTGATGGACACATTGACCCCATTAAACTCTTTGTGACCTCAGGATGACAAACTTGTTAACTTTTACCGCTGTCCTGTCCCACACTCTCATCCATTTTGTCACTTGTCTGACATTTATGTGCTCCTATAAACAAGAGGAGAGATGAGCTTTGGCAACAAAGCTAGTAGTTAACTCCACATAAAAGGTTCATCTGATACTCTGGCTGACCAGTAATTAACATGTCTGAACATTATTGCTCCTGTTTACGAGAATGCATAAATACTTTGGATTTTGTTGCCCTTGCTGACTGCAACAGGTGACTTTCAGTCATCCCATGAGTAATACTTAACCACAACATTACACCAGATCCTCCGTCTTCAAGGATGGGCACAGTGGGACCATTATCTGTTTATGTGTGTGTTCCTGTTGACCTTTTGACATTCCGAATTTGGTCCATCAGCATTACTTCATAGTTGGCTAGCATACATCAAGAATTTGTGGATTTTGATCCTGCCATAATGTCATCTTTGACACCATCCATGAAACAGCTGAAGCATCATGTACTGAACATAGACTACTCAAGTACTACAACTAAAAGTAAATACCGTTATTTTTTGTTTTCAAAGAGGATATTCAGATTTGAGCAAACCTTCACTCTCCTCTGAAGAGCTCATTTAGCAATGCCAGTAGTCATAGCCCTACAGTAGTTCTGGTAAACTAAGCCCTCCTCTTTTGCGCACAATCATGGTAAAGAGCAAAAGACTCACAGCGAGACCTCTATCTCCAGGACTGCCAACAGGGCCTACTCCTCCCTGTCAATGACAACCAAATGCATATGTGAAAAAAGTTTTTAGAGTTGATTATTCATCTGATTACATCAAATCGTTCCAATTACAAAAGATGCTCCCATGCTTAGATTAGCAAACATTATGTGTTTTTTCTTATTGGTATTGACTGAATATTAAGTTATAAAATGGGAACCTGTGTACCAGGCTTTCCTTCTGGTCCTTCAATTCCTGGCAGACCCCGCAAGCCCTGTAAAGAGAGGGCACAACACATAAACTTGGAAACATGCAAGGTGTCTTGACTCGTTCATCAATGAAACTCTTCTGGGTGTAACGGATGAAAGATCCATGGGTGGAATCCCATCCCTTTATGTAAGCATAGGTTTGAAGAA
Organism: Sprattus sprattus; assembly: GCF_963457725.1. NCBI lineage: Eukaryota > Metazoa > Chordata > Actinopteri > Clupeiformes > Clupeidae > Sprattus > Sprattus sprattus. The sequence continues at coordinate 17,826,692 of NC_137913.1, read as the reverse complement.
TTCAATGAAGGTTGGCGTACAGGAATTCCGGGTACACCTCCGGGACCGTTCTGTCCTGTTCGACCCTGTAAAGAGTGATGGGAGTATGTCAACTTTAATGCATTTTCATCTGAAATGTTAGCAGCAAGAAGTCAATTTAAAGATGTCTTGATGAACTCTTTGATTATTTAATAGATGACATAACTTGCGAATGATTTTGAAGCACATAGTATATGACGCACATAAAAGGCTGGTAATACCAGTAGTCATGTACAGCACATGGTCATGTTGAGGAGAATAAACAATAAAGAAATATAACCTTGGGTCCTTTCAATCCACGACCGCCATCATGACCAGGAATCCCCCTATGGCCCTAGGGTCAAATAAAGAATAAGTGATGAAATGTATGGTGAGGGTCTAAAAACATTTTCGGTGTCTCTGATCTGATGACAAATACATTGATTCTTCTTCCGACTTGACGAATAATACCTCAGGACAAAAATAGAGCTTTTCAGAATAAATACCCATTTGCTTGGTAGAAAAACATTTACTGCAAATCACTCATAAGCAATAAAGCAAGGCTGACCTTCGGGCCTTCCGTCCCAACGCCTCCCTGAAAGCCAACCTCCCCTTCTGTACCCTGGGTGAGAAAAGATGCACAATCATCACTAAAGTGATCTCCTGCCACAAGTACCTGTGTCTGACAACACATAGAATCTCAGATGAAGAGGCTGCATGTTTAAACCATCTGTTTAGCTGTTAAGTGTCATGGTTAATCGTCTCACTTATGCGGGTGAAAAAAGATCACAAAGTGCCCTTGCCTTGCTCCTGTTGATTGGTGATTTTACGCATACCTGATTTCCTGGCGACCCCGGTTGACCTCTCTGACCTGATGGGCCAGGAAGGCCAATCTGACCCCTCTCTCCTTGAGGTCCCATGACACCAGAGGCACCATTAGGACCCTAGCCAGGAGAAGAGAGAGAAAGAAAGTGCTATGGTCATCCATATCATGCGACTGGATTGGTTTTGACATTTTTAACACTCAAATGAACAAGCTGCCAAGTACTTGTAATCATGTGAGCAAAACTCTTTAATATTCTCTTAAAGAAAAATACATCAGATCCATTCCACTCATAAATTCTGATTATTGTTCAGCATTGACTGATCTCTTTGGAGTTACTTTCACACTATCCATCCGTGCTATCCGTCATATAACAGTTTACCTCTCCACTCCTGCAAAGTAGCAACAGGTATCACTCTCTGGTGTGATACATGATTAGATTGAAGTCTCTGCTGAGTAAATCTATCAATAAGGTGTAAACAGAAGCGCCCATCTTTACTTTGTCTCCTTTAGGTCCAGAATCCCCCTTGTCTCCATCATCCCCCCTCCGGCCCTATGGAAGAGGAGTAAGTCTGGTACATCACACACCAGATCATGTTGTTATGAGAAACCATCGAACATAAGTATGGCAAGACATTTTACCGGGTCTCCTCGGAAGCCATTTGGACCAGCGGTTCCTATCACACCCTGAAAAAGAGAGGATAGGCTTTCATCACTTCCCCCACAAAATGACACAGAGAGGGGACCACATTGTTTTGGAAAAATGTGTCCTTTTTTTCTATCCGACAAATGGGTTGGCTGCTTGCCGTCTGTCTGCAGAAATGGGATGCATGTAGCTTTTAGCATCAAAAAACAACCCACAGAAAATAGAGATATGTTTCCAAGAAAGTAATTTTTACTCTTAATGAAGCCTGAAAAACCCCATTTATTTCTATAAATAACGTTAAAGAAAAGCTACCCAATCTATGTATGTAACTACCAGTAGGTGAAGAGCCTTTCAGTCATCTCATGAATAGAATAAGTTCTATTTAACCACAACATCACACCAGATCCTCCATTAATTGGAAGTCTTCAAAGAGTGTGCACAGTGGGCCAATTATTTGTTTATGTGTGTGTTGCTGTTGACCTTTTGACACTTCAAATTTGGTCCATCAGCAGAAGAAACATCTACAGTATTTATTTCTATTAATGACGAGGTTAAATAACAGCTACTCAATCTATGTATGTTACTACCGGTAGGTGAAGAGTCAGTAGACTTGAGTATCAAAGCCAGTATGATGCAAGCCACATGTATGACTGTAATCTGGTAGTTGTGATGTGTCATTAATCAATTGTTAGACTTTTGTCATCTGACTTAAGTTTCCAAATGTTTTGACGTATTCATTGGACAGGGGGTCGTCTTGAAACCAGGGACTGTTAAATGGTGAGCAATCCATCATGTACTGTAAATGTAAAAGTAGAAAGCTTAAACATTTATGTTCACTGGCCTCGGTAGAACATAGGTTGTATTGGGTTGCACTCGGGAGTGTGTGTGTGTGTATGTGTGTGTGTGTGTGTGTGTGTGCGAGAAAGATACAGTGGAGAGTGGTAAGATAACACTATAAAAGACGAGAGGTCGCTCAGCCATTCAATAAATAAAATTATTATATTTTTAAAATATGTAATCAGGTACTACAGTTTCTTAACATGCCCATACATTTAAGGCGTATATCTGGTTACTGTAAGCTAGTATGTTTGCCATTCCTAAACGCAGTGATGAACTTACTATGGTCAGGAGGAGCGCTCTCTGTCTTACTCACCATAGCGCCCTCGATGCCCTGCAGTCCTCTGTTACCCACTGGCCCATCTGGACCCTACAGACAGAGAACATGTCTCATGATGAGATTCCTGATAATCAGATTAACCTGATTATCACCCCCCTTCATATAGACAATAAAAATAAACAGCAGGCTTTGCTGGCATTTAAAAAAGTGGTAATTTTTGAGCAACACTGACGCTAGGCAAGGCAAGGCAAGGCAACTTTATTTATATAGCGCATTTCATGCACATGTGCATCTCAATGTGCTCTAACATTGTATTAACATTGTGTTGGTAACATTGTTAAACATGAAGAATGCACTTATACCATAGCATTTACTTACTATGTCACCTTTAAGACCCTGAGGACCAGCCAAACCAATCAATCCCTGTGAATAAACAAGAATATGACATTTTGCATAGTGGGTTCACTATTTGATACACATGCGTATGGTATGTACTAATGCAAAACACCATTGAATGACTGCACCAAACTTCCTCAAACATCCTTCAACTTCATGAATGTCTATTCTCATATGTTGACTGAAGCTTGACCCACATATGGTTTCTCATTAGGTAAAACATTTTGACTGCGAGCAACATAGAGATCCTTGGCAGGCAAAGGGTGATTCTACCCAGAGTCCATTTTAAAAGGGCGTATCTCCTTTCATCCGATTCATGGTTACACAGCTTTACAGTTTCTGTGGCCTCATCATTTGCCAAGATCCCATGGCAACATTTCTTGTGAGAACATCTGGAGAAGAACGAAATGTAACAGGACAAAAGGAGGAGGGTGGGATGTTTATGGTGAGTTTTCACATGCACCCCGTTTTAACGAGGTCTCCACAGACAGAGCGTGGGGAGCTCACTATTGTGTGCCCTTGAGGCCAGGACTCCATAGCAGGGCAATATCATGGCTGCCACTGGCTCCCCAGCAACACCCTACTCCACTGGGCCAACACCCCCCATCAGAGGATGCTTGAGTGAATATAGGCGCTAATGGTCTACTTTGGGAAAAACAAACTGCTGTGTGAACACCGTAAGTGTGCAAGACACAAAAATATCAAAGAGAGCACAGCCTTACATCACAGGTTATGGCAGTCAGCTAACTAATTAGATATTCATTTTGATGTGACCCTGGGTTTTATGCACACCAAAGGTAGAACTCTTTTTTTTCCCTAGCATAGTCACCATGGCAACTTAGACAGTCTGAGAAATCTGCTCTGATACAGGCCATGCTCAGAATAAGAAACATGCAGACTCAGGTCATAAACAGGTGTCAAGCTAATCACCTGTCATTTAGGTCATTGCCCCACTATTCGGAACTATGACCTTTATGAAAACATATAAATAGGGAGGCGTCACCCATTATTTAATAATAATTAAACTATGACCTTTATGTTCCACTCATTGAATATATATAGACCCTCTGTATATAGTAGCCTGGTTCCAGAATTGGAATAGAGGACTTTTTTAGAGGAAAACTATAGCATAGACGATATTAAGCTACTAACACTCATTGCACCATGTGCATGCTGAATATGATGGTCACAGTTGAAAGAATGCAAACCTAAACATCTGAAGTCAACATGACTTTTTCTTTCTATCTGGTGAGCTGCATCTTTATGAGAGAATGAAAAGTAGTGGGTATCTTTAAAGCCAACCTACTTGAGGTCCTCTTGGGCCAGGAGGTCCCCGAAAACCCTCAGCACCAACAGGACCCTATAAGACACAAATGCTGACGGTTACAGCAGTTTGCAATATAAGCAACACCTAATTATGCAATACAAGAAAATGACAACAGATTGTATTCTATACTATACCAGCGGGCCTCTGCGACCAATCGGGCCAGTGGGTCCAATATCACCCTAGAAGTGTAATGAGACAGAAGCAGTGACTTTTTCGAGAAACTTTTTTATATGTGCTATGGAATTTTAATTCTAATGAATTTTAAAGCTCACCTCTGTGCCATTTACTCCTTGTGCTCCAACCATGCCTGTGACTCCTGGGGCTCCCTGTTACACACACACACACACACACACACAGACAAACATAGCATTTTTTCTTGCTTAAGGGGATAAATAGGTGTTACTTCAGGAATTGACTGAGTACAGGGTCATACCAAACACTGAACAAGTGTATGCTTACCACTGCCCCTGGTGGTCCTGATCTGCCACTACGTCCAGGAGGACCCTAAAGAGACACAGTAAGAGGCACATTAAATAGCCTTAGGGCAAAGGTAATTTTTCAATTAAATCAGATAAAACAAAACAAACTCAATTAGAGTTACAATGATCAAGTTACACACCTCAGGTCCTGGTGGCCCTGGAATCCCCTGAACACCTCTGTTGCCAATGGGTCCCTAGGTGAAAATTAGGGCATTGATATGTACATGTGTTAATTCATGCATAGTGGTAAGCCTTAAAATAATTTCTATCAGATTTATGAAACTAATTAACCAACAAAGTAACATACAAGTTTATAATTAAGGTCCTTAATATGGTGTACTTATGACAGTAAAAGATTTTTTTTGTATTTGACTAACCCTAAATCATGTTCATCTAGTACCTATACATACAGATATATGTACACTGTACTCATTCATTAATCAAGTACGAAGTACCTGTAGATTAGTACCTGTTGCTTACACTTTATTGACACATCACTGTATTACGGCTGTACTTACAGGCGGACCAACAGGTCCTGGTAACCCTGGATCTCCTGTGGAGCCCTGGAAAACCAAACAACAGAGCTCAAAAATACTCACCGCCTCATGTTTTCATTTTCAGTCCCTGATGAAAGGGTTAAGAGTCAAGGAAATACAACAGTGCAATATAGTATGTGAAACATTTCTTCTCAACACAGAAGTATATCACTCTCTAATTTTATATGCATCACATTCTCCTCAAATGTAACGCAGTTATTTCAACTAGTGTGGTATAACAATAACAATATTTGATACTTACAATGTAAATATTATTGCAAATTACAAATGGCATCTGATACAAACAGCCATAGCCATACTAAGTACATGAAAAGAGAAAAAGATTGGACACAGTCCCATTCACAACTTTTTATGTTCCATTTCTTTCCACATGGGGGCGATATATTTCAGACATATGGTAATACATGCCCCCCTTGGAGAGTGCATGTGTGTTTTTAAACATATCTCTTAAATTCCCTCATACTGAGGACTACATGATCAGTTACCTTCTCTCCTTCTCCCCCTATAATGCCACGGGGGCCTGGAGCACCAGGGAAACCCTGTTTTTGGAAGGAAACATAAAAATGGAGGCATCAATAATTTCATTCATTTATCTGTTCAAAGATCCATAAATCTCATCAGTTTATCTTAGAGGATTACATATACAGCCGCGGAAAAAATTAAGAGACCACTTCAAAATGATCAGTTTCTCTGGTTTTACTATTTATTGGTATGTGTGAAAGTAAAATGTACATTTTTGTTTTATTCTATAACCTACTGGCAACATTCCTACCAAATTTCAAATAAAAATATTGTCATTTAGATCATTTATTTGCAGAAAAATGACAATTGGTCAAAATAGCAAAAAAGATGCAGTGTTTTCAGATCTCGAATAATGCAAAGAAAACAAGCTCATATTCATTTTTAAACTACACAATACTAATGCTTTAACTTAGGAAGAGTTCAGAAATCAATATTTGGTGGAATAACCTTGATTTAAAATCACAACTTTCATGTGTCTTGGCATGCTCTCCACCAGTCTTTCACATTGCCGTTGGGTGACTTTATGCTACTCCTGGCGCAAGAATTCAAGCAGCTCGGCTTCTTTTCATGGCTTGTGACCATCCATCTTCCTCTTGATCACATTTCAGAGGTTTTTTATGGGATTCAGGTCTCGAAATCATTGTCAGAGCAAAAGGAAGCAAGTTTTTCTTCCAGGACAACGTTGTACTCAACGTTGGAACCTCAGCCAGGCAAAGTACAACGTTGTCCTGGAAGAAAAACTTGCTTCCTTTTGCTCTGACAATGTTCCCCAACTCTGAGAAGTGTTTTTTCCAGCAGGGCAATGCTCCATGCCACACAGCCAGGCCAGTAAAGGTGTGGATGGAGTACCAACAGATCAGGACCCTGTCATGGCCAGCCCAATTTCGAGACCTGAATCCCATAAAAAACCTCTGAAATGTGATCAAGAGGAAGATGGATGGTCACAAGCCATGAAAAGAAGCCGAGCTGCTTGAATTCTTGCGCCAGGAGTAGCATAAAGTCACCCAACGGCAATGTGAAAGACTGGTGGAGAGCATGCCAAGACACATGAAAGTTGTGATTTTAAATCAAGGTTATTCCACCAAATACTGATTTCTGAACTCTTCCTAAGTTAAAGCATTAGTATTGTGTAGTTTAAAAATGAATATGAGCTTGTTTTCTTTGCATTATTCGAGATCTGAAGACACTGCATCTTTTTTGCTATTTTGACCAATTGTCATTTTTCTGCAAATAAATGATCTAAATGACAATATTTTTATTTGAAACTTGGTAGGAATGTTGCCAGTAGGTTATAGAATAAAACAAAAATGCACATTTTACTTTATCACATACCAATAAATAGTAAAACCAGAGAAACTGATAATTTTGAAGTGGTCTCTTAATTTTTTCCGCGGCTGTATATATTACAAAACATGTTTGTTATATATAGATCCACCATCTGTTTTAAAGAGAGAGGGTTTGTCTTTGAGTTACCTCTAATGTCCCAAAATCTACTAACAATGCTACTGACTTACATGCTATCCATTATTTTATGTAACAAAGATGATTAGATGGAAATATCTATGCAAGGGTGGCAAAACAGTGTCATGACAGCAGTGGTTTTGCTTGTGAAGTCTCGTACCTCTTCCCCCGTCTCTCCAGTAGGGGCACACTCTCCTTTGTCACCCCTGGGACCCTGGAATTATGGAGGAGAAACGTTTCCGTCAGCACTACAATGGACTCATTTGTGCACATTATGCATAGAATATCTACTAGATATCCTGTATTCAAAATATATGGGAGAATTTGACCTCATTGGATTTGACTGCCTGCATGGAACATAGGCGATTGGGGGAATACCTGTAGAACACAGGTGCCGTCTCTCACCTTTAAACCAGGTAATCCTGGAGGTCCTGGAGTTCCATCAGGCCCAGGCTGTCCATCTCTCCCCCATTTCCCTGCTCGTCCAGACACTCCCTTAGGCCCAAAGCTGCCCTGTAACAAACACACTGGACACTGGAACATATCATCTCAACAAGTAAACCACACATAGCACATGGCATGCAAACCTTTATACATGTTGACCTTTGATTGAGATACGAAACCCAACACCTTTTGCTGTCTCATCTGTAAGTGATGTAGTAACAAGTGCAAGCACAAATGGTATTTCTGGATTGTATGTGTTCCATGTGATGTTAGAAGAACCATTACCATGTCACCTCTGCTTCCAGGTATCCCCCTCTCTCCCGGGTCTCCTGGAATGCCCTTATTCATGTGCACACACACACAATATAGGAATAAATATTTCAACCAACACTAACCTGAGTTTACATGTACTACATGTACTTTTGTTTGTAAAGACTGCACTTACAAATGGGCCAGGCTTCCCCATCTCTCCAATAGGTCCAGGAGGGCCCTGCTCTCTCTGTAGGGTCAATGGGGGGAGGCATTAGACACAACTTAGCATCAGGCAGATCCGTATGGCTTTTTAAGGGTTATGGTCTGTTAAACCTTTCATAAAAGACTTTACTTTAAAGGTGGCAATGTGGTAGTCTCGTCTCCAATCTCGTGTGTGTTGCTAAAGTTGCTCGTGTGTGTTGCTAAAGTTGCTTGTGTGTGTTGGTAATGTTGCCTGTGTGTGTTTTACTAATGTAACTTGTGTGTGTTGATAATGTTGCTTGGTTGGCTGCTAATGTTGCTTGTGTGTGTTGCTACTGTTGCTCGGGTGTGTTGCTAATGTTGCTTACAGTAGGAAGCTACCATACACCATTATCTTTCACTGACATGTCCTTATAAGCACACAACCCACAGAAGATAGCGTGTTTTTCAATACTGAGTCTAAATGCTGGTATTTATGTTGTACTTACAGGCCATCCTGAGTTAATAGCTTGAAAAAAGGATGTTCTCTGTAAATAGAACATAGGAAAGGTGTTAAGACACAGGTAACATATATGAACAAAATATCCTGCATACATATGTACGAGAGATCAGATATTCATGGACATGTGTAGCCCTAGAGCCTAAGAACGAGCTACTTTCTCCTATATGTTTGCCTAACATTTTAATCTATCACATAACATCTTGTAACATGTGCTGCATTGGTCGGCATTAGGATCCAGCCAAATGAGAAGCGCAAACTGCACAGTGTTGACAGCCCCATGGCTGACTCCCAGATGGCGGCTAGAGAAGGTGGCACAGTGTAAGCTGTCACTCTGGGCCATGAAAGTGAGTATCTGAAAATTACACACACATCTATATGGTCATACATACATACACAAACACACACACGCATTGCATACATGCGCCCACTCACACGGAAAACACATCTAGACACATAAGCAAACCTAAACGCTGGTCTATTGAATTGCCCAGGTCTCTCCTGCTTCCCTACAATATTTGTCTTGGCCAGAGAGCCAAGTCTTGCCCTGGGGCTGGACGTAAAACTGCTGCTGGCCCAGTGAAGGAGAGGCAGAGACAGGATGAGACGGGTCAGACCTCCCCCCCGGCACTCAGCCTCCTCTGGCCCAGCCAGCCTGGAGGATTGGTGTGTGTGTGTGTGTGTGGGGGTAATTTAACATCTGTCAGAGCGACCCATGTGTGCAGAACTCCCAGGCAACACTAGCGGCATTCACACCGTATGCTGCGTGCTCGCCCCCGGATCACCATCAATGCAAACAAAGCCCGCTGCGCGGACGCATGCACGGTAGGGTCACCGGTTTAGCTTACAATGCTCCGAACACCAATCATCCTTAATTACTTCGAGCTGCCCGGGACTTGGCCGCAATCTCATTCTAGCCATATCCATCTAAATAAACTTCACACATTTGAGGGAGGACTTACACAACTGGGCCTGAAACTGGAATTAGCACAGGACCCAAAGGTGGATCACATGGGGTCTCATGTTCTGTAAAAACCTTGAGATGTTTGCACTGGATATGAAGAGCCATTGGTAAATATCAGTATCAGTGAATGTCAGAATCCTATGAATCACACATCCCGAGCATTCAGTGTCTGCCAAATAAACAACATCTTTCAAAAATGCTCACTCAACGTTAGGCAAAAACATTTAAAAATTTAAAATTTAAATTCGATTTGTTCGAAAACACAACATCCATTGTATGGAAATGTAATTGCATTCAGAGCATCATTACTTTGTATAAAATCATGATTGCAATGGAGATGAGTCATTATGGTTGTGTCAGACAGAGATTCTCCCAAACAAAGCATGGCATACCTCGCCAGAATGGCATACATTACAGTCTTCCATGCTGAAGCACTTACTTGATTGCAGCTATCAACCTCAATCATGACAAAAATCCATATCGTGACTTGTTGTTTAAATTATCTAATCCAAACCAACAAGGACAGGGGTTCAAGAATTTGGAACCCCACAACAAGAGTGCATTGACATAAAGGAATCCAATTGATGTGAGGCACGAAAATGCAAAAGAGTACTGATGATTAAAAAGGACCAGCAAATGCTTCACATGAGCAAGCAGGCTAATGCAACACTGCTTTCCCTGTGTTAAAGGCTTTACAACTGTCCCACAACTGCTTCCAATTACATCACTGTAAATAGTTTTTTGGATTGCGGTCTGAAGGAGATCTGAAATTGAACATCAGAAATAGTAGACCAGCCTGGCACAGCCACAGAGATGGCAGGTCACTCTCAGGTCTGGACCAGTGGGCGTCAACGCTGCAGTGTAGCGCTGCCTGTTGCCAACAGCAGGTCCTTGTGAGCTGAGGCTGGAGCCCTGGCGACGGCAGTCCCAGCCCTGGCCCGGCATGACTCTAATTTCCATGTCTTTAGATGCGTCCAACTGTCATGACTCAACCATTGCTGGCATGGTCTCCCCCACCGAAGACTGCAAAACAAGGAGTGTAAAAATAAAGCAGACCAACCCTGAATGCCGCCCAGTCCTCCAGGGTGTTCCGCCACAGATAGAGAGATGGCAGGCCGGGAAATCCCGGGGGTCCCGGCTCCCCCCTCATCCCAACCCTCCCAACTGGGCCCAGAGAGCCCTGGAACACAGAAGAAATGATGTCAAATAATGTGATGCCTTGGAACACAGCAGAAATTATGTCAAATAATGTGATGCCCTGTTTGCCACACGAGACAAAGAAGCAGATCAGCTTTTGACTGTCCTCTGGAAGGGCGGTATTATGTAACGGATAAACATATTGTCGCCATTGTGCTTGCTCTAAGGGGGTTCAGGCCCTGGTCTCTGTATAGCGCCTACAGAGAATTTTAGTGTTTTATAATATATAAATACAATTGAATTGAATTGAATTGAATGTATACAATACTAGTGAGTCAAACATATGAGCTCAGCCCACCACAAGATTTGTAGTAGTGAAATTACACCTTTCTCTCTTTGAAGACATTGCAATGAGTTGATGTACTTACCTTGTCCCCTTTGAACCCAACAAAACCTTCTCGCCCAGCACATCCCTAAAGAAATGAAACAAAAGTTAATAATCAAAATAAGCGAATACAACTGAATGACAGTCTGACTTTAAAATAACAAATGAGTCCTTAATATCATGTCAGCCAGCTGAATCCACTGGCAGATGTTATAGTTTGTCCTTTTTTGGCAAGTCCAATTTTGGCAAATGACAAATTTGGCAAGTGAGCTTTTGTAAATATTGATTCTCTGGTTTGTAATTTTGCAAAGAGCAACATGAGTGGTAAGTGTATAATTAGATGTAAACAACGCCAAAATGTATTTTTAGATGTCGACAATAGGAAAATATGAGAGCATGGAATGAAATAAGCAAACTGAATCTAAAATGTAAGGGTGCAAACAAATGACTTATCATTATAAATAAATCCACATTACAATTAACTCTGACTTGTTTCATAATACAAATTGAGAGCTGTATTATAAAAGCCTTCAAAAAAAGTTGGCAACATCACTGAATCCCACCTTCAAGACATCAAGTGTCTACTGTGCTGACAGATAAGAAAATCACAGTAAATGTATATCCTTTGGAGATCATGCATATTTCACATACCATGTACATCAACCACTGGGTGAATGCCTGGGAATCGGTGAATGGCTATTTGTTCAGAAATGCTGCACAGTATGATCCTAGTCTTTTGGTGGTTCTCATGCTATACTATCTATGATAAGGAACTTTTATACATAACATCGTACACATAACTTTTACATTTTAAAATTAACCAATACAGCTATGATTCCCCTTGCATGTACATCCCTTCATTCGAAAAGTATACACAGTATGTTTCCTATTTAGAAAAGGACCTTGAAATAAGACTGGTATGCATAGACCTGATATAGACAGGATAATGACCAGTATATATATACACATTAATGATCAATCATCAGGATAGTATGCATGCAGGTCATATTAGGGGTGAACTCACTCTCCGCCCGGGAGGCCCAAGTGGTCCTGGAGCTCCTCTCAAGAGTTTATACGGCCTTCCATCCAGACCTGTGATAATATCTTCATGCTTTGGTAAAGCCTGCTGGACAGTGGCGTGCTCAACGCCAATCACTTGGATCCTGTCCTTTCCTCCATAGTCCTCTGTGGCCGTCTTTGGTCCATTTTTCAAAGAGTCAGATGATACAGTGGGTGGTAGGAGGTTCTCCTCAGTCAGTACATTTCGGTCAGGCTGTTTATATTGGGTTTTAGTGGGGTGCTGTAAGGACTTTTCTAAATCAGTGGCAGAGGGTGAATCAAGGTCAATGATGTTGTCTAAAGGTCCCGTTTGTGTTTTTCTCCGGTCTGTGCTTGTGTTTTGGCTCAAGGCTTCAATAGAGGTGAGAACTCTCCGGTCGTTGGTCCCTTTCCTGATACTCTTTGTAGTGATTACTGGGGGTTTATCAGCTTCAACTTCGTTCTCCACCGTAAGGCTCACATTCTTAAGGTCTAAGGTGTGAAGATCCCATTTAGTGTTCTGTTTTGTTAGATCACTGACATTCAAGGCTGAGGAAAGATTAGGGACCTGCCAATAGTTTAAAAAAGGGAGTATATGAGTAAACATGTAGGTGAGACAAACCAAGGAGTGAAAAAGACAAAACAATTAGACAACTGGGCCAAGTTTGATATAACCTGACATGAAAAATATCGCAGCTACATTACATGACTAGATCGTCTGCATCTTTGATTACAACTTTTCTGGTTGAGGGAAAGATTACACTGGGAAGCAATTTGTGCCTGCAAACATAATTCAGTTGAGAAAAGACCTGATTAAAAATACCACATTATTCTAAACAAATGACCAGAGGAAAATCTAAAATCTCTGCGTTCATGAATTACTTTTATATGTGCCATTAGACCATGAAGTAAGCAGGGTAAGATTGAAAGACTGATGCCTACCACTTGGGAAAATGATTTTCCGTTTAAAGGGGCAGTTCCCCCAAAATAAGAGAAGTCCAGTTGATTGACAGAGGTTAAAAAATGTATTGCTTAAATCATCAGTCCTTCTGCCTTATCTGTTGTAAACAATAGGCGTCTATGTAAGCAGAAGTATAAACAGCAGTTTGCTTTGAGAGACAGCACCACTGAGATGAATGGACCACTTGATCCCCTATAGGGGTAGACACTGTTTGTCCAGCTAATCTCTGGACCTTCTCAATGTTATGGTGCACTGTTTTTTTTCTTGAGCAAAGTGCATAATAATAGTAACTGGAGAACCACATGAAGCAGTAGGACATGGACATCAGTAAACACTTTGGTTAGTGTTTACACTGGATGTTGTTCTGAGTTTGGACTGATGCTGAGAGGAAATTAGGTCCTTTGGGTGGCATAATGTGTATAATATCAAATGATGGCGGAAGGCATTTACCGCTTCAAAATTTCCAATTTCCAAACACAGGCGATCGGAGGTCCTAAGTTAATGGGCAATGATTATGTTGGATGTGATGTTGGTATGTACTGATAGCATCAGTAAAAACAGAGCTAAAATGGTGGTTTGAGCTTCCTGTTGCTCCAGTTCCTCTGACAGCTTGATTCTGATAAGAGTGAACTAGCAGCCAGAGGCATTATGCTGTTTTGCGAGGACCTAGGTCCCGTTTTAAAAGATTGTCTCCTCCAAAGGTTCCATTAATAAAACCTCTGCCATCACCCTCTCAACAACACACCATCAAGCTAGCCAGATCTATAGATTTTACCGGGCACACTCTGTTCCTCGACTTAAAAGCCAACTGGCATCAAGGAGGCCATTTTGGTTAAATGATTTCATGATGAATTCATAACATACCATATGAATACATATACAGTACATAGTTGAGGCAACTCAATTAGCAGAGAAATGAGCAGTTCTTAGACAAATCCATCACAATTATCTGCACATGTTCTGACAGCGAACGCCTCTATCCATCCATTGTGTAAAACAGTGAGTAGCCATATTATATTCTGTGAATTGTGGGACATTTTATGTCTTAAATGTCAATCAGATTTGGTTAGAAACAATTACAAAGGCCTTAAATGAAGGTTAAAGAGGTTACGACTAAATTATCAAGAAAATCAATCTTTTACGGGAAGGTCTATGCCTCAAGGTCTTTTCCTGATAAGGTCACCTTTAAAAGCTAGAGTAAAAAACAAAGCTAATCAAGAGCATGTCACAGATCGCCATGGGTCACGCCAGAGGGAGACTTCTGACCCCCAGAGAGAGGCTTTCCCTCAGCTAGCATGTTATCAGTACGAAGCGTGCCGGCCTCATAAATGATGTGGGTCATAAATCAAGGTTGTGCACGTGGTATGAAGATTATCGTTGTTGGCCATTTGTCTGCTGATGCAGCTGGGCAAACAGCATGAGTCACCCTGTGAGTAATCACACTGAGAAAATCTGAGGGGAAATACGCTGTCCTCAAAGACAAATGAGGGGCAGGAAATTGGACAAATGGGATGTGTAAGGAACATGAGGAATTTTTCCAGAAATATGTTTTCAATAATTTTTGTCATTACAAATGTAACGAAAAGTATACTGCTCACTGAGAAGAATCCTGAAACAGAGTGACTTATTACAGTAATATTCTAAACATCAATAAATGCATCATTAAAAGGACATTCAAATTTTATATACTGTACTGTACAATTTCATCTTGATTTCACACCAAAATAACTAACATAAATTATGATCCAGCAGCAAAGAAAAGACACAGATATAAAAGTTATTTGACAGGGTTAAGACCCCTACCTTATCACCCCCCAGATAATCCACATATAATCCAAGCAGTAGAATGTCTAGCATCACCCAGCCTCCAGTCCTGGATAGACAACGCATGACTGCAGGAGCTGAATGCACATCGGGTCTCTCTCCGTATCCAAACTTTTCCAACATGTATAGAGGACGCTTTACTCTGCAGCACTATGAAAGCACGAGTCATCACAGACCCACCCAGACCCTACCCCTGCCTCCTCCCTGCCTGCCAAACCTGTAGAGTGGTGCACAGTGCTCCACCCCGGTGCTCCATCCCAGCCAAGAGCATCAGGAAGGATGTGCAGGGCTAACTATAGGGTTATTTTGTTATATCAGACAGAAAACAATTAGTGAAGGCTATTTCTGCACTGAGGTCTCAAACCTCATGTCCTTGTCTGCTGTTAGTCATTAAACTTGTGAGTAAAAACCATGAGATGATTTAACACAACGTTGCTTTAAAGCTACCACTCCTCATGAGCCATGGTCATACTTGCTCCAGGAAACCAAACAAAACCAAAACAGTTGCTCTGGAGCACTGAGTTTGCTAATTTTCCACTCAGATGGAAGAGACTCCAAGCCACTATGCTCCATGGACAGCATTTATCAGTACAATTTATCAGTGTACCAGCAAATTCTGTAGAGGAGTGAGTAGTTTTCTTACCACATGTAAATTGCGAAACCCTTAATCCATGGCAATTAAGCAAAGGCTACAACTAAAAAAGCACTGTGGAGGCAAATGTCAAACCCCGCTGTCAATTACATCCAGAGGAAAGATGCCACAAAGAGGAAAAGCTACAGAGATCTTCTTATTTCTCATTAGGGCAACCACTGAAGTGCTTTCCAAAACGCCTCATCACGTCTAATCAGATTGGAAATGATAATTTCACTGTGGAGACCTCCAGCACTCGGAATCAAAGCTGTGGGATAGGAACGAAGCCAACTCCTTCAAAGAGGCAGGATTAGACCACAACGACTCCATAAACGCCAGTTCAAACCGTACAACATGGGCCTTGTTGTTCTTTGACTGAACTGTATGCAAAGAGCCTTAGATTTTCACAAGTTTCGCAGAAGAAAGTTCCCTTCAGGTTCAGGACTTAGTCCCAAAATAAACTCCCTTTCTTCACTATCGGCTATCCCTACAACTTATAATTGCTTCCAGAAACACTTTGCAGCCAAGGGGGCCAAAGTACACTCACACAGACATTTAGACATTGCTATCTAATGTAGATTATCTCTAGTGTGATGAGAGAGGAACAGGTTACCAGAGCAATAAAGACACCATTGACACCTCCCTGACATAACATTTAGCAGCAGCAATTTATTTAGCGTACAACTGGGGCATCAAATTACAGGTCGGCGAATATAATGACAGGTTTAAACGCTTCTAGACCATAGACACTGATGATAGGTGAGCCCTGCCAAGGGACAGGAATACTGAGAGCTCTGATATGAAATAAGAACAGCGTGGTACACACATGGGGCTGCCGCAAGGCCCTGTAATTATTTCCCCTCTCCAGTGAGGTGTATTATCACACACAGGCCTCCACTAAAGAGGGATCATTTCAACTGTCCCGGTGCAACGGGGGGGCTGGCAAAGCCCTAGCTGGACTAGGCGCAGAGCATCATGGGAAATCATGCCCTCATCATCTCAAGGCAAGCCAGCAATGAGAGCGCACACACTAAACCCCATAGATGCGCCTTACCCAGAAGGCCTATCTCCAGCTGTGCGTTTTTGGCTTTGGCGCTTAGTAAGCACTTAACTGTGTTTCTTAAAACCCAATGCAGAGGTTTACACTATTGTACTGCATACGATAAACAATATCCAGATGTAAAAGTGGCTCTGGATGTCATCATTGATGGGAGGAGAAAAATTGCACTCTTCACAGTATACAGATGTCTGAGCTCCATTTGCCCAATCTTACATTAAGTAACCTGTAGCCTCAGGGCTTTCCTTAACCCGAACAGCACACTGTGAGGTCATCATTTGCTATTTTATTCAGTTAGGCTGAAATGATGAATATGACTTTATAATAGCTTTCACTGTCTCTTTGGTTAGGTGGGGCAGTCACATGTTGCTCATGCTAGTATGTCATTCCATAACTTGCTGTCGAGCTTACCAGGAAAAGACTACATTAGATTAAAAGAGCATGTATTGGTCTGACTATTGGTCAGACACTAGACAATGAGCAACTATCTACCAAAGTGTCTTACATGCTGAAACTGTATAAACTGTATAAATGACTGTAATATTACTTCCTCCTGAATAGGGAAACCTATCTAACTGTATCTGTGTTTGGGTACACCAAAGACCCTGCAGGTTTGGAGCCTTCCACTCTCAGATTTGAATCAGAGCTTTGAACACATACGCCATGGGTGGGAAACTGTTCCATGGCCTGTATTCTCTACAAATTGGCAGTGTGGTTTTATGGAGACAATGGTATTGCTTCTGTATCTCTATTAGCAATTTGCAGTTTGATTTTATGGGGGTAATGCCTCTTAGAGGAGCATTCTCTACGGGGTTCCTCAGACAGCAACCGCATACCCTGTAGGGTAGGCCATGTGTTTTATGGGGAATAAACTTAATGCGGTTTCTTCACAGAGAAAAGGCTTGTTAAAAGCAAGGCCAAATATAAACGATCCAGGCATATCTTTTTTAGTAGAGATAACATTGAGAAGTACAGTGCGTGTGTTGCAGAGCATGAAGCAAAGAATGTTGGCTTGTTATTGTATTATCCTGTCCCTAACCATACAAATGCAGTTTTAAACAGGCATAATCCAGAACTACCCCCTCATCTCATCTGTCTAAAACAAGGCCCTCTATGAAAAGCACCAATGCTTTGCCACAAAGTCCCTACCCCCTTTGTTGCAGTTCGTTCAATTGTAGCCAAGCAATTCCCATGACGGCGATGAATCAAATCAGTTTTTCCACTTAGGAAAAAAACAAGCAGTTTTATGGGAACTCATGAGAAATCACTGTAATCCCCTCGCTTCCGTTTTGTCCATTTGCAGACTTCTGGGGCCATCCGTGTCCTCCACGCTCCAGCTGAGGCCCATTTGCCCCATGTTGGGGCCACTGCCCTTGGGCCATTTACAGCACAGTCATTTCTCACTGTTCCTCTGACCCAACTCCCCAGGTAACAGTGTTCTAGCACCCCACTGTAGCTCACTGTCATTCAGAGAGTTATTAAAAGTGTATCTGTGCACGGGGATGTCTTTAACAGTTGCCTACTCACCAGCACATTAGTCTGTCTGATGCTGGGCCTCACATCTCTTGTCCCGTGCACAAGAATTGGACCTTCGTCATCAGTAGAGCTCTCTGTGAGGTCTAATGGGTCGCCAGAGGAAAATAAGGTCCCCTGCAGTAAATTATGGCAAGAGAAATTAAGAATATGACATTTACAGTAAGGATAATGCATATATTATACATAGGGATATACAGTGTTAACTGTTTCTGTTCAAAGGGTTTCTGACATGCACTGTGCCGGTTTACAAATGTATTGCAACAACATTTTTGAGTGAGTTTATCCCTCTATCACAGGGTCAAGCCTGGTTTACCTGTGTTTTGTGTGTGGACCGCGGAGCTTTTGAGACGCCACACTCGGTGTTGTAGAGGGTGCAGTGATCTTTCGCGGTGTCTGAGTCTCCCATCAGGAAGGTCATCTGTCTCAGTTCTCCCTGCAGAGATAAGAACACGTCAGTGGGTTCCAGTCTGGGGGGGAGCTGCACTGATCTGTCCACCCAGATAAACACACACCTCTCCTTCACTGGACATGGATCTAGTTCCTTTACGCTCCTCGTCACGGCCCAACTCTTTTTGTTTTACACATTTTGTTTCACCTCCTTGTTGGGGAGCAGCCACAAATCTGATACGATAAGATGACAGGTGATTCCCTTCTGAGGGGTGAAGGGTTTGGGCGCAGGAACAGATAGGCCCTCTTTGCACTTGGCACTGAATAGTGACGTATACTTGGATGTTGCCCATATTTAAATTTGAAAGATAAGTGGGGGCAAATTTGTAATAGGAATGTGTTCAAGACTAGTTGTCCTGATTCCAACATAGACAATAGGCAGCTTGGGTACTTCTTATTACAATGCAGGAACAAAGATATCTAATATATACTGTATATAAAGGCATTAGCTTAATTTAGACAAACTTTGCCTTTGCCAAAAAAGATAATGTTGTGATCTCCATGTTCATATAACAATATAACTTTGCGCTCAAAGACAAACAACTGAGTCAAATGTTGAATAAACTGCATAATTCTAGGAGATCCTGTACTGCCATCATCCAGAAGACATTTACAAATGGCAGCTAGAGAAACCAAACATTCAAAAGAACAATTTGCTTTTGAAATATGCTGTAGTTGTCTTAAGTTGCTTATTCTGGCTTTGAAAATGTTGATTGCAAATGTCATGGCATCTCTACAGCTTATCCTGATGCACTAGTGCATTTCTGGAAAAGCAATAACTCAATAATTCGAAATGATTTTTTGTTCATGTGTTTTCCTTTAATTCCAAGTGAAAATAGCATGACATAGGTGACTAAATCATGAACATCCTGCAGACATTGATAATATTTGTGAAACAGCTCATCACACAGACCAAGGAGTTCCCATCATTAAAAAGTATTAGAGTATATTATCATCACATACACCTTGAAGCAGGCCATCTCTGATGTCCACAGGCAGTGAGAGAAACAACTCAGATGTTCTAGGTATGTACTGTCCAGCAGCGCACTGATAAATAGCAGCAAGACTTGTCAAGCAGACCTAATATAAGTGAAGTATCACCAGAGAATGAGGACAGCGCTGGGTTCAGTGAGAGCATCACACCACCTGAGTACCAGCAGCTTAGGGGTCTGGGGAGTCTTCTTGAGGGGTATTTATGATTGAATGAGAGGATGATCAGATTCGAGAGGTACAGAAGACCCACACAGATGCCAACATAAAGTGATGAATTTCTGTTATAGGCACTGACATACTACACAGACCATCACTGAAACATAATTCATTGCGTCAGGAAAACATAGAAAACCAATTACATAGCACAGACAAATTGACTGGATCCTCCTGCTTGTATGCGTCTGCAAGCAATGTGTCTACTTCTTGACTCTTGACATCTTACTGTATGTTGTTTCATTAGATGAGGTTACATTAGAGACACAGTTGTTAATGAATATGATCAAAACGAATGCACAGATAATATAAATGCAACACAACCATAAAAAGGTTTCCTGTTTGGTACTTACTTCAAACGGTGTCTCAAATCCTTCAAGGATCCCGCCTACAGTCAGGAGTCCTTCAGTAGTAATGCCCATGTAGGGGTAAACCCACTTCACTCTCTCAACCAGGACACAGTCTACATACAGTGTCAGCCCTTTGGAGGACACTCCGATAGAGATAGAGTGCCACTGGGAATCAGATATTGAAACTGGAAACCTAAGAAGTATAAAAAGGATAGGTAGGAATATGAAAGGATAAGTAGGAATGTGAATGGATAACAAGGAGTATGAATGAGTTGTGAAAATGTCAACCTAGCCTATGTCTTAACTTGACAAGTTGAAATGCTGTATGCTTTCACTATGAAACAGCAACAATTTTAGGAATATTTTGATTAAATTAATTAAAAAAATCAACTAAAATAAAATGTATGTACAAAATAAGTATGTGTTATTGTGTCCAAATCATGACCACATTCTAAACACATACAAATCTGTACCATTAAGGGAAATTGTATTCATTTCACAGAAATATAATCTATATTTTAAAGTGTTTGGTTATTGTGTCCTGTGGATTGACCCACTCGTAGTCTCGCTGCTGTGTGCTGATGAAGGTGAGACTGTAGGGGCTGAGGCGGAGCTGCAGCAGGATGTGGTTTTGGAAGTTGAGCAGGGTCAGCAGGCTGCGGTCCACGTCCTGGGAGCTCCTCAACTGCACAAGGATGCTGAACTCCTCTGCAAACCTGAAAATGGGAGAGTTGAACGTGGACACATAAATGCATACACATAAATGCATCACACAGATAATCTGGCCATTGCTGGGGTCTTCAGATGGGATCACATCAGGTGCTATCAACTAGCTGCCACATCTTAAACTAGCTTTGAATACCAGTTTGTGAAAGCTGAACTGTTGAACCTTATTGTTGTGCTTTAGTGTGTAGGCCTCCCAAATCTACCCAAAATATCATATATCCGTTTACTTACTTCTTAGGTACTCTCCTTCTGAGTGTGGATAGAATTTTAATAGTTAGACATTTTAACATTCCTGTGTATTGCCCTGACACACCTTTTGTCAAAGAAGTCCTTAACAAAATCGACTGTTTCAATAAAGTCCAAACTATAACTGATTCTACTCTGAAATGGAGACACACTTCTGACTTAATGTTGTCACATAGTTTTACTTTGTGTGATCTTGTAGTGTTTAATATCCATTCACCGACCAATTGCTTTTAATGCATCTGACGCATCTAGCAATCAGACAAAAGCCCTCCACTGTCAGGTGACAGATGTAGAGCTCTTACGGCTAGTCACTTTTGTGTCCCTTTGTGGCCCTAAGATCCTCTGATGAAGTTTTACTGCCTTTACCTTGGTCCTAAATCATGCAATAAGCCTCCCATTTTATATCAGATTTCACAAGAAATGTACTTTTACAAACTAGCAACCAGTTTTAAAGTGATGTCTTGCTCTTTTTAATGCGTTTTAGTCCAGTTTGAGGTTTTATTTTGTATCAGTGCTCTTAGTTCAGTCTAAGGTTGCTCTACTGTTGTTGATCAAGTTTACTCCCAATTCGAACTTGATTGATTTTAGACATAAGCCCTAAAACAGAGAAAGAGGTCTGACGGCTAGTCACTTTTGTGTTTCCTAGACGCCTATTTCTGAGTATAATTCTCAGCCAGACACTGAAAAACTAGTCGTTTGTTTCAACTCAGGGTGTCCCTCAGTTTTCAATACTACAGCACCTAGGAGGTAGTGTAGACCCAAAACTAATTTTCAAGCCCTGATTAAATGACAATGCACGCACGTTATGGATCATATCATCCAAATCAGCTTCACAATACGTCACACAATATGTGTAATGTCACTTCCCTGCCTCGCTGGCCTGGTGTCTCATATGAAACACTGGTTTTAATCCCTCTCACCTTTTAAAAGAATCATGTTGTGGGTAGAAATGTCATAAACAAATCATTGGTCTCTGGAATTGTACCTTCATTTTTAAGCTGCTGACTCAGGGGGCTGTTCTGCCTTGGATACAGTGGATCATAGAGTGTTACTTGAGTGGTTGGAGCGTTGTATTGAGGTAAGCACCTGAGTGATTTGCATCTTATTTATCTGATTTACTTTTGCGGTAAATACTGATGGCATCTTCTCAAATGTTGCCCCCCTCTCATGGTTCATTATCAACTCCCCTTCTGTTCTCACTCTAGTTACTGCCCCCTAGACAGATATTTCCCTGGTCTGGTCATGACTTTGACTGCCAAGATGATATTAAGTTTTGGATGGGTAATAGCTTTCTGAGGCTTAATGAGAGCAAGACAGAGGTTATTATCTTTGTATTATTAGAAAGATAGAGAGAGGTTATTATCTTTCTGCTAAATGACTAAATGCAAATGTAATTATCTTTGGTTCTCCTACCACCAGTGCAGTCATTAACACTGTGCTTGGTCCATTTCCGACATACCAAATGTCTGTCGTAACGAACCTTGGACTGTTTTTTGACTCAGATTTAAAATTTGACAGACAACTAAATTATTTGGCTAGTGCCTCATTTTACCAACTGAGAACAATAGCTGAAGTGCAAAATTCTAAAGATGGTGGGAAGGTGGTTCGTGCGTTCAGGTATTCACCAGGCATCACTGAACTACAAGTTGTCCAAATTGCGGCAGCTAGACTTGTCAAATGGACTAAGAAGATTTATCATGCCACACCTCTTTTGCCTACACTGTTAGCTCCTGGTGACGTTTCAGATTGATTTTAAGATTTTGTTTGTTTTTAAGGCTGTGAATGGTCTAGACAAGGGCCCTAAGATCCTCTGATGTAGTATTACTGGTTTGACCTGGGCCCTAAATCATGCAATAAGCATCCCATTTTATATCAGATTAGACTAGAAATGTACTCTTACACACTGGCATTCCCTGGGTTTTAATGTGATGTTGTGCTCTTTTGAGTGCATTTTAGTCCTGTCTGAGGTTGTATTTTGTAGTAGTGCTTGCTTGCTTTGTTTTAGTTGTTTATTTCCTTTAATTCTTGTCTAAATGTATTATCTAATCTATTTACTTCGATTGGAAAGCACTTTGGAACTACTGTATTCAAATGTGCTATTCAAATATAGCTGACTTGACTTGACTTGAAACTCATACAAACACTGAGGCATGTGTTCACATGCACACAGTAGCCTACAGTATTTAAATGTCTAAGTATGTCATGGATCTCCCAGCATGAAAGAGAGGTATCAGCATAAATCCCATACAGTGTAGTACGTCCACAGACACAGACACAGACACACACAAACTTTCTCTTTCACCCCCTCCTCGACAACATATTTTAAAATCCCAGCATGTGAAAGACCTCCCAGCATGAGAGGGTCAACCTCATATCAATCAGTATCTCTTTCACTGCTATCATGCGATCTAAATTACCTTAATCCAAATGCCTCTGCTGCAGGCATTGCCAGGGTAGAGTACACACCGATTTGAAGAACTGGACACTTTGAATCCTCTTCTGATAGAGTTACATTATTGCTGTCCAACCCTGAAATGTGTTCTAGGAGGTTCACAATCTCTGTGGGGAGAGGAACAAACAACATCTCCCAAGATGAGCATAATAATAAATCTGTGGAGTATCGGCCAAGGAATAAATGCATTAACAAACAGAAATACCGTTTTGAGCGAATGCATTTATGTGAAGACTTTTCATGAGATGGATTCTGATATTAATGCACAGCATCTCATTCTCTTACATTTTGTATGGCTTCCTTTTTTACACAGACTCAGTAAAATGTTGCATTCTTACTTTCGGCGCAAGCTAGCTCTCAGATACACCTCAAGCACGGTCGACATTGATATACGTGGACAAACACAGCTATTCACTTAATGTGGACTTAACATCACTTCTAAGTAAGTCTTTAATCAATCACAGGAAAGGAGCTGTTGAGTGTTAGTAAATGGTCTGCTTCTGCTCAACCTCACTTGCAAAAAAAAAATCAGAAAAAGAAAAAAAAATATTCTCTGCACTGTGGATGCTGTTTTTTTTTTGCAGGGGTGGTCTAGAAACAAACAGCAACTGTCCTCCACTACCAAACCACCCCGCCCCTGAGACAACACCCCGCCCCTACAGTCTGCCCCTCCGCTCAGGTCTTGCCCCCCAGCCAGGGTCAACACCATCACGAGGCCGCAGGACCCTCACGGCGGTGCCAGGACCACCCTGTCTGCCACCGGCCTGAATGTTGCCAGTGACTGACTCCACTTCTTTTCATGGATGATCTTGAAAAGAACCATGGGAATTCCCAGGACAGAATTCATTTTTCCCACCCTGATCCCTCAGAAGACGGAGGCAGACGTGGTGAGAGGTACCCTCTGATGGACTTTCCATACCACTCTCTTTAGGATGATGACAGAGTCAATGGATTCCGCCTGCCTTTACATGCCCCCTCACTCTCGTTTTCTCCTTCTGATGGGTTTGGCAGTGAAAAGGAGTTTGGAGACAGCTCTGCACTTGTAAAGTTTGTCATGGTCATATTGTGTGGTTTGTGAATGCTAGAACAGACATTGAATGATCAAAAGACAAGGTCCACCAACAGCTGCTCTTTAAGACCACCAAAGACATGAATAATTCCAACCCATGTACATAATCACATCAACAAAAGGATATGAACACCTGACCCTGTCAACAAGTGATCAATGATTCAAATCAGGTTGTCTATGAATAAAAGCACTTACAGTTCGTTTAATTGTAGATAATATTCCTGCAAAGGCAGAGGAGGCTCTTAAGGTCATGTGTTTGGGCCAAACAAGAGATAAATGACCAGTTAATATTGTTAACAGAACTGTATGTTCATGTTCTTTGACCACAATGGGAGGGTAAACTTTTTAAAAATCCTCAAACTAATACAAAAAAAATATTTGGCCCTTACTTTAATGGTGTTTGGTTTAGCCAAGAATCCTATTCAGCCCTCAGACAGCCTCCCTCTCCCACCCCATCTCCAGCCCCTGTCTGTGCTACCAGCAGCAGCCTCTGCAACCATATGCCAAAGACTCCAGTCACACTTGGGCACGCTCTGATAATGTGATGAAAAGGCTATCGTGAGCCATTCTCCACATTCCATAGCCCTGGGGGCAAGAACCCGCCACAAACAAGAAAGGCTTGAAGGCTTGTCACGGCTAGCCAAAGCAAATGGCCCTCCTTCTAGTGAGTTGAGCAGTGAACTTACCCACATTTGAATGCTTTACGTTCCATATAAACATGATGCAAACATCACTGCAATCTTTTCTCTAATCTGTCTTTAAAATTAGTATTTTTTCATTCATTACTACCACAGTCGTGGGTCTGTGTAACCATAATTACAATGGCATTTGCAAAAACACAAAATTCTTTTGGTAACTGATGCATTTTGGATTGCAATGTTTTGTTTTTACTCACTTACTGCAGTAGTATTTGTTGGTTTTAGATTAGATTTGAGATTAGTGGATTGGGTTTAGACTGAGCCGTTGCAGTGTTTGGGGTCGGGTGCGAGGGGCGGCAGGTTGTGAAGACAGCTGTTTAGTGTTAAACGAAGGGCCCAGCTCTCTAACGCTCTTTCTCCCAAGAGAGACGCCTGGACGACCAGGGTATGAACGTTCATAAATCTCTCACGGTGATGATGGCAAGGAATTTAGAGATGGATCAATGGGTCACAAAGTAAATGTACAGTAAAGTAAATGCAAACATGTACACTCTTTTATCACTCCTATTTTCAGCATGTGGAGAACTACTCATGCATCGTACCACATCAACATATCAACACGTAGTATCACATCAACAAAGTTCATGGGAACACAACTGAATAAATAATGTTTGCTGATGCACTGCTCAAAGTTCTTGATTGAAAGCAGCATGATGAAATGCGCACAGCACCAAAGTATTTGTACAGTAACTCTTCTTTGCTCTCTCCCTCCACTTCAAAAGCATAACCTGAATGATGGGTTTCATGTTCTGGAGCCGTTCAGGGAACTGCACTCCTTAAACAGCTCAATATGAAAGTCCACAGTGCAGTGGAGAGCGCTACCAGATGAGCGCCTCAGTGCTCAAAGAGTCACTTGTGTCCAGGTGGGAGTGAGAGGCAGCCCATCTTGCCGCCATCTGCCGAACATGAGGAGACGTCTTAGCCTCTGTTGCACAGCTGAGACCGCGTCGACCTGACAGTGCGTTCATCATGCCCAGTCAAACCGCTGACCTGGGCTCTCATAACACTTAACACTCTGGACCTGTAGGGGGAGCAAGAGTTTGGCCGGCGACAAGAATGAAAGAACCAGGAGAAAGAGCAAGGTAGTATACATAGGAAATTTAAAGTAGCCTAAAGTGCAAGGGTAAGACAAGCCCATGTTTTGGTCAGCTTCTTGACATACAGACACAGGCAAAGAATTCTGCATATCGGCAATGCCAGACATGTTGTGCCAACCATTCCATACAGAAATGACACAATCCTGATGCAAAATGCCTGTGTAATGTGCACAAGTAGTGTATAGCCAAGAAAGGAATCAAATCAAGAAAGAGCTATAGTAGTGATGCAAGACTTCCATGGAGGTTTGCAATCTGACAACAGGACAGTATATTTCTCCAACGATGTATAAGCACAAGAAAACATAAACATAAAATGTAACGTAATGAACCAGACATGGATACAGATTTGTTTATGTTTTAAAACAGGGGAAAATAAACCTGTTGCTATGGATTCATAGGCTGACTTTCCCTTCTTGGATTACATGCCAATTGTCCAAAATACTTCGACAGGAACATGGTTATGAATACCGGCCTGTAACTTTCAAGCTCCATTCATCTCACAGGATTTGGTCAGTCTCGAGTTGAGCTGAATTTGTTTCTCATTTAATGCCCAATTAGCTTCCTATGTGCCGATTTATGTTTCATTTACATGGAAGGTTAGCCAGAGGGAAATCTTGAGGGAGCACTTAAATAAGTGTGAGGCTCAAGAAAGAAAAAAAAGTTTTCCTCAGCATTTTTAACTCAGTTCACTGTATTGGAGACCATTCTGGCTGTATTTGAGGCCTACAGTACAAGTCATTTAATGCTAGTGTGGCTTCCGAAGAAAGTACAACAGACAATAAAAACGTTCAAATTTGTTACCCATATGCCTATAATTATGCAGTTAAATGACCCCATTCTTACGGGCGACATCGTGCTCAAGACATATTTTCAGCAGAAGCAAATCAAGGGAGTCAGATCACAGCTGGACACTAGAAGTTTCACATTAACTTAACACACAATAGATCACCTCATTCACAAATGTCATGTATATCTCAGGCATCTTGTGATGTATATCCCATGGTGAACATAGACTGTTACACAACAGCATCCTGTTTTAAGTTCTGCATTATAAATGTATTCTTCGTCATTTGAAATGTATGCTTTTACAATGCCCATCATGTCCTGTCTTAATGAAGATTGATAATATGATACCATAAACGGAAAAGAAGGAAATCCAAAACCTTGACGCCCAGCAATGGCATCTGATTTACCATATTCTCCTCTGTAGTGATAGGCATACAATACTAATACAATCACACTAACTGCTCAAACAACAATGGAAATGGCCTAGACTAAATTACTAAAACATTGGATGTATGCTGCAAGAGTTGAAAGGTATGATGCAAAAGATAAAGAATGTAGATGCAGAATATTTAAAACACAAAGCTAGAGAAAAACAGTGTTCATCATTGAATGTCTCAGTTCACCTTAATGTGTGGCTGAGCCATTTCTGTGTGAAGCGATCATGAAAATGTATAAACGAAGGAAAAATCCCAGTTGTGCTGACAATCACACTCTCACTGTTGCCTGTGTAGGGTGATATGTCAACTTAGTCAAACATTACTAATTGGTGTCAGAGATTTCTCAGAAAAGAGTACTCAACACAAAGTCTTTTAAACTAACCTACCTAAAAAGCACCACACCAACAGCCCAGTTAGCACTGATACAAGTTTGCTAAGAAGTTAACTGGCTTCTTTTGGTGATATATTTAGCAATGCCACAATGTGAAGGCTTTTCTTACGTGTTCTTACATGGGTGTTTCATTCCGGGCCACAGAACTGTAAAGTGCATAGCCATGAGAGCTAATGGGAACAATGGTATTTATCTGTCCTTCACATGTCCGTGTAAGTATTTGCCCATAAAAACATAGGCTACCTCAAATGGCAAATTGTTGAATAGTGCTATTTTAAGCCTAGAAATGCTGTACTTGCTGTTCTTCAAATGGGAATGAAAACATCAATACATACTTGTGAAATAGCTTTTGGGGCTCTGGGAAAACATGTTCTATATGTATGTGTACATTTGATATCAAACAAGATAGCCAGACATGTTTATGGGTTTTCGGTTGCAATCAAGAGGAACTGATGTCTTTGGATAACAAGAGGTCGCTGAAGAAAAACATACACAGGACACATCCCTGAGAATCTTGGACAGCGGAAGAATGATAATGAAAACATTGCTGATTTCATCGCCAGACTCCCCTGGGATACAGTGATTCAGGTCAAACTCACACAGAGCAAGGGAACATTCAAGCCATTGGGTAAGAGGATACTGAGTTTTCCAGGGACCATAAACTCACAACTTTTCAACACAATCACAAATTATCTCTGCATTACACAGAAGATAGGGCCGCTCTCTTAGGGTCCCATTCTGAAACAGAAATCTTGACAATCAAGTGGACTTTTTCCACAGTGGACTTTTTCCACTTAATTTCCCCCTTTTGAAGATTTCAATTGTATATTCATTTTTAAAAACAGTCGCTTTGGTGGGATGTTTCACATGGCAAAGTATGAATTCTGAAAGAGGAAGAACTGTGAACTTCTGTATGAGCACAGTGAGGGGTCTCCAGCACCTCCAGCACCGCACTGTATGACCGTGGCTGTCCTTGGCCAGCAGACCTGCAGGGCTCTGGTGGCGGCAGCCACGGCTGAGGGTCAGTCTGGGCAAGCTCCCGACTGAGAGATGGGAGAAGAGACCTCCTGACCAGCCAGCTTCTTAAAGTGGAAAGGTGCGCATTCCTGACTTTAATGAGTACAGGCTGCTGGATATGAGTGATCGCATACAGTATGTTGTCTGTGCTTAGGTATGGACGAGTCAAAACCCTCTTGGCCACTCAGCCAACAACACTCATTGCAAACAGCATATTTTGAATGATCCATATCAGCTTTTATAAGGCAACGTGCATAGTGGTGGTGCCTACTGGTTAAAACTGTAATGTGTTATAGTGTAGGCACAGTGTAGAAGGCTGGGCTGTCTAGGTTCAGGTTTTCAAAAGCTCGATGTAGACAGAAAATGATCAATCTACATTGAATCTACACGGTACTGTAATTAAAAATCCCCCCAAAAATTTGTAATCAATTTTATATCTTGACAAATGTCAGAAATACAGCAGTGTACGCGTCACATTTTAGACAGGATGTAAAATAAAATGTGTTATATTTGCATACCCATTGGTATTTATAGTATAAGTACTACCTGTGGTAAGTTAGATGCAATAACTAGACCTGTACATTTGTGGTACCACTGTTGAACAAGCACAAATTCCACTCACAATTGCATTCCACTGCTCCTTTGTTCATTTTTATAGGAGCTGACCAGCAGTGTTGCAGAGCTGTGCCATGGGCTTGTGCACCGTGCTGCTCCTCCTTGGGGGCAAGAAATACCTTTCAGCTCTGTCAGCCTGTCTCAGTATTACAGCATGTCTGCTCTTGGGATAAGCAGTGGGGCCTATGCCAATATGCCACCAAGAATCACCTGCTTCAATCTCGACACGGCAAATAGGCTATGATAACAATCTGAAACAGGTTTGAAAGGCTTATAACAATAGGTCGTTTCCTAAAGGGAATATATTTTGTGTTTCACGTTATCAAACATATCAGTCCTTCATAAGTAATTTAATGACTTGGTTGTAACTTGAAACATTAATAAATTAATAATGATTTTACATGCAATTAAGTTTCAAGCCCATGTCATAACACAGTGTCAGCCGAACAGGCAAGTTTTCATCATCTTGCTGACAGGATTTTGCAAAAGAATGACACTTGAAGCCAAAGCCAGTGATCCTTACATGACAAACCCCCTCCCTCACCTTCTCACAACACCCCCTGCTGCCTAGGTTAAACAACATGCTCTCTCCAGTACTGAATTCCTTGGCCATCAATCCATTTTCTCTGGGAGACAAAAGACAACTGTTGAGAGCTCTGGCCATTTAAAAGCTCTGGCAAATAACATCATTCTGATAGACAGATGACAGATTGTGTGCATACACACATGGACAAAACATGGTGATGAAGTTCAGAAATGGGTCTGTGGCAGATGTATTGGAGGGGGGACATTGTTCAAAGCAACAGTGTGATTTACAGAACAGGATGTAATGTAGTATGAACACCAGCTCATTTACCATGCAAATTTCAAGGTTGAAGAATAAAGAACAATCTGAGACTGGGATGTGTATTAACTATTAAAAACTATTGGACAATCATGACAATACTGTCAGGAAAATGAGAAAGTGTGACGTGATAATATGTCAGGAAAGTCATGACACATGTTTAAGTGTCTATTTTATACTCACAGAGCAGCATGTAGATCATCCATTCAGCATTAAAACAAGTCAAGGACACAATGGCTGATGCAGTCATGGTGAAGACATGACATTCACAGTTCAAGTTTTGGGAAATATAAACTATATAAACTTGGTCTGAGAGCAAGGATACCAAATACAACAAGGCAAACTATTAAGATCACATTTGCGCACTCTTAGTTACCACATTAGTAAAGTTAGTTATTGCCAATGTTATATAGTCAAACTTGGGTAATGGAAACGAGTGAACAGGCACTACAGACTGCTTAAAACTTTTAAAACATTGTAATATACAAATTTAGAAACAAAGTTTAAGTTTCTTAAAGTTTGCAATTAACTCAAATAGTAAGATAACATCTTGATTTAAAAGCTCTGTAAGTTAATAATATGTTGTAGACTGAAGAAGGATATAAGATAATATTCCTTTCCAGACTGTTCAACACATTTCATATCTTGTGTTAAGTCTCAGTACTATAAATGAACATTCACCAGGTCTGGACTATCTCAGCCTTGCTTTGATGTAATGGTCTCCAGATTCTCAAACAGCAAGAGAGGCCTTTTGTTTTAAGATTGGCTGCTGACCAGAGACATGATTATTTATCAAGGATAACATTAATTATGTCTCGTATCACATCACATAGTCTGCTTTTGGAAGGGAGCCCCTGAGGCAGAGAAATGGCAAGCCCTTTTATCCTGTCGTCAAAAATTACAAGGCGCTGTACAGTAACTTGGAAATCTCACAGCTGTCAAAATCATGACAGCCTTCTCTTAGACATGTGACGTAACCCTCAAAGCTAGTGCTTACACAGCACCTCGTGTAATTTAGTATTAAGGACTTAACACACGAACATGTTTAAATGCAGGTAAGTGCAAACTGTGACCATCAATGACTGTGAGCTGGCTTTGAGCAGAAAAACAAGAACCATATAGTGTCCTGGCCTACATAACACAGTGCATTAGTCTATTTGTACAGCTGTTCCAGTGAATACAGTATATGCAACTGATCATACACCATGTCAGCAGTACATGCTGAGGCAACCTATTCCTGCTTCTGGCTCACATCAAGCATGAATCCTTCTCTTCATGATTAACTAATGGGGTCATGGAGAAGCCATATCGTACACAGAATCATCTTTCGCAAAGTATATATCATGTTTTTCCATGAGGCATGTTCCAGTCATCTTGTTGTGATGAATTATGTATGAGCAATTTGGTATATGGGATTCATATGTGATGTACAGCTAAGAAAGCCTGTTGCATGATCTCATATACTGGCCCTGCCACTGCAACTCACTGTAAATTGTCACACCTGAACCAAAGTCTACAAAGTTTTAAATACCTCTGCATCTCCAAACCTTCACATCAACAGTATTCTACAATATGATATTCAAACACTTTCATTGACATTCTGTGCAGCTATATGGACAATTCCATGCCATCACCGCACAGTATTAGTCAATCATGACTACTGCTTAATGTATCACAAAGCTTTTGGCTCAAAATACTATGGAAACATTGCAATTAAAAAATACTAACAGACAACCATTCCAATAAATCTATTCAGATTTAAATGTTCCAAAGCAAACTCTACCACTCTTTTTCTGCCCCATATTTGCATTTACTGAATGTTAGTATAGCTGATAATATCTATATGCCACTTAACGATGCAGCTCGCGATTCGGTATTAGTTACGCGAATGGTTCTTGATTACTGTGCTCAACAGCCAATCAAATTACACCCCTCCCTTCCGTGCTACTGAAGCACCCCATTGATTGGCTGAGATTGTTCATGACTCGGTCCGAGGCATTATGTTTGTTTCCCATTTACAGAGCCAGGATTGTGCATGAAAACACTGAACAGACAGCTGTAGGACAGTGTGGAGCAATTAGCTGAATTTGGCAAAAAATGTATGGGAATAGAGTCGTGGACCTCTCCTTTAATGTCAGATGTCTGAATGTCTGTGAATGAAGAATACCTCTGTTTGTGCTGAACTGGATTGTATCTATAAGCTAAAAAGAAAACACTCTTCTCATATGTTGGGTTTTGATGTTTATGAACGACTCATGGATGGAAAGGGAATTCAACATCCCCTCATATCAGGTAAGGCATTGGCTCCATAGGTTATATAATTCTGAAACAGCATCTTTTTTATAAGGCTTTGAGTCCAGTTGGCAACAGGCCTGTCTCTTTAGGGACCAATCCCACACAATAGAGCCCAGGAGATCCTATTGTAACACAGACACAACTATGAGAACATTATCAGATTCTGTCATGGAAATCTGGACATTATCTATAAAACAGTCCAGAGGGTGTCATACTTAAACATATCAGGTTAGCGAGAAGTATGGGAAAGAGGAGAAAGTGTCAAACAACCATTGGGAGAAGTGGTAGGGGTGCTTAAGAACATAAAATGTACCTAGTTTAATCCCAACATTTTGAGAAGTACACAGGAAAAGACCAAAATTATGTAGATAAGCACAACACTGTTATCTGATGTCACCTTCAAGGAATTCCAGTGACCTCTATTCAGCTGTGTGCAGCTTTACTTAATGAGAGGATGCGCTACTTAACTGACAAAAACAATAATTCTCAAGAGACCTGATGCCTCAAAAACACTTGATACAAGGACACTTGATACGAAGATTCCCACTATTCAGTTAGAGCCAGGCCAGTACAACAAAACACCATGAGAATGAGTTCGAAACACCCGGATGGGGCATTCGTCCGAGTTACTGCTAAACTCATTCCTGCAATTTTAACCTAAATTTCCCTCGGACGTAATAGTAAAGTATCCATCTATCTATCAATATACAGAAAGCTCCATAACATTGAAAAGGCGACGCTCCATAAAAAGGCGACGCTAGGCCAATAGCAACTCCTGGAGGCCAGGATAGGCACTAACCCGATGCCAAATCAATGGAAAAAATTGATACGAAATTAATAATGACAAGGATTGGTACAAATAAAACAAACCACTCACAGTTAGTAAAATCAAGAATACGGCCAACATGGCAAACTGGTTATAATGTGGACCAACTTTTAAATATTTTCAACAGTGTATCACACTGAATCAGATAAACATGATAAAGTCAAATGAAAATATTACCCCACGTGCCTGATTTGCTTTGAGCATCCCTGTCCGTAGCAAAAGAATGCAAACATTCATTACTGCCGTTACGACAGTAAGCGCTCTTACCTGTGTAATGTGTCCCAGAACCCACTTCAGAGAAATCCATATGAACTGCGTAAATGGAACGCAGCGCGGCCAATGCAAAGGACACTTGAAGCAACCACATGATGCTAATTTGGGTAGATTTGATTATTACCTGCTACCTTATATCACTAACCAACTCGTTTTACGTTGATATTAATATATTTCTGCACCATGCAGGCATGAACTACTAAACTCACAGCAGCCTTTTCTTACCATGTCCTACCCAACATGTTCTTTTAACGAAATATAGATTTGTTGTAGAAGTTTGTACTGTTATCAGAAAGAAGTAGGCTAATGCATAACCAGACCCCTGGCCCCCGCAGTCTTCACTCTTCTGATCCAGCAGCAACTTCATCACAAGCAAGTGTACCCAGATGATCCCCGCCCACATTACCAGTGCAGGCCAATAAAATAACCGAGTCAAATCTACAAGGGACAACTACAGTTCTAGAAGTAAGACAGCTAACCTGAAAAAGTACTTTATTAAATGGGCCATCGACTGACATGCTGTCTTAAAATCGAATTCACAAAATAACAGTTTGTCCCAAAGAGGCGACCAATAACAGAGAAAGCAGTCAACGTTACTGTGTTTATTTATTTTTTATTTTTTTTATTTCAAGGACTTCGCTTCCTACAAAATGTTTAAGTAAAAACAACAGCAGAATTCAAAGTCTGGCCATTGGACATAAATCAGGCAACAAACGATCAGTTGCAGAACCCAAATAAGGTATGTTCGGCCTTTGTTACATGGAAGGAACTGACCACATTTTTTTTTCAATACTGTATTTTTTTCAATATATCGATATAAAGTTTTTTTTCTCAACAAACCCCATAATTTATATCAAAGGTAATTTAAAAATAAACAAACTTATACACTGTATCAAAATGTACGAAGATAAACAATGTGTATGTAAACGTGCACATACATTTTTTCATACCATGCAATCATTACTTTTTTTTCAAGAGGAAACGCCACATTAAAACTGGAAGAAGTGTGCAGAGAGGAACTGGTGAGATTTCATATTTGGTCAACTTAGAGAGGGTGTAGATGGTGTGTGTGTGTGTGTATGTGTAGAAGCGTTCATGTGAATGCGCTGTGACATTAAAATAGTTGAGATGATGAGAGTAAAGGCATACAAAACAAATTAATTACAGTTGACCAGCTACTGAGACATTTCATAGGAAACTATGAAATGAATGATGAATGCAAAGAATTTTCTCTACACTTGCTCATAAGTCTGAGGACGTCTGCTGACATTTTATGCCCATATTTTTAGCCAAGTACCCCTTGGTAACTGATCAGTCAGGCCACATACAAAAATAACCTGCAACTGTTTTTTGTTTCTTTTAAACACCTGTTTTCCTTCGATAAAATGGGTAAACCTGATGCATGCAAATATATAAACTTGCTGTTTTTGATTCATTTTTTAAAATGTATTCTAAAGATCTGCCTTTTAAGTCATTGTGCCGTTATACATTTTTTTAAATATATTTTTTTCTTCATTTTACAGCTTTTATTATAGAAAACATTTGGTCACAATCATGCTGAAGCCTGAATCTGGATTACCCAGCAGGTAAAGCTACAGAATGGATGAAGTATATTTTCAAAGTGTCTTCTTGTTGCATAGCCCTACTTGAACAAGATTCTACAGCAACTGTGGAAACATACAGAACCCCCTGATAAGTTTGTGGTCAAGGAGTCACCTGGCCCCAGATTCTGCTCCCCAATGTCTCCAACATGCTGTGGCTTGTGGGCAAGCAGGTGTCAGCTGTCATACTGGCCCAGGTACATTTACCTGCTCCAGGTGAGTGGGATCAAAACAATGCAGTGATATACGGGTGGTGACAGGTCAGGCATATAATAACTAGCAATAGTCATAATAACACTGTGTTCACCAGCCAATTCTGATACAGCTCGGCCACCCGCTGCAAGACAATCCAAATCACTAGAGAGCTGCAGGATTCAGCAGGGCTCTGAGCATTGCTACACATCACCAGCCAGGGGGAACATTGATCATCTCCACTTCCAGGTGTGATTAAAAGGGGTCATGATGTGTGTGAGTGAGTCTGTGTTTGTGTGAGTGAGTCTGTGTGTGTGTGTGTTGGGGAGTTGGGGGCGGGGATGCTACAGAGGGATCCACTGTACTGTTGCCAGGCCCTTGACTCCTCACATACTTTCATCATGGGTCTGTGTATCTGTCTCACAGCGCAGCACAGTGTTGGCAAACGCACACTGGCTTTTTTTTTTCTTCTTACCTCTGCAAAAATTCCATTCTCTGTCTCCTGTTCTGCAAACATAACATAGAAATTGAAGGCAATAGCTAGAAATGCTTTCTCAATAGAGTCCTGACTGACAGAAAAAAAGAAAGGTACACGTTCCTTACGTGTTTACGACCTCTTTCAACCAAGTTCAAGACTTAAACATGCAAGTGTGTCACTCTGACTATGTAGTCCCATGTGGACTAGTATAGAACTACTGCAGTATTAACAGATGTTTCTGAACTACACATTTCCTCAATTCAGTTGTACTTAAAGTTAGAAAAAATATCAGCCCAAAAAAAGCAATCATACTGTCATTTCCATTCGAAAACATTCCCCCCTTTCCAAACCTACAGTACCATTTTTGCTGCCAAATAAGGCCTTCTGCTACACCAACTTGTACTTCTATTTTTGTCTTTTCCACCTCTGTCTTTCTCTCTCTCTCAAGTGTTGATGCGCTATAAAAAGTTTGAAGTTGCATCATTTCTACAACATATTTAAAAGGTTAGGCACTTCGTAATAATATCTGAAGCAGTCTTTAAGAAACATTGGACCTGACAAATGGTGAACTGTAAGCAATTTACATGACACACTTTTTTTTTAACAATATACAAAAAGCACATAATGAATAGGTAAAAGATGCACAACAGTGAATTATAAAAAAAGAAAACTCATTTTATAATCCAGATCTCTCTCCCCTTTTCACACATTTGTGCAAGGAATGGTCAACAGCAGCAAAAACAAACAAAAAAACATCTTCACTAGAAGAGAAACCTGGTTGTGTTGTAACAGGTGTGTATATATCATCCAGAAGATTATGTAACTTCCACAAAGGCATGGTCAAATCTTAAAGAGAAGAGATAAGTACAGAACGCAGCTGTTGTGCAATTTTACTGTGGGAATCAAAAGCCAAACGCTATCTCCACGCAACTCGCAGCAGTGCTTTTTGTCTCCCTGTCTAATGGTCAAGATTAGGGACGTCGGTGGATGTCTCCCTTCTTGAGATGGCAGAGCTGAGTGCTAAGGTGTCTCCCACCAAGGGCAACGACGAGGTAGCCCACTGTGTTACAACACAACCTAAAGATTCCACGCCCTTCCTCGTGACATAAACCTTTACAGGCCAATTGTTCATGTGCTAGACTATATGTTTGTTTCAACAAAAACATTAAAATCATTTTCAGGTCAAGTCATGACGAGTCATCACAAATAAATTGACTTTTTCAGTTCATCTTTAAATATTCTGCTTTGGTAGCCTTCGCCTGAGCCCCTCAGCAAACTTGGTTGAAAGCAGATGCATACACACACACACACACACACAACAACAACAACAACAACAACAGTGTAAACTACTAACCCTTGGAGCAAGATGATAAAACTCATCAAATTTCCTCAACAAAATACATCTGCAACACTCCTTATGTGGTAAAGCCATGCTAGCACCATTCGTCCTCCCCAGCCTCCAGGTAGTACCTAGGCACCCTGGCACTGGAGATTTGGCCACCACCGAGGACGCCCGTGCTCAAGTGGTACCCATTGGGCACCCCACGGAACAGCTGGGGTGGTAGTGGGGGCGGGAGAGGCCCTGTGTGGGCCCCAGGGGTCCGGGGGGGAGAGGGGTGTCCAATGACGGTGCGTGGGCCCAAAGGCACCTCCTGGAGAGCAACCACCTCGTCCCGGAAGCTGAAGGGGTACCGCTGCGGCGCTGCTGCTGCACCGTACGACTCGGCCGGGCCCAGGAACGGCTCAGAGCAGATGCGCACAAAGGGGGTCGGCGAATCGCGGCCGCTGTGCAGGAGGGCGTTGTGCTCAGACTGCCCGCGGCTCAGCCGGCAGGGGCTCACGGTGACACCGGCCTGAGCGCCAACGACAAAGAACACGGGGGAGGAGTTGGCAGTCCTGTAGGCCACACCGGGACGGGGCGTCAGGGGGATCTGGGGCAGCTGCCTGCGGCCGCGACTGGGGGTGCTAGCCCCCGAGGTGGACATCACCGGGCTTCCCTTAACCCAACCACTGCCCTAGATGAAAAGTGAAGAAGCAAATCAAACCAATCCAAAAACAATGACGGTAACACGCCGGAGGGGTGAAAAAGAAGGGATGCAGGGAACAGGTCCACCCGATGGACAGGTAGAGGAAAGGAAAGGAGAGTGTGGATGAAAGTGGCAGAACATACAACATGACCATACAGATTGTGACAAAGAAAAAATGACATGAAGGGTTAGAGACAGAGGAGACAGACCAGCATTGATACGATGGTGGAGAACAATGGGAGGAAAGACACAAAAACATGTGTACACAGATAAATGGTGAAGAAAGAGTAGAAAAAGAAGAAAGAGTAAAAGCCATGAGAGGTCGTACTTGACTTCCAGGAGAGACAGAATCAACTGTGTTAGTCAGACTTGCACACAAGAAGAGAACATAAAACAAAGCAGAGAAGAGAACAGAACAGAACACAAGGCCTCCTAAATGATCGCAGTCAACATTTGTCAAATGTTCTTCCAGTGTGGTTAGTACGTAATTTCCTGTTTGTTTATCTCTGGAAAATCTGTGTGTCTTTAGAAGTGTTTGTAACCCACCCACCCCCCCCCCACTTTTTTTTTTTGTCTTTCTGTTTGTCCATTGTGTTACCTCCTGGTATAAAAACGTGCCGTACAAATGAAGTTTGATTTGATTTGATTTGATATTTAATCATTGCTACCCAGGCAACGGAGCTTCTAACTCCCAGCAGAAGTAGAAAGCCTAGGAACAATCCCGATGCAACACTACCACTCTGAAGACCTCTCCCATAAAGACCAAACTCAAACTATGTGATTGGACCTCTGGGAGCAGTAATTCATGGTATTCTCCCTCTGTGGAATCTCCCTTTCCTTTACTGTACTAAAAGGCTTTAAACTGTCCACACGTTTCAGGAATGAGCGAGTGAGATTTTTGTTTGGGTTCACAGCTTAAAGCATATTGTCAAAAGTTGCTCATTCTGGAGTTCTGGAATCAGAGGTTCCACTAAGTGAGTGAGTGAGTTCAGCCGCCTTATGGCATGCATAGAGTGATAATCCGGTATGTATCTCAGAATAACACACACACAACTCCTGTTGCCTTAAACACTCCCTATAGCTGAGACCGATCACTTGAAGTGTATACAATGATAACCACAGGACCCTTTATTTTCCTCTGCGTCATGAAACTGTGTTTTTGGGGAAAGGCAGTTTGGGTCTCTGCCCCCCATCCCACCTGCTTGTTGAGGCCAGGCTCATGGGCCTCACTGGGGGATGTGGCACAACTGGCAGTGGTGGATTTGGCGGTGGTGGTGGCGGTGGTGGTGGCGGCGGCAGCGGCACAGTGCTCCCTGCTGCCGTAGCGGTCACAAGAGTAATAACGTTGCTTGTCGCCAGAGGACGAGTGGGGCTTCCTCTCGTGCGAGCGGCCCCGGTCGTGGCCCCTCTCCCGGGTTGAGGGGTCCCCCGGGGGCTCGCCTGTGGTGCCTGATTTTCCGTGACAAAGATGAATGAAAACAGAGAGAAAAAAAAAACATTTTGACCAGTGCTAAAGCTTCACACTTGCAACCCTAAATCAGTATAAATAATTTAAAGAAAGAGGTCAGACGAGGTTAATGTGGCCACCTGCTGGGATGTCT
This sequence comes from Sprattus sprattus, assembly GCF_963457725.1. Classification (NCBI taxonomy): domain Eukaryota; kingdom Metazoa; phylum Chordata; class Actinopteri; order Clupeiformes; family Clupeidae; genus Sprattus; species Sprattus sprattus. The sequence continues at coordinate 17,786,764 of NC_137913.1, read as the reverse complement.
GATCCCTATGGCCTAATGCACCGAGGGTTAGGTAAAATGCTAGGTGAAATGACTTTGTGGTGTCTTACCCAGCCGTACCGGTGGAACATTGAAGAATAGAACATGAAAGTTTTTAGTGAAATACCAGGACACACAGGTCTGACACACAGGTCTGACACACAGGTCTGACACACAGAAACTCATCGCAGACAAGGCATCTCATCTCTAACTACACCCATGTAAGAAAAAAACACACTGATTGACAAATGTACAGAGTTTCACACCACAAACAGTGTCACAGAACTTACACATCCTACAGTGAGGGGCTACCCCCCCACCCCAACTACAGTCTTCCTTAAACACACACACTATAAAAGCACCGCCTGTCGTGTTTTATTTTCCCCTCTCTTCGTCTTGTGTGTGTTCGGACTATTCATGTGAACACTTCCCTCTCCCCTCATCACTGTCCTGCTGAGAGGTGCCCATAAATTAGCGGGTCATTGGGTCTGCGCGTCTGTCAGCCCCTTTTATCTGGGTAATAAAGGCCAGCTGGAGCCAAGCGCTCCTCGGCCGCGCCCCCTATGGCAGCGGCACACAGCACTGATCTCTCCCCCAGATGATGCCCGGCTGTGAGCAGTGGCCCTGCGGAGCTACAAGAGGGCTCCAGAGTGCTGACATCCTGCTCACGCTGCTGCTGGTGCTGCTGGTGCTGCTGGTGCTGCTGCTGCCGCTGCCATGTTTCGGTAGGTTTGTTTTACCAGCCGCAGATACATTCAGATTTAAAGACTTTTAAAGTTTCTCTATTAGAGGTATTTTCTTAGAATTAGCAGTACTGATACTGGAGAAACTACAAGTATAGCAGATTTTTTTTTGGTTGTGATTTCTGATATTAAAAATCCTGACTGAAATTACAGGAATAGCCCCAAGCTTGTCTTACCTTGTATGAGCATGATTCAAAACCTTTTTGTGCAGTGGTGTACACCAGCTTAGATGGAGGGTTAGGGTTAGGGTTAGGCATGCAGACACAGCAGAAGTTTATGTCTCTGTGTTGCAGTGTGCTGCACATCAAGAAACACCACCATGTTTTTGTTGTGAGCTGTTACATTGCATTTTAAGTGCCCACTAACCCAGGTTGTTTGGCGGCTGTCCGCTGGGCGACCTCTCCAGTGACCTCTGCTTCTTGTCGCGGTCCCTGCGGTGGTGGCAGCGGTGGTGATGGTGGTGGTGATGAGGCCTCTCCGGTGCGGGCCTCTCCAGGGTGTAATCGTGCAGGTTGACCTCCGGGAGGCGCTGGGGTGCAGCGGTGGACACAGAGCGCTTCATAGGGCTGGAATCAGGAATTGTCTGAGGAACAAAGGAAAACCAATCAGATTCAGGTTTTTTTCCGAATGACAAAATCAAAAGAAAAGGCCCTTGGCCCGCCTCTCTAATGTGTGTTTGGTATTCCGGGTGTCTACTTCCCCTTTGCTGTTAGGACAAATATTTAGTGCTGTGTCTCTGAACCATATATTTTCCTGTCCTGTCTAGCGAATAAGCCTGGCAGTGAGCCTGTCTGACCTGCTCTTGATGGCTTTAAAAGCTGTCGGACAGCCAGGGAAAGGTTAAGGCATGCAGCCAGTTCTGGCTGACCTGGGGATCTCTAAACCACTAATTTCCACAGGGCTGCCCCTCTCTGGCCCAGACTTTTAAAAGCATGCTTGGACCATCAGCTGTCTTGGTAATGAGCTATTGTCTCTGCCATACAGTGATGATAAAAAGGCTGGCTGTCATCCTAAAGCCGCCATCCCACACACCGCCCAGAATATTGATTTAAAGCTGAACTGGAGGGGTTGATTTAAAGCCCTTGTGCTCGGCATGTATATTTGTCGAGGATAAATATAACTACAGAGTACAATGGCAATCCAAGCAGATGACATAAACAAAGATGCTATGCACCACAATAAAGAAACAAAGAAACACGTATTTATACGTGCTGAATGTTATATATGATATGAATTTCTGAGTGATGTATTGTATACCTGTCCTATGTTTATACATAGGATTACAAGTACAAATCAGGTACAAGTACATCAGGATATGTCAAAATCTGTAAGAGAAGTCTATGTGGATTCGAACCTGTAGGTTTTAATGTGTCGATCTCAATTTAAGTACAGATTCAGAATAGATTTATCTAAACAAATTTTTATCTGGTAAACCTGGCAGAGCATCTCTGCATTTTGTTGCAGAATATACAAAACACTCTCAACTGAAACACCTTTGTAGGATCTGTGAAAGCAATTAAGACATTCCAGTTACAGCCAAATCCTGCTACTGAATAGCCACTGTGTTAAACCGAGTTCAGCGGTACCTGTGTAGATCTTCCCTGTGAAACATGAATGCAATGAGATGAGCATGAGGACAGGGATGGGTACATACAGCTAGAAGCGTCCCTGGAGAGTGTCGCGAGTGGCTCCTCTGTCAGAATGCAAGTTCGGAAATGAAGCCAGGAAGACAAGGAGGAGGAGAAGAGATAACAAGGTGAAATACACACACACGCACGCACGCACGTACGCACGAACGCACGAACGCACAAATATATATGACCTGTCTATATGTGTGTAATTAGCCTAGACAGGCTATTAGAATTAGAACCTATCAAGGGCTAATATATGCACCGCCATGAAGTCAGTAATGAATGAAAGAAAAAGGTAAGAAATGTCCATAATGTCGACTGTAGATTGTTTGTTTTTAAATGAGGGACTCCATCAAGGGAACTTAAAAGCCAGGTATGAGGCTCACCTTGAGTGTTTCAACACTTGGCAATATATCACTGCAATGACAACCAGAAATCTTCAACCTTTCCGTCTGGCTGTGCACAATTCACTTTTTTCTCTGTCAATGAGCTGGCTGTTTTCGGCTGCCAAGGCCGAGGCATCACGGAGGAAACATATCTTACTGCACTGCCTTTGTTTTTACCGGGCCAGACTGTGGAGCCTGGACGGACGCCAGCCGAAACAGCTCAATGGGAGCAGAGTCGACCCATTAAAATCCCCCCCCCCCCCCCCCCCCCCCCAAAAAAAAAGGGATTGCGCACATATGAGACGGTGCTGAAACCGCATACCGTGAGTCTGAAGGCTGTTATCGTGCAGCATAGTGGCTTAAAGGAGATTCAGGCCAACTCACATTCAAATAGAACTCATTTTGATAATGAAATTAAGAGCTTTTTCACTCTGACTGAGTACAATCTTATGTAAGCCTTCAAAATGCTGCTGATAGACTGACAGTGCAGTCTTTGCAACAAGAGCCAGTGATTATAATCAAGGTATATGAAAATCCCTGGGGCTTGATAGGATTGTTTAGTACTTCAACACCCCTTTCTCATTCCAGGATTCTTTTAAATTATTCAAATATTTCCCATTTCCCACGTTTTTTTGTCTTAATCACTAAATATTTCCCACATTTGCTCAGTGATGTTTTCTGCCTTGCCTGCACCTCCCATGGGACACATTACTAGGAGTATGAAAGTGGACACTCAAGGACAAGACACGGCCAACTAACGTCCTCTCTTAGCCAAGCTGCTCCATTTTTCCTGATCAGTGCCTACTGAGCCCCATGGTAACACAGTTAGACTCTTCCTGTTGCATGCCCCCAGAGGAAAGAAGAGGGATCACCCTTCAGACGTGCAACTAGCAGTCAGGAAGAGCTACAGTCTTTTATATAACTTTCCTTGGGAAGGGGGAGAGCAGATAAACTGCAAATGGTTGGCAGTCCCCCAAAGTGTAACTGAATTCTGCTTTGCCCGATCACATAAAGAAAAAAAAATTATAATGCAAGGATGATGTGAACAAAATGGGTCTTAAGCGCTCCAAAAGGCCACCTTCTTAGGAAGAAATGTACAAGTCACTGACTGCATTCTCAAATGAATACATTTTTAGTAGTGACCTTGTCTTTTGTGGACAATCAATTTCTTTCATGTGTGCAAATAGTACTCCTAGCAAAGTGCAAAGTACATGTAAAAAAAAATTGAAATTTGTACTGAAACCAAAAAAGTCTTTATTTTGAATGCAGACTACGATGAGCCCTCAGTAAGCCCAGCACGGTACCTGCATCTCAGCATTGAGTTTGGGCATGGACACAGCCCTCCCCTGGCCCTCCAGACAAGACGAGGCAACGGTTTTGGCACAGTGCTCCATCTTTCTCATCTCTACTGACTCCTACAGAGGAACACATACACACACACACACACACACACACACACACACACACACACACACACACACACACACACACACACACACACACACACACACATCACATATCAAGCTCTGACATTACTCCAACACAAGAATAATCACCAGAATGATGGGTCGTTTTTCTAATGTATCCCACAAACAACTGTTTATACCAAAATGCCTTGATCCTTGTACATATCATCTAACCATTTCCTACCAACACAGCACTCACTACACTGGACCATGACATATTCCTACTGATCAGTGGCGTTCACATACTAGATACTAGTTCTTAGAAGAGTACCTGGGCAGAGGCTGGATCTGCAGTACCGTCTGAGGGTGCCTTGGGGATTATCCGTTTAGTCGGCCTCTGGACCTCTCGAGACTTCTCAGAAGCCCACGAAGAGGATCCTCTAATGTTGCCATCATGGCTTGGCCTGTGAGTTGTGATGGGAGGGACAGACTCTGTTAGACCTAGAGAAACTGGACCCAGGTCGTGTTTTATTGTTGTTTATATGTAATATGGTGATTTTCAAAAAGTAGAAAAGTGTGAAGTGTCAGTGAAAAACAACTATAAACAGTAAGTTACAGCGATCCTTTCAAGCGGTGGCAGTTTTTACCTTAGCTTCTTTGTTTGTTTGTTTTATGTCCTTTTTGAAGAGGTGTTCTCATGCAGACAGCAGTCACTTACAGCGAGAATAGGATAGGTGTTCATTTAGTGTGCAGGTGAGCGGCCAGGTGCAGGTGCAGGTGCAGGTGCAGGACTTACTGTGTGTGGCCGTTGTTGAGCGTAGTAGAGCTGGGCCTGGCCAGGGCTGAAGGCTCGGTGGGACAGTCCACACTGTTCACATCCATGTCCGGCATTTGAGTGAGGGGCAGTATTGGTTTGGGGAGTGGGCCCACTTCGCTCTGCACAGACAGAAAACACATTCAGACACTCCATGGATGTGGGGGAGAGGAGGTGTTTGTCAGGGCATAGGTGGGGTGCCTCACCTGATTTCCAGCAGAGGCGGAGGCGGCAGCGGCAGCAGCAGCAGCAGCCTTCTCCTTCTGCCTCTGGGCTCGGTTCTGCTTGTAGTAGTCAAAGATCATCAAGGCGGCATACACCTTCCCCACTGTCAGTTCATTGGCTGCGTGAAAGAATGATAGAAGAGTGAAAGAATTACAGGGAGTAAAGAGATTAAAAAAACAGAAGTATACAAAGAGAGAAAGCAAGAAATAAAAGCAAGTGTGTGTGTGTGAGACAAATTAAAAAAAAAATGTTTAAAAAGTGTGCATTGTTGTATCCAACAATGATCAGTGAAACAGAATCAAGTGGAATCTTTACCACAAGGTGGCATCACAAACACAATCAACTGATGTCACTCAGAAATCTATTGTGAAAGGATCCGTTTTTTCTGTACTTTTATTTTTTTGCATGATTTTCTGCATTGTAGATTAATACTGAAGACATTTAAACTACGAAAGAACACAAATGGAATGATGTACTAAACAAAAAAAGTGTTATCTACAATAAGTAAGTAAAGAAAAAACGTCTCAAAAAAATTAGAAGGTGTGTCCAAACTTTTCACTGGTACTCAAAAAACTGTTGAAAAAATCCTTCATCAGTACAAAAATGCCCTCTCAAAGTCTACATTTGCTTTTAAATTCATTGCTTGGAGATGCATACGTTTGTGTGGAGTCACCAGAAGGTCCATGGTTTTCTGTGACAGGTTAGGCCATACAGTTGCCAGCTCTTTCAGCAGCACGGTGTCACTTAGCCGCTGGGCTACCATCCCTGAAAGAATCCGCAAGAGACGTTGCTAAATCAACACGGAGACGGTGACAGCCCACACACATTTTTACAGACTGTTTTTTTTTCAACAAAAATAAACTTTCTTCCAGATTAAGGTATTAAGATGAAGTGTAGTTTAGCTTTGAGACACTGAGCAGCGAAGCCTGAGAAACGCATATGGTGCCATCAGACACCGCACAACACAGCTCAAAACACACTAATGAGTCCAAATGGGATTAGAGGGAAAAGCTCATTAAACAAACACAGGGTCGCATCCCATCACAGGAAAAGTGCTAACTGCAACAAAAGTCCTCTAATATAATATAAATGCTTGTTTTTTTCCATTTATTTTCTCTTTCTGATAATTTGGTCTTCATTCCCATTCATTCAAAGTAAATAGTGCCTCCGAACCAATAGTATGAGTGACAGTTCTACAGAGCAAAATTGCAAACCTCAAAAAACGCATGAAATGTTGTATGCACTTCTCTTTTCTCTTGCAAGCACCCAAAAAAATTCCTGAGGAAACTTTTCTCAGTGTAGGCTGCATCACCTCCAACTAATTAACACACGGGTGGCATATTTCTTCTGTTCTGCGTTATGAATGAATGTCCCTTGATCCGTCACAAAGCAACTAAAATACAACCTCCTTGGATTTGTACTCCCTGTCCCACAAACCAATCACCAATCAGCAATAGCAAGCCTAATACTATGAGACCTGAGTGTAAGCAAAACTGCAGCAGCAGTGTCCAAAGGAGCGGATTTCAATCAATATTTTTCAGATCTACAGAGACAAATAAAGTATATGAATTGAAAAATATTGACATGCATAATAGACTACATGCTCATTTTGATAACTGTAATCAAAGTGATTAAAAAAATGAATTCCTAAAATGTCCTTAAATTTCCTAAAATAAACAAACCATAAAAGAACTGTAACTGGGTGGTCAAGGCCTTACCTGATGCCAGATGGATCTCCAGGGCGGTGCGTATGAGGGCCATGAGGGTGGATGTGAAGTGCACGGTGGTGTCCTCCGCTATGGGCATGTTCATCTTCACCAGACGCTGCAGAAGTCACGAAGGGGAGCAAAGCTGGTTAGGGAGACTCGCACCTCAGGAGTCAGGTCGAGAAACTCGAATATGCATCACTTCTCTTTGAGATGAAACAGCCTGTGTGCTGCTGAGATTGCTTGACCTACTAATGGTAACCTTAACCACTCTTGCCAATGTTCCATTTCATAAGATTATATTATTTTTATATAATTACTATTGTTATCATTAATGGTAGCAGTAGTAGTACAGAAGAAGTATTAACATTCATAGTAGTAGTTGCACTAGTACTACTACTACTATCAGTAGTAGAAGATCCTTTTTTGTACGGCACACAAACTGTTTTATCCAAAATGATAGGAAAATAAGAGAATATGTGAAACATTCACATTCACTGCTACAGGCTACCATCTGCAGCCAAGGGTGCGTTGGCGTGAGACTGACATCAATAGACAGAAAAGTGAGAAAAAAGCATGTACACATGAAGGTGCTTCACAGGTGGTGGGAGCTCGACTCTGTGCTAAACTTCATACAAATACATCGTGCCTACTTGTGTGCCAATGGGGCAATGTGCTGGGCTGTAAGCAGCTGTAATCTAGCTACTTTTGTGTTTGCTGAAGAAAGTGATTGTAGCGTGTGTTCTCCATGCCTATGACATTTTGTGTGTTTGACACTATCTTGGAAAGAGTGGAGCTCCCTGGAACAGACAGAGCATACATCTACTAGCATTAGCAGTGCAAGAGTAAAAACAGACCATCAGAATGGAACAGGAGGAAAAAATAACTGAAGTACATTCACACACTTGTACAAAGAGAGGAAGAAGAAGTAAAATGACTAAGAGATGGACAGAGAGACTAAAGAGAGTAGAAAATGTTAGAAAAGGAGGATGTTAGAGAGAGGCACAGAGAGAAAGATAGACTCATAAGAGAAATACAAAGAGGACAAACTGCTGTCTGCAACTGTCATGGAATAAATTTAAAATTGACACTGCTCCACAAAGAACTAAATACCCATAATATTTAATGTACTGGGGAGTATACTGAGCAAGATGGGCTAAGAAAAGAGTTCAGAAAATAATAATATTGAGTAACCAGGCTTTGAAAAAAGCCAAAAAGCATCAAGATGGAAAATGTATGTAAAATGGAGCAGTATCTACACACGGAACTTCCTCTCAAAAATTGCTCTAAATTTCTTAAAAAGTACAGTCATTCCCCTGTGTAACTATGATCAAGTCATTTAAACATGTGAGTATGTGTGGATATTGCAAAAAAGAACAAGCATTCACAACCAACCTAAGTAAATTAGTAGAGTGCAATGTGCATGCTATTTGTAGCATTGCATCATACATGGTGCAAAAACCCCTACACAATGCAGAGTGAGGGACACAACAGTAACATGGGAATGAAGTTTGAAAAAAATACAAAAATGAATTCTGGAATTCTCTCCTACTTCTTTCTCCACTAGTTTTTACAAGTACACCTTTCTGTACGGCTAGCATTCAGCAAAGTCCTCAATGCTAACGTTTGTGTTTATAAACTGAAAGGGTAGAGTGGCTCTATAACAGAAGAGGAAAGGAGGGATAGGAAGAAGGAAGGGGAAGCTACACCAATAAGAAAAGGTTGGAGCACTAGCAAAATAAACAAATCATGGAACACGGGGAACATTGCGGGGCACAGAGATTGGCCGAAAAGTAAGCCAATGGGAGGACAGATCGAGCAGATGGGGTTTGGGGAGAAGAAGGCTACCTTGTAGGCGATTCTGGGCGGGCATTTCTTCCCCAAACCTAATGGTGGGGACATGTGGAGCAGCATCTCATACATATCGCGGTACTTGATACGGCCGCTTCACAGAGCAGAGAACCGAAAACCAAATAGAAGAAGGATGGGAGTTAGAGACACAGAGGAGAAATGACAGAAAGAAAAAAAAAAAAAAAGAAACAGAAATCTTTTGTTATTGAGATTTCCAAGAGACATGGATGTGGATGCCATCCCTGCCCCCCGGGGTGGGCCGGGTGCGGAGATGGATCTGAGGGGCCAGGACTGGGCCCAGGACAGGGCCCAGGAGAGGCATGGGGTCCTAGGAGAGGAGTTGAGGCTGGAGGGGAGGGGTTCATGGGGTGAGAGTTGGTGAGGTGTGAGTGGAGAATGGCGCGAATAATGGCTGCATTGTACTGGAGATGTCTGCTTCTGCATGCTGAGAGACATCGAGGGGATTCTGAACATAGTCTGTAAAAACAGAGGTTTCAAGGCCAGCCTTCTGAACCGATTTCACTCCCTGGCTTTCACTCCTCTGTTCTTTAGCTTTCTTTATATCTTTGTAGAATATATATCTTTTAAATCTAAATGCGTGATTCTGTTCGCTCTTTTTTAAATAAATTGCAGAGGGATGTGGCGATCGTCAAAAGAGACTCCCATACAAGGAGCAACTTGAAGCTCAGCTGAGACGGGCCTCAGACTCGAAGTGTTATTCTCGGTCAGAAAGCGGCCTTGAAATCTTTGTTTCCATTCCCGCATCCGTAACCAAAGCCAGTCAGTCTGGTAGGGCAAGTGCTTGTGTGTAGGCGAGTCATAAAGTGCACAGCCATTCATTCAGGTCACTGGGCACTGCCACGCAGAGCCCGAGAGTGGTCGAAGTCGCTGGGGTTTGCAAACCTTGTATGCTACCCTATTAGGGCAGTTCTTCCCTAAGCCAAGGGGAGGTGAGATAATTCGCAACAAATTGTACATATCCTTATAGGAAATCCGTCCGCTGCGGAAAAGAACAAGGAGATATAACACAGGCTTAACGACAGGGGTAGCAGAACAGTCAGTAGAGTTAGAGGACCGACTTGACACTAACAGGAGCCCTCTCAGACTCAGATTCCTCTTTAAAAAAATTGCAGCCATGTTAGCTTTCAGCAGGAGAACTGTAATCTGTGTGTCTGTATCTCAGGGGTTGCTATGCTATAGCTCACCCTTCACGACATCAGTTTTATTTATTTTTTTTGCTGAAGAGGGAACAGTTTTAAATCACTGAGTAAAGGCTGTAGGCTACTTGTAGGGTGACTCCGGCCCTAGCTCCCACTCCAACCAAGATGAATTCTCCTCTCTCTGGCAGATTTGTCAAAATACATAAAGTAAGGAGCGCTACCAATCTTCCCTTAGGTGTGGTGGCTGAAACATACCAGGCGGCCGGGTCGTACTCAGCCCAAACCCGAATGAACTCATCAAGGTGATGGGGCCCCAGGATGGAGGAGTCTCTGGTGAGGTACTCAAAATTATCCATGATGACTGCCACAAATAAATTCAGCATCTGCAACAGAGGATCATAACAGTTTATTAAAAAGTCACAATATACATTTGGTTTATCATAAATATACTTCAGGCTAGCAAATAATTAAAATATAAACCCTCCTGATACACTGAAAAATATCTCTAGCTTATATCGACTATTTTAAATAATTACATGTTCTAAGATTTCAAACAACATTCCTCAATTGCATTCCTCATCCAAAGATTGCTTAAAAATCCTGACTGAAGGATGTTCTACCGTAGATTATCTCTTAATCACTGTCTTTATAAGGCATTCATCAGCAAAAAACACTCCTGTCTGGTAAATCCTCTGAAGTCAGTTAAAGCACTGACCAAGAAAGAGCAGAGGAAGATGAAGGAGACGAAGTAGAAGTAGGCGAAGTCGCTGCCGCACTCCTTGCCGACATTGCCTGACCTCTCATCGCAGGCGCGGTGACTCAAACAGGACAACATGATCTCATGCCAGGCCTCACCTGTGGCACTCCTAAAGGCAGTAAAGAGAGAGAGGGAAAGAGAGAGTGAGAGAGAGAAAGAAAGCAAGACACAGAATGGGGGAGCAATTAAGCACTGATAACTCACCCACCACACACACACACACACACACACACACACACACACATACACATACACATACACACACACACACATACATGCCCAAACGCCACACACACGCAAAATAATTTTAATTCTGATGATTGCCCCTGATCTTGTCCTCAACTCCAGAAGATAAGCAGAGGAGCTCAATGCAATTCCCTCCTAAGGAGGCAGCTGAGAGAATCATTAAAATATGGAAATGAAATCCACTCCTTCAGAGATGGAGTGTCATCCTCCAGGTGGCACTTTCAAAGTGAGCGCTAGCGCTGCTCTGCACCGTACCTCCATCCGGAGGTTGCCTGGCACAGTGGAACCATCAACAAGAGTGTGTAAGCTTGTCAGAACAAAGGCGGTGCTGCGGCTGGTTGAAAGGATCGAGCACACACACAGAGTGCTCGAACATGGCTCCTCAGAGTTACTCAGAGTATGTGTGTGTGTGACTGTGTGTGTGTGTGTGTGTGTGTGTGTGTGTGTGTGACTGTGTGTGTGTGTGTGTGTGTGTGTGTGTGTGTGTGTGTGTGTGTGTGTGTGTGTGTGTGTGTATGTGTGTGTGTATGTGTGTGTGTGTGTGTGTGTGTGTGTCTGTGTGTGTCTGTGTGTGTGTGTGTCTGTGTGTGTCTGTGTGTGTGTCTGTGTGTGTGACTGTGTGTGTGTGTGTGTGAGAGAGAGAGAGAGAGAGAGAGAGTGCAGAGGATGTTTTCTAACTGCTGGATGGCACAGTTACTGGAGAAGACAGCCTTGCAGCAGTGCCAATTAACGGCCCACCATCCAAGACCTCAGCCTGTGGGCAAAGCAGGATGGCACGATTATGGCAGCATCTAGCCCTACAGCTGAGCAGATGAACACCCCCTCACCCCCGACCACCCACCCACGCCCACCCACCCACGCCCCTTACCGAGAACTCTGCCCACATCTTGACTGGAGGAACAGAAGGGAGGCAATCAGGAAACTCTTGGAACCCTCACATTTTCCTGCCATTAGCTCTCAATTAGCAACACACTGCTGACCAGATGCAGAAATGCCCCAGAGAGGGACAGATATGGCAAATGATCTGCCCTGCGTGTGAAGGACTTTTCACGCCTTTGGGATACCATCCAACCACTGAGGTTTCTGAGCTCAAGTTCAAGCCATGAGAGATGAAAGGAAACAGAGTAGGGAAGCCAAAAATAAGCATACTCGTGGCAAATACTATGAATGCAGCTAGCGTGGAAAAATGGTATACATTTCACCTAATGAGACTTGCCTCACCACAACAACGCTGTTCCTCTTCCAAGTTCCATTAATTTCTTCCCAACCCCTTCTTAACCATTTGGGACTTTAATCATATTAAAACGGGATCTTAGTAGTTGCTTTTAAAGAGGACTTAGCCCCCAGGATGTGACTTAGTGCTTTGTGACGATGACAATGCCGAAAGTGCCTCGGCACATAAAGAAATAAACTAAATAAGATTTGGACTTACCTGAAGAGGAGCATCAGAGCCTGCAGGAAGGTGCGGAAGTTGTTATGGTGGTTGATAGCGGTGTCCTCATTGAGGTCAATGTTCCCAAACACCTGTGATTATAGAATACGCACAGCTAACATGGTAAAGAAGGAAGCACAGTCGTAATTTCTATTAACTGATTGGTACATTGTATAAAGTGTGGACTATGAAATTGAAAACGCTTCTACACCTATGAAAACTGCTCACTTCTAAAGGCACCTTGAAAAAAAATACCATTAGCTATATTATTCCATTATACAGTTTACTTCACCTGATTCTTTTAATACCGGCCAACACCAAATGAACAATATATTATATTATTTTCATTTAAACAAAGATCATGTGTAATAATGTGATTTCCTTTGAAGGAAGGGCTAAAAGAAATTATCTAACCAAATGTGGAGCACCTAGGCAGTCTATCTGCATGCTCTTTAATGGAAGGCTTTGTGGTAAAGTGGTAAGCAGAGAGCTTTCCAATAAAACTGTATCCTACAGGCTTCAAGCAATGGCACCTTCCTGCCAAACACTCTGCACACTTCAGGGCAGAGTCTCAGTTGGGTGAAGCAGTGAATTCAGGCTCTCACTGCATCCAACTTCTCAGAATTGTAATGTTACCTCCAATTCAGTGTAAGGGCACGCAAGTAGTGTTTGTTTCTTACACCACAGTAGCTGTGGTTAGCCTAGCCGCTACCAACCTGCATTCCAATGATGGCGTAGATGAAGAACAGCATGGCGATCAGAAGGCAAACATAAGGCAGCGCCTGTCGGTGAGATGGGGCAGGTTTAAGTTCAAACACAGTGTCTCCTTCATGCTGCGCTTTATCACAACTGGCACAGTGCACTACCATGTCTAATTACTCATACACAGTCAATATTAATAATTTATGGAGCAGGGCTGGTCTCTCTGCCAGTACCTTAAAAGACTGCACAAATGTCCAGAGCAGGATGCGGATGGTGTAGCCCTGCCGGAGCAGCTTAATGAGACGCGCCGCCCTAAAGAGCCTCAGAAAGCTCAGGTTCAACAGACGGTCCTGTGGGCCCACGCACACGCGCACACACACACACACACACACACACACACACACACACACACACACACACACACACACACACACACACACACACACACACACACACACACACACACACACACACACACACACACACACACACACACACACACACACACACACACACACACACACACACACACACGCACACACACACACACACACACATATAAGGTCAAGCATGCCCACATACAAATGACGTGCACATTTAGCCAAGGACAAACCAAGTTTTTTTTTTTTTAACATACTTAGTACATTGTTCACCATTCATTGAAACACACAAGTCTGAATAGCTTGCCTGTGATCTGGTTGGACTTTGAGAACAGGGGAATGAGACAGACTTTGCTTTGTTTTGTCTACGCTCTACTGTCAGGCGTGCATTGCTGAGGTGTTGTTTATACTAAATGCATTCCTTACCCCTTGCTGTGCAGCCTCTTTTATTTTGTGCTACAGTTTATCCAGCTTCATTTAACCTTATTTTAACTTGTGTGGAAGATGAAAGAGTATGTTTTGAGTAGTTTGGACTGCATGATGCATGATGCATGATGCATGATGTCACGATCAGTAATCTTTTGAATTAAAGACACAAACCTGTCTGATTCCCCTTCACCCATCCACTAGCAGCACAGAAGACAAAGAGCAGAGGCACAAGAAGGAAAGCGCTTACCGTGGTCTACAAGTGCCGTAGTTTAGTCATGGCAAGCACCAGCCAAGAGTGAGTGTGGACAATTGGCCAGTGAAGCAACACATTTGAGAGGGACAGAGAGGAAAAACACACAAACAAACACACACAACCATAGACACAAAGACATGTCAAACACAGGAAGAACAAGAGATAGGATCACATGTAAAGGAAGCCACAAGCACGTACAGTATGATACATCAAGACCACCCCTGCACAGTCATAGAATATCAGTACACACAGTGTACCTCCACAGTGACAACATCAGACAACAAGAACAACAACATAGACACACTATTTCCACACAAGTTATTGCCCAGCTATTGTCCTTAAGCTGTGCTAAACTGTACAACTACAGAAGTATGGTACCTTTGAAAAACTAAATGTGACTTTAAGTTTTAATCAATCTTCATCAGATTGTGCTTCTTTACCCCAGCCAGTACATCTGGTCTGGCTGAAGTTAAAACTGTGCTGGCTGTGTTCACCTTCCCTCCCTCCCTTGTACTGGAGAGGGCCCAACTTCTCTCCAAAGTGAGAGCCATTTATCCTGTCGGTGGGCCTGGCCTGATCAACCTGCCCTTGGCTGACATCTGCCTCACTTCCCGCCCGGCTTCAACTGCTTTTTTTAAGGTTCTTGTCTGTCAGGTGTGGCTGACAGCTATCTCAATACAACAGGGGGGCCACAGACACTCGAGTTCCTTACTTACGTTGATTTCGGTGACCAGGATGTCAGTGATGCTGCCAATGACAGTCACAAAGTCAAAGACATTCCAGGCATCCTTCAGGTAATTCTGCAACAATGGTGGAGTATGAAAGTCGACAACCAAAGAATATTAGTATAGAACAAAATGTATGAAAACGATTTGTTTTCGTAACTCGTATAATTGTTTGTTTCTTAGCAAGGCATGCAATGCACTCATTGTGACAAATGATAAACTCACCAAAGGACCAAAGGCAATAATCTTGAGGATGCACTCAAGGGTGAAGAGGGCAGTGAAGAGGATGTTCAGGTACTTGAGCATGGCCTCATAAAAGTCTGGTGCTCCATGAAACTGTTGAATAGCCCAGGGTGATATTTAAACACTGTTTATATCATATATACTCTTTACATTCTAAAACATCTTGTAAGAGTCAACTCATTGCAATTAGAGGCTCCTCTTAGAGGAGCTCATCATGATGTCAAAAACAGTTTGAAGTCTAAAGTGTGCACATTCACACTGTCAACATGTATGGCTAAACATTCATATCTGACAAATTAGTCTATATGATTCCTAAAGACTATGAGTACATTTAAATAGATTGAATTGAACACAAGCCAACTGACCTTCATCATGAGTACCACAGTGTTGACTGCGATCATGATCATGATTGAGTACTCGAAGGGGGGCGAAACCACAAACCTCCACATCTTATACTGAAAGGACTTCTGGTTCTGGGGCATGTAGCGTGTCAGCGGCTTTGCATTGATGGCAAAGTCAATACAAGCTCTCTGGAAAGATCATAAACATAGGCAAAACCAGGTCATAATAAAATACTAAATAATAAAACATTTGTCTACACAGGATGATGTTATGTCTAGATTTTTATGAACAGAAAAAAACAACTATTTTCCTCATCGAACTGATAGATTTAAAAAATTTTGCTTTCTCTAACACAGCATTGACACGCTGGTTTTCACTTCTCACATACTGCTGCCATTGTAAAGGTGACAAGCAAAGGTCAGGACTGACATTTCTCCTTTTTTGTTTGTTATAAAATAGCCAGCCCTCCAACCACCAAAGAGAAGAAAATGGATGAATAAACAATAGAAGCATGATTCTAATGATCGTATTTTCCTTGAGAATATTTGAGTCCTCTATGACAGATATAGCCTCTCAGAGGTTTTCCTTGTCTTGCAACAGTTGGACAGTCACGTTAGGCGAGCATATGGACAGGGGAGATTAATTTTTCGCTGGCTCAACAGGCCCACGATGATTGCCTAATGGGGTCCCCCGTGGATACGAAAAGTGAACGTCTCACTGGCTCTGTTTCCGTGGGGAGGGTGTGGCATGTGTGTGTGTGTGTGTGTGTGTGTGTGTGTGTGTGTGTGTGTGTGTGTGTGTGTGTGTGTGTGTGTGTGTGTGTGTCTGTGTCTGTGTGTCTGTGTATGAGGTGGCAAGCACGGTCACACTCCTGGAAATGAATCCTCTACCTGTCAGCACTGCTCACCTGGACTCCTGCATCTGTTTCCATGGCAGGCTCCACTGCCAGCAACTGGCACATAACTGAGCACCACAAGGAGCCCATACAACATTAAGGTGTGTGTAGGAACATGTAGCACATGGTGGCACATGTGTGAGCATGTGTTTAAATGAATGAATGCCCCAACCATCAATGTTGCTCAGAATATATTTGGTTTATATTATTAAAAATATATTTGGTTTATATATATTGTTAACTAAGGATCCATTCTCAGATATGGAACTGTTCCATCCATATTAGCATGTTCAATTTATTGTCCACATATTGTACAAATACCTGCTGTAAGGTTTTTATATGTACCTTGCCAAATGAATCTCTCTACATTGAATACATTGCAAATGAACACATTCCCAACACATCCCGAGTTATGACATTACCAAGCTCAGGTCCAAATGACTGTGCTCTTGCTTTGATTTAATGATCGTTTATATACATTACATAGCATAATGTATCTTGCACTGGCTAATTAGAGTTATTGTTATGAACAGGAGTACTGATACTGAGAAATTATAACTGATTACTGCCAGTATGACTGAGTCAGCATTCCTTTATATACCTGCAATGTTTTCTGTGTAAAAGTGCCTGTGTGTGTGTTTATGTGCATGCATGTGTGTGTGTGTGTTTATGTGCATGCATGTGTGTTTACCTCGTTCTTCTCCAAACTGCACTCTGACAAAGCTTTGTCACCCTGTTCCTGGAAGGTGATGATGATCAAGGCCACAAAGATGTTGACAAAGAAAAAGGGGAACACGACAAAGTAGACCACGTAAAAGATGGCCATCTCAATCCTGAAGCCTGGATTGGGGCCCTCATCCTCAAATGTGGCATCCACTGAGTGCTTCAAGACCCTGTGGGATGAAATGTTTTAACACGGACCACGGACAGACCTTACCTGGTGATGAATGGGTCTTCATATTCAAACACATATTGTACTAAACTCGTCACTAAAAATGTGGCTTTACAATACAACTCCATAATAAAATTAAACCACAGTATGACTTATATTGATACCTCATCACATATTTAAAAAAAAAACTTAAATAGAAGTGGAAATATAAAGCAATAGTAGAGCAGAGACAAAGGAGCCTGTATCTACCCTTTGGACTGATTTATGAGTATGATTCAGCACTGGAGATTAAAAACTCCATTTCCATAGTCAGTATGAGGACAGAGTTCTAACCGCAGCAAATCCAGTCCACTCAACCCTCCAGGTTATAAAGGGAGAGTTAAATGTACTTGCAGTTTATTTTTAATCTTAAAAATGGTCTTTAATTTACTTATAGACCATCCCGTCCATCACTTTAACATATCATGCATGGATGAAATATTTAATGACAAACTTAATTTGAAGATTCTATCTGGAGGGTTTGGGGGGGGGGGGGGTCTTAAAAAGTGAAGCAAGTATGCACAGGGGTGAGAAATTGCATTGGCTGAATTCTCTGGTACGCTGACCTGACAAGCTTGCACATTTGGCTTAAATAAGATTTACATTATAAATCAAAGCCAACTACCCAACCTACAGCACATCCCCAGAGCTCCCTGCTCCAAATCTAGACCCAGTACATGGGTAGTGGGGACATATCACCCCAATCAAAAAATATCCATGTCCTGCTGGACTACAGTTTATTATTTTGTTAAAAATGCCAACTTCACCCCCACTTGTCATTAATACTATTGACTGTAAAAGCTGGGGTAGCCTATGTAGAGTAAAATAACATGCTCAACTGAACAGGGTCAATAGTTAATCTGACAGACCTTTGAGACAAAAGTCACTCCTTAAGATGCTCTACAGTATTTGTAAATATACTTCATATATAAGAGTTCAGCTATCCAATGTTTGCCCTTAGATCTGGGCAGCATCAGTGCACTGCTCGAAGGCTGTTCATAGACTATATTGCCTTCATACTTGTGCCTGCTCACAAGAAAGCTTTAAAATAGTTATAACTTATTTGCTTTGATTAGGTGACAAAGTTGAAAATTCAGATTTCTCCACATCATTACGGAACTTCAGGATTATCTAATCTTAGACACTTCACACGCTTGAAGTAATGGGGTAATTATATGTGAACCATTTCTTCAACTCAGAAGTGTCATTCACCATTCCTCAATTTCTTGTGCATTTCTGTTTAGGGTATTTGGCTTCCCATCATGGTATGAATCCATAAGTACTGCCATTCATCATGACACTGTCTGGACCGGGTGTCTCTACTACACATGGCCAGCCAATGCCTCTGGACCAGCACTTCAAAGAGCATAGCATCAAAAACATCAGAAGACATTGAACTCTGATAGCTGGAGCATGAGAGGACCTTGATGAGGTATTTATGAGGTGAGATTAGTCCACTGAGCCAGGGAACAAAATAACATCCATGTCATTAGACTCTAACTTTATCTACACCTCTATTTCTTTTCTTTATACCAATAATGAAGAATGCTTCACATGACATGCTCTTCAGAAAATGTAGTTATAGTTGCAACTAGAATGGTTTAATCCGATAAAAATCAACAAAAAAGTAAACACACAGTAATCCCTAAAAGGTGCTGGTAATTCACATTACTACTCGGCAGAATGAATGAATGACCCATTTTATTTACAAAAGCAGTTATTTGAGAGCAAGGTGAAGCTGTGACTCACGTGGGCCAACCCTCCCCTGTGGACACGGTGAAGAGCGTGAGGAAGGCCCAGAGGACGTTATCGTAATGAAACTCATACTTCCTCCACTCCCGAGGCTGGGCAGAGACCTCATCCTGATCATAGTCCAAAAACTGGCCCCTGATCAACAAGAAAACGACCAAGAGGACACTGAGCAAAGATACCATGAAGCACATTTAAAGTTTATGTAACTAAATCTCATTTGCAAGACTCGCTGAGGCACTCAGAATAGTTATCTGCAGCCGCAGAAAAGAATCTGAGATTCCGTCAATTTCCAAGCCAGTACTATGGAGTCCCTACAGGGGGCACCGTTGTTGTGGTATTGGCCAGCATGTGGCAATCACTGTCATCTGTTTCACTTTTACCTGCAGTCCTTCTCCAGGCCTTTAGACTCATCCGTGCAGTAGAAGAACTTGCCCTTGAAGAGTTGCACAGCGATGACGGCGAAGATGAACATGAAGAGGATGTAGACGATAAGAATGTTCAGCACGTTCTTGAGGGAGTTCACCACACAGTCGAACACAGCCTGAGGCCCCACACACAAGAGACAAACACACAAAAACACACAAGCAGTCTTAAAGTTATTGACTCAGACGTTCACTTGTGGCTTATATTTTTGTGGTTGATTAAACCAATACTGATGAATGAAAGCTTTCTTTGGGAAGACTAAAGCACAGGAAATCCGGTCACAATAAATGTACTGTATAAATTATTAGAGCGCTTTAATGTGT
The DNA here is from genome assembly GCF_963457725.1 of Sprattus sprattus. NCBI lineage: Eukaryota > Metazoa > Chordata > Actinopteri > Clupeiformes > Clupeidae > Sprattus > Sprattus sprattus. The sequence continues at coordinate 17,767,012 of NC_137913.1, read as the reverse complement.
CCCTCAGTTTTCAAAGACTTCTGATCACATGAGGAAACGATCACCCGCTTTCACTCTAAGCTTTCTGTTGAGGTGCAGTAGAGGTGTTTTTGTGTGTGTGTGTGCGTGTGTGTGTGTGTGTGTGTGTGTGTGTGTGTGTGTGTGTGTGTGTGTGTGTGTGTGTGTGTTTGTGTGTGTGTGTGTGTAGGGGGGCTGTTAAATCCATTCAATGTGCGATGATGCAACTTTACCTTGAGCTTAGGGAGGCGTTTGATGGTCTTCAGAGGCCGCAACACTCGCAACACCCTCAAGGATTTAATGGTGCTGATATCCTTCCCTTTGGTGCCTCTATAAAAGCCAAGCAGAGAGTTTCAACATAAAGCCAAATTAGTAATCAAGGATAGTTCTTAGACTTACCAAGGCAGACCAACTACCAGGGCAAGGACTGAGATGACAGATCGTCTACTCAAACTACTAAAAAGGATGATTTAAAAGGAAGACAAATATGTGTGTCAGAAATAAAACCTCACCGGCTGTGAAATCGTAGTGAAATGTTGAAACCATAGGCAAATATGAACTACATGAACAGATATTAAATAATACATGAATATAGTTAATTGGAAAACGTCTCAACCGTTATTGACAAATATCAACAGTTATTCTTTCCCCAAACATTAATAGATTAGTGATCTAATATTGCATGCCTATGATCATTTAGGTGATCAAAACATGTAATCATGGATTGCATGTGCTACTGTAAGTACTGTGCAACAGGCAAACTTTGACACTGTGTCATGCATTAACTATGATAAAATAAAGACCTCAAGAAAACAAGTGTTTACCTTGCTTTAATCTGTGAGGTCTAAATTTGACATGACTAAGTAAGATACCTTTGAAGGTTAAATGTACACATGCAGAACACTCGAGGTGTGGTTAAAACCTATGCAGAACCACACACAACTGATGGTGAAACTCCAGAAGAAAAGAGCACATTTGTTTTCAGGGCTATCAAAATGTAGTAGACAACATTAAGTAAAATTTGCCGTTTAAGAAAGTATGACAGTGATTGGTCATTAGCGCATTTGGCCGGACATAACCAAAAGGAAAATTACAAAGGGTAACAAAACAGAGGGAATGACTGAAGGAAAGACAGACAAAGGGAAGGGGAAATAAAATAACATTACACATAGAGAAAGAATGAAGGACTGAAATATATTGGCATAATATCTTGTTATGATTTAACACTGGATCAAATGCATTGGTAAACCAGACTGATTACTCTATCTGTATATTGTTCTGAGAGCCTGAAAGGCCTCAAAAGAATCCACCGCATATTAAAAACATCTTTCATTAAAATAGGAGATGGGAAACTGTGTTCATGAAACACATGCATAATGTGTCCATATGACGGCTTCTGAAACAGGCTCACATCAAGACATTTTTAGGTGTTTGGTCAGAATTATGTGCTAGCATTGCCTCAGAGAAATCTCTACCCATCAGCTTTATAGCTCGAACACCACAGAAGCAGAAGATAGATGTGTCACACCAGTACTCATTTTTGGTGGTTTTGATACTGATTGTTTTGCTCGTGTTTTGCGTAGGAATACTATTCAGCTAAAGAGAAGAGCTCTTCTCAGGCACTGAGGAGTTGGAACAGACAAGTAGACTGAGGCTTCGTTGGCTTCGTTGGCTCCTGGAGTTTGCACACCCACCATAAACTGATAAATTCACACTTAATGATAAAGACTTCCTGGAAATGACTCTTTGTAAACTGGTTGCATGCATTACTGCAATGTTTCGAAGAAATCCACCACTGGAACCTTACATAACATCTCCTGCTCTGTACTCCTTGTGCTGTGCATAACCACATGAGTATCACTAGTAGTAGTAGTAGTAGTAGTAGTAGTAGTAGCAGTAGTAGTAGTATCACTCAGTTGTCTCTCTCCACGATTCACACATACTTGTCAGTTGATGATTCCATAACTGCTTTGATAAAGAAAGTCAAATAGCCGATCTTTACTACTAGGGAACATTTTGTAGGAATCCCCAAAATTGCATGTCCATCTGATATCATGGCGAGGTTAATCTTTGCACCCTTTCCCTAGGGCTCTCCACCAGCACACGAGCATGCAGTCTCTCATGCTCTGATGCACATTAGTCTAGCATGCGTTCACTCTGGCTAACCTAAAGGGTTAAGCACCAGGAGGAATTTAACAACACCCACACATTCACTGGATATAAATCACACAGGGCATTCTGATAGCTTTCAAAGTCCCTCAACCCTTTCTGAAAAACAGTGTGTTGCTGAAAATTACTGTTTCAGGTTGTAACGAGCTACATTTCCACATACCAAAGCATGAACTCTGTTGCAAATACACAGAGGTAAACACACAATGAGAAAATAATCAAATATTCAGAGAAGCAATAAAGCAAATATGTCGTTGCTCATAAACACTGCACAAAACCCAGTGGAAATATTCACTCTTCCGAATATTTCAAATACCACACAGTTCATGTTTGGTCCATGGGAATATAGCCAGAAATCCTGAAGAGGATGAGTATGGCTCAGTTTGAAAGTCATTAGGGGGTTAATCGAATTATTGGGTAATAACAAGTGGTAGACGAGCATTTTTCACAGCTGTCTTGACATTACAGACGTTTATGTAATTTACAATTTTTAAACTATCCAGTGGGTTGAATTACACAAATCATAAGGTTTGTCAAATTATCAGGACCTCTTCTTTTTCATCTTAGGGCTGGTGTTCATTCCCTAGCTATAAGTGACCCTGTCTGTCTGTATGGGGGGCCTTAGAGCAGGGCACACTTAGCCTTTGCCTGCTCCTACTGCAGAGCTGTGTGAAATGTGAGAGATATGGCATTGATTTAGCCGAACCACCTCATCCATTACAGGATAACTACTCATGAAAATTACCCTGGCGACAGTGAGAGTGAGACAGAAAGAGAGAGAGAAAGACTGAGAGAGCGGTTCCTGTTGAAAGCCATCAGAGTGGCGGAGCTAAGGCCCCTGACATTTCAGCTGAGGAGGTTGAGAGCCATTAAACATGGTCTAATGGGGAAGACGGAGAGGGGTGGGGGAGGAGGGGGAGTAAGGGGTTGACTGTGTTTGAAGAAGGAAGAAAAAAGTGTAGGGGAGGTCCCCACCTGGTCACGCTTTGGTGCGATCTAATGGAGGAGAACAATGGCAAAAAACACAAGACAAGCACAGAGCAACATTACAGCTGCTTCTCGCACACACACACACACACACTCATCAATAGCTTTTCATGAATTAGAAATAAATACATTATCAAGTATGCATTTCAGCATTTATAGGAATTATACTTTGATGACGATGGAAGCATTTTAATGGAATGCTGTTACTGCTGATCTCTCCTAAATCACGGTAGAGTGATGTGGTCATTGCTAAAAATGTCTGAATGTCTGAAAAAAAAGTAAAACCCTCAATAATTCCAGGTGATTTGGGTAACATTCAAAGGTTATTCATAGCTGTTTTTCTGATTTTATACATATTTTTGTAATCCTGCAGCCTGTAAGATTTTTTCCTCACACACACAACTGCAGAAGAGATCAGAGAGGACATCTGACTAAAAAGTGAAATGTCTGAAGGTGGATGGACAAAATCGAATCATCACCCATTCAACACTGCCTTCTTGAGAGGGTGAGTCAACAAGAAAAACCCCTTCAAGACAGAAACAGCACTCGTATGATCTGATTTTCCCGGTACGCTGCTTTGACATGTACGCCGCAGAACCGCACTCAAAGCTTGGCGGTTCGCCAGCCTACGCCTCAAGAAGATCTGATCATAAGACGACTCATCTGAGAGACCCTCTATGCAAACAGTACGTCACGTCAGGGGATGCTGGAAGTGAATATGACCCACGTTGAGACCTGATCACATGCAATGGAATAAAAAGAGAATGACCCAGGAAGTAATCCGAGTCCAGAGTCACAAATGGACACTGAGATGCTCCACTGTTGGTCTACTAGAGCAAGCCGTCAGATCTCCAGGATCCTAATGTAACATTAGCTGAAATTCTATACATGCAATAAGCATTTAGAGCACCAGAATGCAATGAAGAGCCAAATGATATGATCCTAATTGTTTTCTGCAGGGATGCCATTGGTCCCTGTAGATTTGAGAAAACAGGCCCGTTCACATAAGGTGAAATCAGATTTTTCAGTTGCTTATGTTGGCAATCAGAAGCCAATCAAGCACAAGCACTCAGGCTTGCGCCACAGTAACAGCGGTGGGGAATCAGGCAGGTACGTGTGTGTTTGAGTTTGAGGACGAGAGCATGAGTTTGATGGATAATGAAGAATGGAGATGAAAGCGCAGGAGAACATCCCATGCTACAGCACTACCTTATGAGCTGAGCATAGACAGACCTCGCCTCGCTCACAAAAACAAGCAGGAGGTGGAGTGTGTGAGAAAGAAGGCAGAGAGAGAAATAGAGACAAAGAGCAAGACAAAGAGTGAGAGAGAGGGAGAGAGAGAGAGTTAAGCCATTACCCCATGAAGCTCCTTCAAGTGAATCCAGGCACAAGGAAAACAAAGAAGATCTTGCAATCAATTACACAGAAATATGTACATTCAGTGCAGTCAAGAGTCGACACAATCACTGCAATCTTATGAAAACAGAGCGAGGACACAAGGTGTTTCCTTGTAGTAGACACGTAGTCAAGGACAAAAGATCTCTGGTTATTGTTAGAGTGTATCAAGTCTAATTTGGAGTGGACATCAAATTTGTAATTAAGTATATGTTAATATTCAGTATGATAAAAAAAAATGGGAAAAAAAATTGTATGTAAAAATACATGTAAGCTGCATTCTGCCCTCTTTTTGCTTTTTTGATGCTAACTTAGGAAGTAATGCCATATTTTACCTAGGCAACTGACTGAACAGCTGCACTTGATCATTTGAAACAACCCATGAAGAAAGACTATCCAAGACATATATCATACAATAATGTGTCCCACTCCAGCAGTGGAATAGGAAAGAAAAATTCATCAGACAGGTTTCTTTAAATGTCAATGTCACGAACACTGCTCCAATCAACAACAGCATTGGAAAGGGGCTGCCCAGCATCTAACTTATACCAACTCAGATTCTTAAGTCAATATTAGGAATAGGAAAACCCTCATAGAAGTTTAGATAAAGACCAGGAGTGTAGTAACACCAAAGATCATTGAGTTACCAGATTAAAATGTCCCCAGCCCAAAATGATCTCTTATTTAAGATCACTTATTACCCTCTGTCTGTAGTTGAGACCTTTAGTAATATGTTTTATTATTGATATTATTTGTTATAGTGTAATAAAATACACATTAAGAATTTGAAAGAGAGAACTTACGAGAAGGCAAATGCAACCAGTGCTCCACTGACCACAATGAAGTCCAGAATGTTCCACAGATCCCGGAAGTAAGCGCCAGGGTGAAGTATCAATCCAAGATCAACCATCTTTGACAAAAAAGAAGAGGGTGAACAAGAGAGAGAAAAGGCATGGGAAGGAGAGAAAAAGACAGAGTCTCAAGCTGAGTTGGCATCTTAAGAGCAGACATCCGTGAACAATACCCTTAAAGCAATCTTAACACAGTAATCTCCAAACGAGGCACTCACAATTGGCTAAAGCATGTGGTGTCATTGTAATGAATCTAAGAGTGTGAGAAAAAAAATGGACTTCAGCCAAGAAAAGCACTACAGAGTTTAAAGGTCAGAGACGATTGAATCTGCCATAAGGCGATTTGATTTGGATAATTGAAATGGCTGCATTTTAGTTTGAGGGGAAAATGGGGATTTTCTTACACCAGCTTGTCTAAAATGGTAACGATAATCCTTACACAACCACTTACCTTAATCACCATCTCAAATGTAAAAACCCCCGTAAAGACATAATCCATATACTTTAGCACCTGAGTGAAGGAAGGAACAGTTAGGATTGAAAACAAAAAACCAGACCAGTTCAGGAACCAACAATAGCAGAACTGACTTAACATACACAAATCACCTTAAAATATTTCATTAACAGAAATGAAAGTTGTTTAAATTGCTGGTTTCAAGAGATGGTAATATTCATTAGGGGGTTGATTTAGACTCACGTTGTTGCGGGGGGCATTGGCCTGGACAGGGTCTTCAGCTGCGAGGGCTATGCTACTCATGGCAATAACAACCAAGATGCACATCTCAAAGTAGCGCAGACACACCATATAATGGCACAGTCGCCTTACTCTGTTAGGGGATATGACAAATCACATGAGGCACAGACACACATTCATGTTCTCACTATGAAACCAAATATAATACAGAACTGCCCCGGTAGCACCTGCATGTGACTAGCACATAACTATGACCAGCTTTGACACTGAATCAGAGCTCTGGTTTTATGATGTGTCATGCTATACTGACTCCTAGTTTTTGTGTTCTTTTATAATATCTAAAATCTCTGTTCCTGAAGATGCTCTATCAAAATCACTACAATCACGCTCATAAAAATGTCAGCCTGTCAGGCCTGTATGATGAGTTATGGACAATATGGGCAGCAGCAGACACCAGGAGGTTTATAGGGGCGCTATTTGTTTGCTCCTCATTGAAGTAAGCGTTTACGGGAAGGTTTACAGGCACGGGGAGAGGCCGTCTCGAGTGAGTTAAGAGGCCGAGTTGGCTGCCGTCACGTCCGCTCCACTTCCACGCATTCAGTCAATCTCCTACCAGCTTTTCATTGCGGAGGGAAATATATTTATGCGTATTTAGTATGACACAGTGTTGGCAGAATGCTGGCAGTGCGCTGGATGTCGGACTCACGGGTTAGTCTGGCTGAACACAAACATGGAGCTGTAGGGGAGGATAGGCCGGGGGTTGGCTTGGTGCAGGTCATCCAGCATCCTCTTCTCGTCCGTCATTGGCGCAGTCTCACTGTCTACACTGTTCACTGTCATCAAAACAAGTCAAACCCTCATACCACATGAATAGCTACCGTAGCTGGAGTATGATGCAGTTATCCAATCCAGCTTTTTGGAATTGTCATAATTTCAAAGTGACTCATAGTTCAATCAGTTAATCAATCAGTTGATATTCATGCTAAGCATCTATCCACAAAATATGTATGAGCAATGGGTCATTTTTATAAATAAGATGTATATAATTAATATAATTCTGTACATTTCAGTACATTCTGCATAGATCAATACGATCATGATTATGCATTATTATATTTATAATTCAAATTGTGGACACGCTGAGTACTGACTTGGTATGAGGATGGTTTCCCCTGGCGGTGAGGTGATGGTGACGGGGATGGCGTTCCTCTGGTTGTCAGAGTCCCCCACTGAGTCACCCTCCACATCTGTGAGCCTGTCCCTTACAAACAAACAGAGTTAGTACATTATGATGAAAACAAACACTCAGATAGCATGAGACATCTCTGTCTGTTACGCTCCTATGTGATGTCTATATCTATGAAAAATCTATGTCTGTTACACTCGTAGGTGATATCTATATCTCCAAAACCTTGTATAGCCACAAAGAGTCTATTTATTTATCTCCCAGCATAAAAGGAAATTGAAACACAGAGACAACTGAAAGAGCCCAACATAAAATATGGAAAGAGTGAAAACACTCTTACTTAAGATACCGTGAAGGCAACTCTGTAAAGGTAATATAAATATATTGTAAAGACACTGTAGGAAGTTGAGGCAAAACTTAGGGGAAACATGAGAAAGAAAGAGAAGATTCCCACCCGTGCCTGTGAATCCTGTCTCCCTCTTTTTCGCCATTCTCTCTGCCCTCCTCTCCGTCTGCGGTGGTCTGAGCCTTGCCGTTGCGTGACCTGTGCCTGCTCCTCTCCCCGTTGGTTCCATTCTCTCCCCGTGAGCACTGGTCCCCGTTGCGGGTGCCTGAGCGGGAGCCGCCCCTGTGCCGTGACATACGCTTGCTCTTGCCCCCGCTGCTGACCATCCCGTTGCCCTCGCTGGACTGCTGCCGGTGAGAGTGATGGTGGTGGTGGTGGTGCTCCCTCTCTCCGGTGCCGCCTCCTCCTCCTACACCTCCTCCGACTCCTCCACCACCTCCTCCTACTCCTCCTCCTCCTCCTCCTGGTTCATCCACAGATCTCTGGTGGTGGTGACGCCGGCCGCCCTCACGGCTCCGGCTGCGGTCACCCTTCCCTTCCCGGCAGCGCATGGCCTCGTGGTCCTTGCTGCGGCTGTGGTGGACGTGGTGCCGCCCTCCCTCCCTGGTGCTACCACCATGCCCCGTCTCCCCATTCTCGTGGGCCTCCTCCCTCCTCTCTCTATGCCGATGATGCTTACGCGGCGGCTGGGCCTGCTCTGTCCCTCCTGCGGTGTCCCCGTTGTGGTTGTGGGGGCCCACAGGGCCGCTGTGTGGCTCCACCATCAGGGGTCGGTCCATGTGGGTCTTCATGTCGGGCCGGATGTGGAGGGCGGAGGAGATGCGCATGCGCTCCTCGGGGTCCAGCTCGTTGTAGAGCGCCTCGCTGCTGGAGAGCAGGTTGTTGCGGCGCATCTCCTTGGTGCGCTGCTCCCACACCGACATCAACTTCTGGGACCTCAGCTGCTCCCTGCTAGAGGGGGGAGGGGGGTTTGGAAGAGGGGAGCCGGGAGGAAAGGGGCCAATTTTAACACAAGGAGCTCCATTTTTACAGACATCAGTTTCAATCAGTCATATTATTACTTCAGTGAGAGCGATAGAGACACTGTGAAATAAACCACCATCCATGTGAAGACCACCTTAACTGTAAGAGGGAAATATCTCAATGTCGAGCCGTCTCCAATAAGGTCACAGAGGAGTTTACTTTCATGGAGCATGCATGTTCTTTCTGGTGCTTTAAAATTCATTGGCTTTCATGCTTTCTTTTTATAGCAAACGCCTGCTATGAGAGGATATATTATAATGCATACTAACTCCCCAGATGCTAAATAATTGACAAGGCTGCATGGTGAGCCGCTGCCAATGCTTATAGCTCCAGTACATAAAATTTTCACATGTGAAAAGAAGGTCTTTATGGATGTTCCCATACGGTACAGTTAACCATGGCATCTCATCATCCTTGGAACTCATGCTTTCTCATGCTTGTCTCTTCCTCTCCAAAAACCTTGGTAGGTGATGTTTCATCAAGTGCGGACCATGCATCCTGAAATAGTGGTGCCCCCCAAACCATGCTTTCTATTGGACTGGAGGCTTTATGATATGGCATTCCTTTGGAGTGGCTATGATTGTCAGAATGAGTGCTCAGATTCATTCCATTTCATTGTGTTCAAGACTTGCAAAGTGTCTTTTCCCAAAATCATTTCCCTCTGTCACAATGCATATGCAATCCACAGAGCTACATTCTGAGTGTATTATAAATGTCCAATTTGACACACTCCAAGGTATTTTACACAATAAAAGAAACATGTCATGTTGTGATTCCAATGTACTTGCTCTCATCAAACAGGAAATTTGCACACGGTCAAAACCAACTTAGGCCAAGTAGGACAGTCGGAAAATCCTTAGAGGATATCCCAGGCTATTTTAGTACTTTTGATTCAAATCCACCAACAGAACAATGATCAGCTCGACACAGAGAATGTTGAGATCAATGTTTGTGTATTCAATCAAAATCCCTGGAGAATGTGGCTAACAGAGAGCAGACCACAGGGCTCTATCCTCCTCTCTCCCCTCCTCTGAGCTCTCTTCCTGTCTCTCATTGTTTGCACCTCAAGTCGACACACCCTCCTCCTTCGTTCTTTCCCCCTAACTCCTCTGATATGCAAGTCAGACAGTCTAAAATGGTTTAGAGGGCTGCGGGGTTCTACTAGCAGACAGTCGATGGGTTAGAGAAAAAAATGCCTGGGCGAGGCTGAGATAAGGCTATTTGAGCCCACAGCCCCCCTGATCTATTTGTTCAGACGTTATTTAGGGACGCCTATTCAGACAGAGCCCATCTTATTGCCGTGGTGCACGGTAAATCACCACAAGCAATTCAAACAAGTTCCCGATACACTCCGGCTAAGATTTATTTCCGACAAGACGTCACACACACTACACAGGAAGAGATCCTTTTAAATCAGGGCCTATTTCTGAAAATCCCTCTTCTGACACCAAGCAATTCTATGAACTCGGTGAGCAAACACATTGCCAGTAAAGGACCACTCACCTTTTTTAATTACATCACACTCTCACACACACACACACACACACACACACACACACATACTAAAGCGCTGTCAGGGATTTTTGGAGTCATGGAGAATTGGAAATGGAAACCACTGAGTGACTATGTGAACACACACACCGAATGGACAAAATGGTAATGACAGTTTATTGTCCATCCATTAAGCATATCCTGGATGGTACCTTTACCTCAAGTAGTGATGGGCGGGAGAGCTGACATAACTCCTAAAAACATACAGGGGCAACACAGTGAAAAAAACACAAACAAAGTGGAACAAGGACTATGGCATTTGTCAAAGCACACACAGCAAAGTTACAGGACAGAGACAAATACAACAGGAAAGAGATTATTAGAAAACTCTACCAGGAAATAAGAGGGGGAGCATGGGACAACACAAAAGACCAAAGCACTTACTTCAATGAGAGGAGAACTGAAACAAGGGCAGATAAGGAAAAGACACCCAGATGTTGATATCACACTGCAACACCCTGAGTACTCATCAGCAACTGTCCAATGCATCAAAATGAATGATACATGTAAATATATGCTGTATATATAGGAAATCCTGGCAACGTCAAAAATGATTGTTCATTACTCCAACAAAAGGTCGGTTGACCAATTTGACATTCTTACAAGAGGCTATTTATGCAATGCAGTGCAACCCTACTTAAATAAGAATTGCTTACTTTATTTGCATTTTTAAAACCTTAATGGGTTTTCCTAATCCCAAGTGACACTGTAGAAAATGAAGAAAGAAATCTATCCTTGATGATGATATTAGTAAAAGAGCCAAGTACATTCTGGGGAATGTACTGAATTCCCAAGACAGATGTGACTTTTGCCAATTGACTGAAATAAGCTAATCTTCTACTTTCAACAAGGGTATTGGATTATTACGCTAATAAAAACAATACTTCTGAACTTCATTGATGTTAAAGGTGGCTAGATTTTGGGGAACCAAATAGCAACCATTATAGGGATTATAGCAACCAACAGGATGTGCGCTTTCTAAACATGAGTCTAAAAATCCCTAGATCCCCTCAAAAACAAGAAAGGACTACAAGCACTCTTCAGTAGATTTTTCTGGTTCCACCTGAGTGTATCGTAGCCCACCATAAGGGTTTTCGCCCTCCCTCACAAGAGACCTGAGTGTGCCTGTCTGTGAGCCTGAATGAGCGCAGGGAGTGAGTCTGTCAGCGCATGTTGCTGCCGTAGGGACCCACAGCTGTAAATGTGCTGACTCACTCAGTGTCAGCAGTCTGATAGTCTACTACTGCTGAGGGTGTCTCCCTGAGAAGAGGCTAGTCCACATCCACTTGAAAAACACACAAGCAAAACAAACACAACACATAGAGATGGAGAACATGCCAGACAAGACAAAAAGACTAAACCAAAACAGAAAGGTGAAAGAGAAGAGGTGTGAGGGAAGAAGGGGAACTGAGGTAAGAACAAACAAAAAAGGTCATATTAGGAAGAAATCTGTGGAGGGGTTCATGTGGGAAGCAAAGCAACTGTTGTACATCAAGTGTGCATTCATTAATCACAATAAATAAACTGATAGTGCAAGAAGGCACTGTATAACGCATACAGATATCCCTGGGACATCAGACATTAACACCTTTTCCTAGCAAACAAATAGCCTGTTGCCATTCATATTTTTCATTACTGTGGAACAATTTACAACTTCGGCCAATGGGCAAGGTGGGACATGGAATGTGGGGTTTGACTGATTTGAGATCAGAGGTAGAGAGGGAATAAAGGAAGAGCAAAAACAAGGAGGTGGAGACGGGGAGTAAAGACTCACGGTGAATGAATGCTGGAGACAGACGGGCTGCGAGAAAGTGTACTTCGATATTGCTTTACAATACTGCATAAGCCAAAACAACAACAAAATAACAGAAAAAGAAAAAACACACACAAAAAGGGAGGGAAAACAGAAAGACATTGGGAGCAGTCAGACCACAGAGAATGAGACCTTGCCGGGGTCTGACTCTCCTCACACAAGTTATCTCAATGCCATATTAATTTCAACAGATGCTACACAAGAAACAGAAATGTCAGCAAATGAAAGTATTACAAAACAACAGAACAAGACATTACTTGCAAAGACATTCCCCCCTCACTTACTTCAATACAAATGAAAATAATGCTCGACAGATTGTAAAACGTAAAATGTTTATAATTAAATGGTTTTTTTTTCATGAATATCTCATTTGTGAAGGAAAAATGTCTTGTGAGTCATATGAATACAACTTTCACACACAGAAAACGAACAAAAACTGAAATGTTGAAACTGAACCAAAAGGGGGGATTCAAATAGAACCTTGATGCTAGAGAGTGGATGGTAAAGGTAGTATGATCACATTCCTGGCCCTTTCCAGTTACTGTGTGTACAAAGCTTACAGTCAGATGAATGGCTCTAATTTGACTCAAATGAAAAAGGGACTCAAAAACAAATCAGTGATATTCAAAACAAGATAGTCTGGTTCCAAAACATAGAAATGTGTTCCAGTTACTGCTCAAGGATGCTGCAACTACACTATGTAATAAAGTATGAATACATATGTCATAGAGAATTCTGGACTACATTGCAAAATGTGAAAGTTACACAAGTGTCTATGCTCTATCATAATACATTATACCTGGCTATCACATCAGTTCGTGCCTAGACAGTCATTTTCGAAAACAAAGACATAACAAGATATAACACATACTAACTATCTGTATGCTCTTGCTCTAAAATGGTCTGTCAAATGTCCCTGTTAAACCGCCTCCTCTGAGGAAAGGTTTGAATGTGCTCACTAGTGTCTAGTGTGTCAATTGCTGTCAAAGCTTTTGTCACTTGACGTGCACAGTTTTATCTGTTAAAACAGAAAGCTTTGAACACTGGAGTGAGGGTTACACACCAGACGAGGACGAAGGATACACACAAACTAAATGTGCACGCGCATCACTGTAAACAAAGGGGGGAAAGATGGAACTGAACTGAAGGGAGGCGAGACAAAATAAACTACGAATATGACATGGGGGCGGAAAACAGCATAGGATACCTTGTAGTTTACAGTAGAGTACAGTACAGTAGTTTACTTCTAATAGAGACACAGAAAGACAGTTCAGTAACTGCTGTGTGTGTGTATGCGTGTGTGTATGCGTGTGTGTATGTGTGTGTGTGTGTGTGTGTGTGTGTGTGTGTGTGTGTGTGTGTGTGTGTGTGTGTATATGTGTGTGTGTGTGTGTGTGTGTGTGTGTGTGAACTGGGTTAAATCTCCATGACTTACGCTGTGATGGAGATGTTAGCTGCTGACATGGGGCTGACCTCCTTCACCTCCTTGGCCTTCTGAAGGAGGAGCTTCTTACTGATGGCCTCCTCTTGCTCCTCTTCATCCTGCAAGGCACAGAGAGAAAAGTGAAAGAATGGAAGACAAGAGTAAAAAAGAGAATAGAAGAGAAGAGAACAGCACAGCAGGACTTTAATAGAAATGCCATCATTGGCCACTGACAACAAATCTTAGCTCTGCTCTCCTCAGGGGGCCGTAAGATGGAGGTTATAGGTTCATAGGTAAAGCACTGTGCAGTATTAAAGACTGTAAATCCTGCCACTCGTTGGGGAGTTCTATTACCTTGAGTTATTGACAAAGACAAGCATCATTTACCTTCTAGAAGAGCATATATAGTATGCAGGCAGGCTTATGGAACCAATAAAGCTGTACATGCTGTTGAAGAATTAGGGTAGTGCACCAAAACAAACGTGCAGATTGAGAGAACATGTGGCGTGTGATGGAGGGTGTTCATTTTATGGAGAGACCCTACTAGTTCCCAGAGCACTTTACTAGGCTGTGGTGGCAGTATACCAGTACCTTTGTGAGTTCTTGTGCATTTGCAAGGTTGTCAACTGCAATAGCCAAGAAGACATTGAGAAGGGTATCTGTTTTACTTTCAGGAAAAAATAGCATAGACCAAACCCACACACAGACCAAAGTTAATCAGGTGACACCTAGGGCCCTAATTTCATAGGGCAACAAGCTGTGAGCTAGTCGTGTGTCATGATGGTAGTCTGCAAATGGTAAACCGTTAAAATAAACTGTTGAAAATAATTGTTATTTTTGCATGTATCCAATCATAGGACGCTAGAATGGAGCAGCGGGAAACCTTTGGGGGGCAGGTGAGACATAATAATTTGTGTGACTCGCCATAATCTAATCATTTTCAGGAAACATTTATGGATATTTCATATCCAGAACGAATTGAATAATCCCAACTTGCGAATAAACCAAGCAAAGATTCAAATAACATTAGGAAACTATCAAATGACTTTTTCCCGGCATCTTGATTCATTCTATTTTGAGGTGAAAAGCAACTGAGAGAAAAGGATACAGTTCCCAAACAGAGTTAAAATGATGAAGTACACGGAGGAAAACATTCCCCTCCGGACCCCGCCCTGGGACTCTATCCCATGGTACATCACTGCATTCCAATCCTCTCCTGTCAAAATCTGTGAAATGGTGACATAGTCTCATTACACACACTGATAAAGCCTTTCACTTTTAAAGTAGATTAAACATTTTGTACTAATTATATTCTGATGGCTTGGACAACTCATGATTTTTAGATTACCTGGAAAACAGTGAGAATGGCAGCAGGAAACGTATCAAAATTGGTTGTGGGAGTCTCTTCTTCAAAATTAAACCTGTTTAAAAAGGAATACAAAGAAGACATGTCTTTTATTTATTTCATCTCAACTGCATTTGTGTGGTATGGAAAAACAAAGGCCATTTGAGGCTTTGAAAAACAAATTCAACAACGCTCTGATGATGAGGATCACGTGAGACTGTTCTGACGTTCAAGAAGTTCCTCATTTCCATCATTATACTAATCACAGCACTGCATAATTCATATTTTACACCACTGCCTGCAAACGGTTTTGTTCGTTGACACAAAGAATGTACAGAGATTTTTACAGGAAAGTGACACATTTTAACACTAATAATCTACTGAACAGACGTGGTGCTTTTCTTCAGATACACAAACATCACCAGTACACACCAATAAAATGAACAACAATACCAATCAATCCAAACATATGGTTGGAACTAGATTATGACAGAGCTGACCCGGACTTAATGCACTGAATGAGGCTTCAACAACAACAGGATTATACACCTAGATCATACATCTATATATTGAAGAGCTCAGGGACCTTAAGTAGTGTGGAATGACTGTTCTGTATTAACAGAGGTAACCCTATACGTCTATATGTGTGTGTTAAATATTTAAAAAGCAAATGATGTAGTGCAGCACAAAAGAAACAAGTCCATTATCAGTAGATAATTAACATGAACCGATGTCCGAGCTGAGGCAATAACTGGAAATGATTGCTGATTACTAACACGCAAATGCAAATGACTAATCAGACACATAGTTCAATGTAGCAACATTATTGGATCGCAGCATTAAACATTGTGAGTGCACCGGGTGTATTTCATCATTTCATAAATACTCTGCTCAGAGGAGGCCTTTATAACCCTCTATGTTCCTCCAAATAACACTGTGAAATCCTCCAGACTTTCACCCTAATAATCTTGGTACTTTCCCTTGCACTCCAGCTGAATCTACAGGGACCTAATTATCCTTTCACAAAACAGAGGTACACAGTTGGAAAGTTTTAAATGAGCCTAGGGAAATTTGGAATAAAACGTACTCTCCTCTTTCTCCCGTTTCAGCCGAGAATAGTCGACTGAAAAACTAGGGGGCCCGTGAGTGAGTGGTGTGAAATGCAGCGGGAACATTACCACGCTTCACTTAATAATTCATGCGGACGGCCTGTCTGTCCTAGCAGGCTTTGTACTCAGGGCCACAGAGAAAGCGTGAACAGAATTGGACCAGTCTAGATCAACTGATGTAGTGCTTGGGGGGGATTTATTGGGTGATTATAACCCACACAAATAGGTACATTGTATCATCTGCAGTATAGAGGAGAAACAAACAAAGTTCAAATTTCCATCTGCAAAAAATACTTTTCCAAAGACGACTGGTGTCGCACCTGTACTTTACAACCAACTCTGTCCTTTCCTATCTCTGTGTAGAAGCGTAAGCTAACAGATCTGCGTGATCGTTGCCTTGGAAAGAGAACAAATCTCCGCACCCCCTCAGTCTGCACCAGCAGGGGATTGCACCGCTGCACTAGAGAGTCTGGGAAGAGCTTTTCCGTGTTTGAAAAGCGCTCGCAATGTTTGTTTATTCGACTCGAAGATCATTACATTAGGTGCCACGCCTGCACCATTTATGAATTCATATGCTTATTTACCGTGTGGGAACCGTGTGCACAAAAGCAATTCCTCAGTTGCAGAGCTAAATCAATAATTCATGGCAGAGAAGAATGAAACCTGCTACCCTAAATAATACTGCCCACATGTTTTCAAACACAAGAAGGTGAGGAAACAGGCTCAAAATAGGGGAATCACTGCAGTTAATTGGCATTCGTATAGAGGCATAAAAGTTCCCATGTCGGAACAAGAAGGTCTTTGTACCTATTAAGTGTATTTCAGAGCTGAAAACTGTTTAAAACCATGGACTGATGATCAAAAGGATCTGAATAGAACCTTCAAGGGGTGTTTTTTATGCACAAAAACTAAAGAACTAATACACTTCTTCTAGGCTTTGTGGATGCAGTATTAAAATCTAGTAAAATTCATTTGTCTAAACTGATTTGTCTACTAATAATCAGGTCAGCACAAAACAGATATCCAAAACACATTTATGATATATAAGGCCTTATTCCTATGAAGAAAACCTGATTTAAAATGCATAGCATGCCATATTGTCACATTCTGTGGTGAATTGTAAGTTGATACTTTGATGATAACCTTCGGTGGCAAATCCCACACCCACTAGGTTTCTATTATCTCCCCATAATCATTTACACAATATATACAGTATTACTGGCTAATATTAAGAGCTTAAGAGTCCTGGAGAGTTTTACTCACTGTCCCCCAAAGAGTTGCATGCCCAGAAGAGCGAACACCACAATGAAGAGGAAGAGGAGGAAGAGCAGACTGATGATGGACTTCATGGAGTTCAGCAGAGACACCACCAGATTCCGCAAAGAATTCCAGTACCTTCAGAAGCACAGGTGAAGTTTCACTATTCGCGTCTAGATCAATACACCCATCTGAATTCCACAGAGATTTGCCAAGGTAACAACTCACATGGTTATCAAGTAACAGACACTGACAGGAGTTTTTAAACATGAAAGAGGTACATTGCTTTAGCTATTTCCCAACCACAGAGTACCAAGGGTAGTTATTGCGGGGATGTTCCTGACAGCTTACTTTGTAACCTTGAATATCCTAAGTAAGCGGAGAGCTCGAAGAACGCTGATGCCAAACGAAGCTCCAGGTTTCACAGCAGCCCAGACCACCTCGAAAATGCTTCCTATTATAACCTGTGTAAACATGGGTAAAAACAATTCAAATTATTTTTTGCAGTACTTCATATATTTAGATGTTATTAATAAACACATTTAAAAACATGACCAATACATTACTATGATTTTTGACAATAATTAATATAATTACATAGTTATTTAAATATAATAATCTAGTTAAGCATAACACAACATTCCACAACATTTACCATTCATACAAGATCATTCTGCCTTCTACTCTGAGGGGTGCCCTGGAATGTATGTGATACCTAAGTGATCCCGAGGTACTCACCGCAAAATCAAAGCAGTTAAATGAGGAATGGCAATAGGTTCTGGGCCCCAGTCCATACATCTTCAGACTCATCTCTGTCAGAAACAGGCCCAGGAACACAAACTCTGCCAAATCTGCGGGCAGACAGACGCAAATCAATACAAATTGGACACAGGGCCATTTAATTTAGCACAACTTATAAGCTACAAATGTGTATTTGCCTCATAATCTATTAGTAATCAAATAGTGAATTATAAAACAATTTGGGGCCATGTACCTTTTTACTATCATAAGACAAAGTTCAGAATTTGTCAGTATATGTTAGACATATTATGATGATCAACAGTGTATTACAACAGATCAACGTTACATCCATCGGAGCACATTCTGTGACTTACATAAAGCATAGGTGAGCCACTCAGGCTGATCGTAGTGCACTATGGCCACACACAGTGTGTTCAGCCCGACAAGACACAGGACAGTCCAGTAGAAGCCCTGCGACTTGACCATGCGTCGGATAAAGAAGCGGACCCTTTTCTCTTTGCGGTGGAAGTAAGAGAGGTTATCGATCTTGCTGCTCTTCACGCTGGTCCTGGTGAAGGGAGATCCTTGGGGTGCTGCGGGGACAAAGGCACACGCCGCTGGGGTAAAGCCACAGTACGCACTCGCTTGCACTTTCACTTACTATGAGTATACACAGTCCAGGACCTGCATCACTTAAGTATGCTAACTAACAAGTAAGTTAGGTAAGTAGACAAGGTAAGTAGACACAACCTAATGGATAGCTCCTAAACTCCATAAGACCATTATGTGTTTCATGCATGTCACTCGCTTTCACCTCTTCAACAAAGCACAGCGTTGCAGTGCTGAATTTTTACCAGACACTGACAAACACATCTGGTATAACATTATCTGATTAAAGTGAAATGCAAGAAGATTTAGAACTTCCTCTGTAAGGTGGGGCTTTATCCTCACCAGAGAAAAGCAAAGTTAGATTAAGGTCAGATCAAAATAAGATCTTTACTGCACAGCAACATTTGGAATATGCCTCCGAAGCTAGACCCCTTAACAAATGTACTCAGAGGCTACATAAATCTGCGAAAAGTTTTACCTCAAGAATGATGCATAGACATTTATGACAAACATTCATGTTTTTTGCTAACATAATCCCTACGAGATGTAAATCACTTTTTGTTTGCACTCCAGTTTACAAACAAAAGTCTAGATTTGACTGAAGAAAGGACAGCTCATGATTCTATGATCAACTCCCACCCACAAAGCCCTGTTCTATATTAAAAACTCTCTAACTCCAATTAGGCTGAAATGTCAAGTGGACCTGAATAAAAAACGAGAGGAGGAAAAATGGCTCCATTAGCATGTCGCCACCCACTCTTGGGTAAAATGGGCTATAATCATTTCTTGGGCTATTTTAATCCAAAGACTTTGACTCGTGCGAGACGTCATTAATGGAGTATCACATCATGTGTCCCTGCCATCTCATGTCTTTTCCTTCTCATTCTCCTCCTCGCCGTGTCTCATTTTGTCCTCTCTTTGTCATCTTTTGTCAAAGACTTTAACATTATTTTTAGATTCCCCAAAGCTTTTGAAATATGTAAACACTCAATCAGAGTTCACAACATGAGTGAGAAGTGTTCCATTAGAAAAATCACTACTATGCCATAGCCATTTACCATCATTTACTTATGACTTGACACACAGTCACAAGACACAAAAACGTTTCTTGGTTTCTCAATTACTAAAATATAGTCTTGAGTGTATGTGGACCATAATTAACATTGCACATAACATTAACACATAATTTAGAAATAACACCTGGAAATATTGTTTAATCATTCCATGGCTATTCATGACATTTGGTGCTTTTCAATGGGCTCTGATGTGGAAGGTCAAATGAAGAGGTGAAAGGTCAGAGGTGCTGGCCTTACCAACTGAAGAGATGTCAGTGAAGTGATCCTCCCCCTCCTCAGCATTGATCAGGTCATTCTTGCTCTTTTTGACTCTTTTCAGTACTAAAGGGAAAACAGAAAAGTCAACACGATAACACACAACCTTGACACTTGGGACAAAAAAATTAAACTGCAACATAAAATCCCAATGTTAGTAGGCCTAATATAGAGAAACTGGTTGCATATGTATGTTTCTGCATGGGGTTTAACATCTCGCAGGGAATGCACATTTTACATACATTGTATTGGCACCTCATGAAGAACATTCATTAAGATATAAGGTGACTTAGTCAGATGAAATGAAACCACAACATATAAACAGCACCATCTTAGAAAAGAACAGCTGTGGAAGAGTATTGCAGCACCTGTGGTGAGTAGACCTGGCTTTGTGCAGTATATCTACAGACCTTTCCGTGTACCTACTACAATGGCACAGTCGTGCCAGCATTGTTTTCCAGCATTTCTCCTCTCTGTGGTGGCAAACTGCTGTAATCTAATTAACTTGTCAGCCTAATCTCCTTAATTACCGAATGCTCACACACAAGCTTTGAAAGCAATACTGCTGAGAGATTAGTAGTCCTTGATAACACAGCTCAGGGAGGGGGGTATGAGAGCTGGGGCCGGGGGGTGGAGGTTCCTGGTATGTGCATGTGAAGGAGAACGTCCCCGTTACCATGCAGCCACTTGCACAGTGTCTGGTTTGAAAATGAGAGGTTGCATTGATTATTTTTCTAACTTACAATGCGCAATATCGGTAAAATAATATTGTGAAATCGTAAGTCATCACAAAAATAGGATCATGAGGACATTTTTACTGCATATTGTAAAAGCCATCACAGGAGTATTTGTAGTCCGTGTTTTGATTGGTGACCACTGGCTGCAGGACAACAATAAGCAGGCCATAAACTCCCAGAGACAGAAAATCCATGTGTCTCAAAGAACTTCAATAGGTTTCAATACTGTAGTGGCTCCCAAAATGTGGGACAGGCCCCCTGGGGTGTGGGGGGGGGGGGGGGGGGGGCGCATGGAGTTATAGCAATGGGGGGGGGGGGGGGTGCATGGGTTTAACTGTTCAAATCTGGAAGCAATGTTACACAGCAGTCATTTTCAATAATGATTGGACAAGAGGAATTCCATGAGTGAGGATATCCTGCGAGAGTGCAGAGTGGCAGGCAGGCCAAAGGGTTCATAAAGCTAGCAGTTTTATAACTTACATTTTACAGTTGCCCCATTGTTGAAATGGAGCAAATTGTGTAGAATGCGAAAATGTGCACAAATTTGGCTGCAGAGTGAGTGACAGTGGCTGTTGCTTGGTGCAGGAACATTTTTTTGAGCGTTTGAATAATCAAAATTGAAATAAAAGTAAGAAAAGTAAAATCTGCTATCATCAAACTCAAATAGTTGGTAGTATAACTGTCAGCAAAATGACACTCCTGTTCACAGGAGGCCAGAGGGTTGGTATCCTTGGGGCACATATTTTTTTCTCATTATGAAAAGTGGGTCTGCCGTGAAATGTTTGAGAACCACTGCAATATAATTAATTATTAAAAATGTGATTGATTGTGTACTGGAAATCCAAATGCAAATCTATGGCATTATTGTTATTGAGATGACAAGGAATTTGCTTTTTTTTGAGTGGGGGAAGGATTCAATTATGACTTGTTCTACAGCTAAGTTTGGAAGGAATGTTTCATATTGACTCCACAAATAACAGCTGGGTTGTGGCCACCGTGTACATATATCACCTGTGTTCCATTAGGAAGTCAGTGAAATTATCACACATACAACAGAATATTGAATGAGTTTCTGAACTGGCCGGTTCTCACCTGAGTTGCTGTTGGGCTTTCTTTTGTACCAGGCACCATCTAGAGATTTCTCCTCTGCATGTTTGTCCTCTTCAGCCAACATGACTTCCTCTGAGACAGACACACTTGCATCAGTCAAAAAGTGCTCACACGGAGACCATTCACAGTCACATGGCAAGGCAGACCAGTAACAGTATTTGTCATGTGACAGGTGTGACAGAAGCTCTAGCCGACACAGCGGGTCAGAGGTCACCTAATGCACCATTCAGTTGGATATTTAAAATGGAAATCATGAACAAGTTTGCACTTTGCAAAATGTATGAACTTAATAATGTAATTGATATAAAACTGAATAGCTTATACAAGGTTAAGTGACACAAAAGTAAGATTTATTCAAAATATCACAAACTACTACTACTTTTATTATAGGCCAGTCACAAACCAATCACTAGTGATTCAAGAGGACCACAGGCTCAATGGTGCATTGCCCTTTAACAGGCCTGTCTCAGTTTTGACAGGAAGCACCAAGGCACCAAAACACGTTGGGCACCATGTCTATGTGTGCATGTTCGTCAGGAGCAGAGGCCACCAGGGAAACTTCACTGTTGTGCACATAAGCAAAGAGAGCTTTTGTGCAGAGCGAGACAACATCTTTTAGCACAAGGGATTCAATAATGGATCAGTAAAGCGAGATGCATGACCAAATAAGATTAGCCAAGGCATTGGTATTCTGAGAAGCAATCTACCTGAGAAACAAACTCACATACATTCCTGATTTCTAGAGGGGGGTTCTCCCTGATGGCAACAATTAGACCATGACAAAACAGGTCAAAAGGTTATCATCTGTCTATTCACTGTGAAAAAAAGAAGGACTCTGAATGAATCATTTATTCTCATTCAACACCAAGAGAGCGAGAGATAGATAGAAACATCCAGGTAAGACAAGATGAATGCTCTCTAGATGTGAATCCTTCAGGTAAAACAACCCACTTTGTACTAGGAATCTTTCATGATGATGGACAACCTTTAATGCCCCCCACAAAGGCAATATTAGGCACTACACAGTAAGAAACACAACTTTCAAGTAACCATAGTCAAGCACATAGACGCATTTGTTGCCTTGTTGCCGTGGTTGTGGTAAACAAAAGGGAGAGAAAGGAGGGGGCGGGGGTCATGTTTCACAGACGGCTGGAGTAGCACATCCTCTGAGGAGAAAGGGAGGTGGTGAGGATGGAGCTCGGCCTGACCTGCCTTGCAAATCCACTCCAGGTAGCCGGTGAGCTCCCGCTCAATCTGCTGCTGCCGGCGCAGCTTCAGGAACTCCTGCCTCTTCTCCACCCGCTCACGCTCCTTGGCAAACTCCCTGCAGGCAGAGACACACACACCCACAGGATAGTTTGAGTGTGAATATATCATGCTGCCACACACACACACACACACACACACACACACACACACACACACACACACACACACACACACACACACACACACACACACACACACACACACACAGGTAGCAATGGCACACACAGACACATTAAGATGGTATAATGTTACCAATAGTTTTGGACAGTAAACATTCAGGCACAGCTAACCTAACTTAAAATGAAGCATACAACTCCTCACATACTCCCAGCATTCTGGACAGGTGTCAAGGTTAAACCCTTCTTTTTTAAAGTGAGTCAGAGTAACTAAAGTCTCAGAAAAAAAGCCTCTGTAAACACAAGCACGCCTGACACAATATGACAGTGGAGCACTTGCACATACAGCCATATAAACCTTCTTTCAAATACTATTTTTATCTCCAAGTTCTACACGTTTTTTAAGGAGGTTAAACCAAAATGGGAAAGTATGAGTTCACACATTCCCACTTCATGATTTATTCCTCCCTATTATGGCATGGCCCCCAGGTTAGCTAAATCAATGTCTTCAGCACTGACAAAAACAATAAGAGAATTAGCCACTAACGGTCTTCCGTTCTGCTCTGCGTGTGGCTAACCTCGCGTCTGGATCCTCCCTCAGGGTTTCACATGTCCACCACAAATAACAAACGGCACCGTGCTTCACTAGATTCTGTCATTGCAAAATGTCGTATGTCGCGTCATAAGCAAGACATACAGGAAGTGAGGTCATTGTCAGTTGTCTATGCAAAGATGAAAGGGTGGCGAATCGTCATAGAAACAGATAAATAACACAAAACTGCAGTCCACTTGTGCCTCTGTGTCAGTATTCCTCTTTCTCTCTCTCCTTTCCTCTCCTCTCCTCTTTTTCTCTCTCCTTTCCTCTCTTCTCCTCTTTCTCTCTCTCCTTTCCTCTCCTCTCCCCTTTCTCTCTCTCCTTTCCTCTCCTCTCCTCTTCTGCCAAAGCAAGCAACGTATTTTTCATTGCCGTTGCTGCATGACAGCCTGTCAACACCACATTGATTTCTAAACTTTTAGCCTACGGGTTGCTGGCTTTGAGTTAGAGGAAATAAGAGAGAGAGGGAGGGAGAGAGACACACACTCACACACACACACACACACACACACACACACACACACACAGAAAGACAGACTGAGATATAGATGAAGATGGAGGGAAAGCATGAGACAGACAGACAGACAGACAGACAGACAGACAGACAGACAGACAGACAGACAGACAGACAGACAGACAGATAGACAGATAGATAGATAGATAGATAGATAGATAGATAGATAGATAGATAGATAGATAGATAGATAGATAGATAGATAGATAGATAGAGAAATGGTTGAAAATGACCAGGTACTGTACAGGACACATACTGTTAGGTGTGAGCTAATGCCTGTGGGCAATGAATGAGGCCCATTCATATTCATGCATTGGGGCTGTAATTATTGAGCTGCAGCAGAGGAGAAAACAGTGTTTGTGCAGTCGCAATATCCGCCATCTGTTTCCAAGCCAATTAGAGGAGGTCGAAGTGATCGACTGTCATTATTCCGGCACAGGTGTGCATTGAGAGGAGAGAAGACAGGACTGACGGTGCACTTGAGAGAGAGAGAGAGAGAGAGAAAGGGAAGAGAGAAAAGGAGAAAGAGACAGAAAGAAAAAAAGAGAGAGATGATCTGAGACACAAGCATAGAAAATACGTGATTGCACTTGAGTGTCGTTTGTTCGCCCCGGATGAGGTGTCGTGAGAGCGAGCAGACAAATGTACTAGTCTTTTGTCTGCCCGTGGTTTCCTCCTGGTCTACTATCCCTCGCCTTTAAAACAATGCAGAGGGGAGACAGGAAGACAGAAGTAGGAGGGAGGGGGAGAACCAAAGGGAGGAAGAGAGGCAAAACAAAGCCATACAGAATATGACAGCTACAGACAGAGGGAGAGGCAGAGAGAGAGAGAGAGAGAGAAAGGAGGGGATGGAGAGAGGGAACGAGTCAGGCAGAAGGATTGAGAGAAAGGGAGAGCAAGAGGGAGAGAGGGAGTCAGACAAAGAGAGTGAGAGACTATATTTTATATTTCCAGAGAGAAGAAAGAGAGAGAGGGAAAAAGAAGAGAGCAGAAATAAACAATGGAGAGATTAGTGGGGGGTTGCAGAGGCAGATTGAAGGGGGTTCCCTCTACGCCCCCGACTGAGCCTGCCACTGATTGGGTGTCTCTCCCACGCACAACAGAACAGAACTGGGCTTGGGAAGCTCCCCATCCTTCCTGCATTGCAGAGGCTGTGTGTGTGTGTGTGTGTGTGTGTGTGTGTGTGTGTGTGTGTCTATGTGTGTGTGGGAGTTATCGGTATACACCCACATGTGCATGCATGCGTGTTTGTGTGTACGCCTGTGTGTGTGTTCGAGTGTGTGTGTGTTTGTGTGTGAGGGGGTGGCATCAGAGAGGAATCCCTGCTCTGCTGCAGCCTCAGACTTCAGCTCAGATAAGCACACACACACACACACACACACACACACACACACACACACACACACACACCGTCGCCATGCTTCACCTAAAGGAAATGAGAAGGATTTATCGGCGTGTTTGCTCTCCCTTTCACTCCATCCCTCTACCTGATATGTCACAGAGGAATGGTATGGAAAGCAGTTCACTGATAGATTTTACATTAATATTGACACATTTGAGTGTATACAGATATAGATTTATGCATCTATATGTGCACAGTGCTAACCGAGATGTCTCATAATAGGAAGGTAAAGAAGGGCTTACTGTTATTTCCTGCTGCAAGTCACCAGTCAGGTATATCAACACATATGCACACACTTTTTCATCGAACAGGACTGAGAAACACAATAACAAATCTGCACATCTGGGCTGGTGTCAGTGATTTGTGCATTGATTGCATAATTCTAGCACCAAACCACAGCCGTGGTCTCTAGCTCTTAGTAGGACTTGTCTGACAGAGAGACTGAGACAAAGGGGGTGGGAGGGAGGGAGAAGAAGAGATCAAGAACAAAAGATGGATGAGCTAACCCACTGGTGCACTGATATATAGATAAACGGAGACACAGACAGGCAAGCAAGGCCGCTAGAAGATAGACAGATCACACTCAGAGACAAAGATTGACTCTCTGTGCTGCCTTAAAACATAGCCTACACACGTTCAATTATCTCATACACTCTAATTACTCATACATATACACTCACATTGTATTTGTGCAAGAAATACACACACAGACCAGGCACACCTGTGTCCCCTTGTGTGCTCTTTTCTATTTCTGAGTAGGGGCAGCTGTCCACCTTTGACCTGTGAGGGATGCCCTTTTAGATGCGAACACAGCAAGGCCTGCTGTCAGAGGTGACCTTTCACCCGGAGACAGAGCGGCACACGCGCAGGCTGCCTGTGGCAACGCGCACCATGGAAACGGAGTGTCGGGTGTGGGCAGGGAGCAGTGTTGTCTATTGCTACTTGCTTTATACATTCAAACTGACTGGGGGACTTTGTGAAATACGGGGCCTAATATTAATATTCATAGCGTCTCGTGAGCCAGTCCGTCTGTAATGAGAGTTTGCAGTATATGACACGGGCATGTATACACGCTGTTCCAATCCAGAGAGATCCCCCCGAAACAGTCACTTTGTGTCTGTGACACACACACACACACACACACACACACACACACACACAAAAAGCAATGCGCCTGGCCCATCGAGCAGCACAACAGACACTTCCACAGCTACGAAATCTCTGGTGACAACAGCCTCTCAGATGCCCATTAAAGAAAAAAAAACGTATGCAAATATCACAGCCCAGTGCCTCGGAGGACCAGGCTTTCACCTTGAGCATAAAATCGAACCGAAATGAGCCCATTTCACGCCAGCAGACGCGAGGAGACCGCTAAACTTTTCTGGCGAAGGGCAAACGCTGGAGTGAAGCCTGAGAATAAGTTGTGCATCTGCACGGTTGTGCTAAAAGAGCCCTTCACAAACAGGGCCGCCACGCTATGCAGAACCACAATCAAGCACATATGGACCACAGCAGAGAAGACGTTTCTGGACATCACAGAAGACATTCTATGCTCAGTATGCTGAGGAGCTTAGTGGAGCACACCTGGTGAAACGAATCATAACAACACTAAAGAGCAGGACTGTGGTTTTGCACACTAAGCAATACCATTTACCAAAACACAAAAAGCTCAAGATTGTGTAGCGTTAGCGTTAATTAAGAACAAAGTCAAAAGAAAAGCAACGGAGAGCTTTGATGATACTGTGACGATGCAATATGGGTTTGAGATGGAATCGAGGCAGAGTGGGCTGTCATGTTAAACAGACTGGGGTTCAGAATACTGCAAAAGGCAGAGGCACCTATTTTGAGACGGAAAGGGCTTGCCTAAACTTTCAGCATGAGGATTGTGGCTATAGGCGTGGCAACATATTTTTCTCTGATAGGGAACATTTGAATATGCCAATCATAAATTATCACTACCCAAGTCTAATTTATCTATCTGGCAAAAACTCACGTGACCGTATTTGGCGCATTTTCTGAAAAATATCTCTTTTATTTGGGCCGCTACAGAATGCAGAGATTACATTCAGGTTGGTCAAGGTGTTGACATTTCACAACATAAACAACTTGATAACTAATACTGGATAGCTATTAATGGCCTGGCTCAATGCGACTAAAACCGGTAAAATCAGTACAAGACATTCTGATACACACATTACTACTGTTAGCAGATGGCTAAGAAAAGGTGTTGCCACAAGATGGACCAAACAAATTACACACATCTAACACGTGGAAGGCACATCTGTCACTAAGAGGGCTGACTAACCCAAACCCCAACCCCAACTCAGGCTGGTCAAAAAGCAGCAATAGTAAAGGCCATAGTGAGCAGAGGGGGAGCAGCAGAGGCTTCATGCCACACTAACACCAGAGAGAGTGAGGAAGCCATTTGGTGGACTAGCAGCGAGAATTAGATTTGCCTTCCGAGAAGTAATAAATAAAGCGCCCAATAGCTGCTACAGTACACCGCACAGCACTCATCAAGCCACCTTCCATTAGGCACTGAGAGAGAGAGAGACAGTGTGTGTGTGTGTGTGTGTGTGTGTGTGTGTGTGTGTGTGTGTGTGTGTGTGTGTGTGTGTGTGTGTGTCTGTGTGTGTGAAAGAGAGAGAGAGAGTGCATGTATTATGTGTTTCAACTGTGTTCCTACTAGCTCGGAGCTCTGTTACCCTGTTCGCCCTGTTAACATGATGGCCTCACCCTGCTCTGCTGGTGTAGGGGAGGAGACCTCGGGCCCTGGGGAGAACCTCTAATGGTTTGCATGTTCATCTCTGTGTGTGTTTGGGTGTGTCTATGGTTTGTGTGCATGCATGACAATCTTTATGCAATGCTGTTTCATCCAAGAGTATTTCAGAGAGAGAGAGAGAGACAGATGCAGTGCCGAGGAGAGAGGGAGAGAGCAAGAAAGAAAAGTGTGTGTGTCTCTCCCTGAGGAGGGAGGCAAGTGTGTCTAGGCCTCTTTGCCAAACAATCATTGACAGAGAAAATCTAATTCCAACATACAATACAGGCCAATGGCTAAATAATGCTCCACAATACAATTAAGAAGCCAGTCCATACGGCCTGCTCCCCAGCTGCAAGATTGTTGCCTTACAGTGCAACAATGTATGGAAGGGCAACTTGTACAATTAAACTATTTTTAGAATGCTGTGCGCATTAGCTGCCCATTAAAATACACTGCTGCCTACAGAAAGCAAAGGTTAAGCTAGGTGGGCTTAAACAAACTCTATAGAGCACTCAGTATCACATGAGTTGTTAGCATAAAATACATTTGGGTGTCCTTTCACATAACGGGTCCCTTCACAGCAGATCTGTGCCAAACATGGCCGCAAACCGGACATCGACAGCCAACAGGAGACCCAACGCTCCTACAGGGCAGCAGAGAAACGGGGGCACCAATAGGTGTTCCTTAGCGAGCCTCAGTGGCCACCAGAGGAAACACCAAGGAGCAGATTAAGAAGTCACACTGTCTGAGACAGAACTTACCCCGACAGCACTCCCAGAACCAGGTTAAGCATGAAGAAGGAGCCGATGATGATGAGGGGGATGAAGTAAAGCCAGTTCCAGGTGTTCCCTGAGGCATCATTGGCCTGCAGAAAGAGAGAGAGAGAGAGAGAGAGGCACGTTATGTATGTGTGATTCATACCCATCATCGCATCCTTTATACTAAAATTTAGATGTTACAGATCGAGAGAATTATTTCAGAGTATTTCGACATTTGAAAACTTGTAAGGTGAAAAAATTAAATGTTCACATCACAAAGTCACATTTATGCTTTGAGCTGCTTACAATCGATGAACAGTCTAAGCATTTTTTCACTAGATTCTACAATCCTCTGGTGTTGGTAAGGAAAATAAATGGTTCCTGTTTTACGTGATCTCCACTAATGGCTACATCTCTAGGTGGGTGCCTCTGCTCTGACACTGACGGATGGCAGCCTCTTAGAAGCGAGCCTGGCCAAAACCCTGCAAACTGTACAGTTCACTGCACTAGAAACTGGTACACAGAACACCATTCTCTCTACAACAGTGACTTCAGGAAATTCCAATTTCATATTGCCTTAAAACCTGCACTTGTGAGTGTTAGTTCCTCTATTAGGGGAATCACGGCAGTAAATGTTGGACGTAACGGGCAAAGACCACAGGAATTTATGAGGCATGCAACACTTTGAAGAGGCCAGCAGATTTTTCCTGTGGCCGCCTTGGAGCGGCTCTGTGCGTTGTGTGTAATTGCGAGGGGACCCGGGGCTTGCTGATTCAGCAGACAAAATCGCATGCAAATTGGCATTCTGCACATACCCTTCATTCCCTCATTTCACCTGCTCACAGCTGGATCGAGAGCAGCCAATACAAATGATGAACGGCCTCATCCCCCACTCCTAGCCTCTACAGATCTGTCTGTGCATGTGTGCCTGTGCATTTATTTCAAAATGGCATTTTTTGGCAGATTAAACTATTTCTGGGAGAGCTGTGGTAGACTGCTCAATTTCCCTGCCTTTCTCTCTTCCAGCAAAGCTATTTGTCAGAGAGAATTAAAAGATGAGGTTCCCTTTGAGACAGGAGACATGACAGTTTGAATCTACCAATTGAAATAAATCTTGAAAACTGATTTGCCAAGAAAACTTCCCACACACAAACATCAAACAAGGGGACATCACCAGTCTAAGCCTGTCTATTTCTACCACAGTCTAGACAGTCTAAACAGTCACCATGGAATTCATGACCAGTGGAAAAAATCAGAACATTTAAAAATAGCAACCCCCCGCCACAGTCCATTTTATTCCATTTCCTACACAGAGAATAGCATACTTGACATCACACATATGTCAAGCATCATTTAGAGAGTGCAGTGTGGTAGCCGCAGTCACTCGTGATGATGCTCCACACCATCTTGACTCAAACTGAAATATCAAGAACAAGGACATCCCTGGCTGTTTCCAGGTCAGTAAAATATGACTTGTCAACGCGTACAATTGTGCTGCACTCAAAACGAGAGAGAGGCTCCTGCTGTTGTGTCCTATTTCGGCTCTTCTCCCCCATCTTATCTGCCTGGGCACAGAAACTCCGGGTTTAATGCTGCCACGGCACATATCATGCTATCCCAGGGGGATCCCTGAAGCTCGAGAGATGCGGGGAACATTAGCAGCAGCGCTAAGTGTGCAGGGATTACTGTCTCTTGCACTTGAAATGATGGCTGTGTACAACTGCAAACAGTACATTAGTGCTGCTGTTGTTCTTTTGTGATTTCAGTCCTCTCAGAAGAAGAAGTAGGAGACTGCCAGGGATTGTGTCTTTAGCTAGTGCTGAGCACAAAATGCCCCTTTCGCTAAGCACCAAATCAATGAGCCTATTTAGAAAAAAAGCCCATGAAACTTTACCCTTGGTATACTACTATTTGGAAGGAGTTTAAACGCTTATCGGAGATGTATCTCACGCTCACATGGCTACTTACTACACAAAATACGCTTAGGCATGTGCAGCGGAGGACTGCATGATTTAAGGTTAAGTAAGGTAATTGGCTGTTTGGTGATATCAATGCTGGTTTCAGAATTACAACTTCAAAGCTATACGATTGCTTGTTTCTGCATGTGCTAGTGATTTATTGGGTGGATTTACTTATACATGACTGATGAATTATACATGGCCCAACACTTCTGCCAGCAGTGAAGCCAACTCTGCTGACAGAGGACACCACTTCCATATTACATGACCCCCGGAATAGCAGCTAGATATACTCCTACTGCCATGTTTGGAAGATATTCTAATGCAATATCTCACCAAAGTCTAGAGCCAGTATGACAACATGGGAAGTTTTGTGTCATGGTTTAAGTGGCTGCCAAGGAGTAATCTGTCTACTACACAGAGACATTTCAATCTTCTCTCAGTTCGTCTTAAACGTAACCACCGGTAGGCACAAAGACCTACGGATTGCACCTTGGTTTTATTCTTAATATATGAAAATAATCATTTCCACCCTCAGGTGCACCAAGAGGAGTCTGACCAGACAAAACAAAGAGTGCCAGCAATACCCAACTGTGAACTCCAAGGCAGTTGCTGTTGCAGCCTGTTCTTGCTACATGGGGCTCAGCTAACAAAGCAATGGCAACCCTCCCTTCCCCAAACCCCTAACACACACTAACACCTACCCAGCCTCGATTTTTCCAAGGAGCCAAATCGAACCAGCACTCTCGTGTCTGGCATAACTGGATTACCTCCCTGAAAGCCCAGGCCTGGCATGCACAGAAAACATTCATTCCCCCCTCCATTATGCCCCCGTGGCCCGCCCTCCCCCATCGCTGCTGTCCGGCTGGATCATCTTTCTTCATCACCGCCCTCAGGGGCCCCTCTGGCCAGCCAGCTCGGGAACACTTACAGCCCCTCTCCGCCGTCTCAGAGAGGAGAGGGAGGGAAACGGATGGAAGGGAGACAAAAAAAATGGAGAAAAAAAACACCACCATC
This sequence comes from Sprattus sprattus, assembly GCF_963457725.1. Lineage (NCBI taxonomy): Eukaryota > Metazoa > Chordata > Actinopteri > Clupeiformes > Clupeidae > Sprattus > Sprattus sprattus. Next base: position 17,734,948 of record NC_137913.1, on the reverse strand, counting down.
ATCTAATGGCATCCTCTGAGAGGCAGGAATATTGCCATTATGGCAATACTGTACGCCATTTCAGCAGAGAGAGCGAGAGGGAGAGAGGAGACTTAACCAGTGAAGAACCAATTGACATCTGATAGCATTTTTAGATAGATTTTTTAAAATGCTCGACGTTTAGGGAGGTGCAAAATACACCACACTACTGCATCAAAAATACTAAAGTATCTGTTTGAATTACATGCAATAGAGCATAAAATTAACTCTCTTTAAGAAACAGTCCAAACTGAACAGGAGGAGGAAATAATGAGCAATACTTGACATACGCAAAGCTGCAATTTACAGCTACTGAACAGTGGTATGAAACATTGAAAGGTACCTATGAATATCGTCTTTTGAAAGTGCGACTTCTAAACTGCCATGTCTTTAAGCACCATGGACAGCGCCAGAGACTTCAGAGCCACTGTGTGCTGGCTACAGATGCTGTGCCTGGGTTGCCATCGGCCGTGATATAACACTCTCAGACAGGCCTTGGCCCTGCAGGGCCTCATACAGAAATCCATCTGTCTTTCCTTCAGGGCTATTTTTAAGCATTTAACGAGAGATTGATCAATACTGCAATCAGACTAACAATACAGGATGCAAGCGAGCTGGGTCACGGTACCCCACACATACCCTGGCGCATTCATCCTGGTGACTCAACAGTTTTCAATGAGCTGTTACAAAAAGGAAACTGTTTCCAGGGCAACCGGCCTTGCTAAGGGGTCCGTGTGTATTGTAACTCTTAAGATTAAACACCTAAGTAACTTTATGTTACAACAGTGGTCAGACAGTGTTGGCATGTTTGGAAACTCTTATTTTACTTTCTAATTCAGAGTAAGTTGGGTATTAAAGTACTAGAATCCTTCTTCACCATATGCTAATTGCGAAAATCGACAGTCAGTAGACCACCAACAAGACTGAAACAATGGTGCCTGCATACAGTCAGTAGACATCACCATTCATCTCAGCCCAGGATGCTGACATATCAATGGCCAGCTGACTAATACGACTATGTTTCATTCATCAAAAGCACACTCAGGATTACTAATACACTACATCAGTAGCAAATGGAAGCTTTCAGACCAATCCAGTCCACTTACAACAGCTAGGAATCCACAGAATGCCTCCCACCCTTCCCCTAACACAGTCTCTTGCAGGGTTGACATCTTTTAGTATCAGCACTATCTGATGACAGCACTGGGCTTGCAGGACTGAGGGATGGGTGGGGAGAGAGGGCATCAGAAAACCATTAGAGGTTCTCCCCAGGGCCCGAGGTCTCCTCCCCCACACCAGCAGAGCAGGGTGAGGCCATCATGTTAACAGGGCGAACAGGGTAACAGAGCTCCGAGCTAGTAGGAACACACACACACACGATCACACACACGGACACACACACGAACACACACACACACAAACATGCACAGTATTTGCAGTTTAATCCCTCACTAAAAAACTGACAACTACAACAATTATTGATTCATATCAGAGTTGCCAGCATTGTTTTTGATGAGTGAATGCTAATTAGGTTAATCTGAGATATAATTCAATTAACCGGTCAAGACCATAAAACTGTGCACTGCATAATAAAGCTGCTGATTGCCAGTGATCCACTACTACACAATTAGAACAGAGGATGAGAACATAAAGCAAATGACAGCACTCTCCAGTTGGTCGACCGACTGTCACATTTGTACTGTCATGCTACGTGCTACTCCCTCATGCCAGAGGCTTTGCAGAAAAATGGCACTGTGTCAAGGTTTTACAGGTGGGTCAAGACTGAGGTTGCCTCTGGTCGGAAGTATGCTTTGTGAAGGACTGGCACAGGGGGAGCCCCTGATGGGCCAAGCTGCCACCCAGGCTGAGCCATGCCAAAACTGGGGCAGATTAAAACGATATAAAATTAAATTGCAGTTTCTGGGACAACACCAGAAGCTTAGCTACAGCGTGTAAAGGTGCAGCGCAGCCTAGTGCAGATCCTCCTGGACTGGGAGAAGAAGGTGAACCATAAATAAAGGAGCGGTGGGTTTCCGTGTCGGTTGCTGTGTGGGTGTGAGAACTACAGTACTCAGGCTGACATTTACACTGAGGCACTCTACGGGGACTGAGGGGAATACCACTGCCACAAATGACAGACATCAGCTTGCATTCAAGGGCTGTCCCCTAGGGCAGTATTTTATCTGAGTATATAAGACAAGAAATCAACCCCCGAAATCATTCAGAAAACACACACAAGTGCCCTTACTAAATACACACATAGAGTATACTGATTTATATTGCTTTTGGTAATTTAAACTAACTTAAACTAAGATATTCAGAAAGGTAGAGAACGGTAAATTTAGTCCTATTAACAAGACTAAACCACAAAATAGTTGCTTCTTCATCCACTTTCTGTAACCTAGGGGACTAAAACAGAAATAGTAGAAGGAGGCACACCGTCTTATTTTGCCACTGCCATTTTTATTGTGAAAACTGAGCTGGAGGGGACTAGCAGAGCTATGTTAACACCGTCCTATGGTATGCAACCTAGAGCATCCGGTGTTAACACCACAGGCTAGAAACACAACACGCTAGCATCTTGAAACCCTTAACTCCGATCCCATCAGCACATCTAGCGCTACTGTGAGCCCCATCTCGGGTGTGTCAGGGGACAGGGGCGAGTTTAGGCTATTTTTAGTGGGGCCATGGCCCCACCGTGAGATAGCTTGGCCCCACCTGGCTCAGCCCATTTTAAAAATATTATATTATGCGAAAATCTTGCTCTGCCATCGCGCAATACTTTGTTTGCACTGGCCAATCTGGCAACCTTGTATGTCTGGCAACGCTGCTTCAAACGAGGCTTATGACTCGTCCATTTATTAACTATAGTAACGCGACCTATTATCCCGCGGGCCACCAAAATATCCGCTTAACAAATATGTTTTTATCAATATAAATATGGTTTAATGAATCAACCTTACATATTTCAGAAGTGACAGGTGTGTAGAACATGCACAAAGTCTTGTTTGACTCTCAGCAGGAACATTTCTTAACGTATTTTCCGATTTGTTTTGTACAGTCGCGAAATGGCAACAAAGTTGGCGACGACCTATTATCCCGCATTGATGTAAAATGCCGTTGGGAATCAAGCTCAACAAGAAAAAGAATTTACACCGAACGTCGCGAAATCAAAATTCTACTATTTGTATCAGGCTGGTTTGTACACGCAGTATTACAACACTATCTTATACACTTCAATACGCTGTATATGTGCAATTTTTGCTACAAAGCTAATTTAAATACCCTTTTTGGGCAGGGACTTAAGTTTTCCGAAATCTGCGATCCTGGATGACACCGAAATCAATATTAAGTAACGTGTACCAGCGCTTGCGGGATAATAGGTCGTGCGGGATAATAGGTCGGGCTACGATACATCTCTTCTGATTGGTTTGCACCTTCTATGGCTCGACAGTTTGAACTGGTAGTTAGATAGTTGCGCCCATAAACATCACATTTCTGGAGCGGCGAGCACCTATACAAGAGATGAGAAGGTGTTTCTTCTTCAGTAGACGTGTGTGTTGTAAGAAAATATACACCGACACCAGATTATGCAAGCGTCTTCACTTCTGAGAAACTTATCACCTGAAAATGTTCAGAATACGGGGTCAGGAGTGCGGCCGAGTGCATTGTATCTGCTTAAGTTCGCGTTAGTTCGTTTAAATGCGGGCTTTAGCAAAGCTGGGCACATAATGAAAGATCTTCCGTATCAGTCTAAACGTTGTATGTTTGAGGCTGACGTCATATTCAGTGGTTTTTCGACATCTCAAACACTTTCGCACTCTTCAACTGGGTAGCCAACTGGCCGGTTTACGTTTTTGACTTGCTTAGCATATCTTCAACGTCCCGACAGCCATCGCCGTCGTCAATGGGCAAATGCAAGTTTTCTGACAAGACTCAGCGTTAATGGACTGTCTCAGGGGAATAACCGGCAGGCTTATTGTTCGGTTTGTAAAAAAAAATAAAATAAAAAAATAAACATCAATATCAACTGGATGGGAGCTAATGCACTTCGGTCGCATATGCAATCCACTAAACATACAAATGGAATGCGCGGTCGGCGAGAGCAGTTCATTCTACCAAAGTTTATGAACTCGTTCATAGTTTTGGTGGTGAACTGAACGTACTGTATTACTGTCTGATGAACGATTCTGTGAACCCGGTCATTCTGGTGTCTGTCAACGGCACGTTCACACTTTTTAATTGAGTTCAATAATCGTTAACAGTCCTGTATCCAGTGTTGTCAATCGCTGCGTGTATTCTTTTCTACTTTCTATGCCTGGCAAGTTTGAGGGTGCTGAAGTTGCGTAGAGGCCGAGAGAGGTATTGCAGACAGATAAACTAATAAAATAATTGCTGTCTGTGGTTCTATATGGGCCGTGGAAATAATTGAAAAAAAAATATAGCTTGCAACATATTGAAAAAAAGAACTGAACTTGGAACTGTGAATTTTGTTCAACTGAATTAGTTCATGTAGAAAGTGAACTTTCCCAACACTGGCTATGGGCGCCACACAAACACTGAGTGCTGAGGCTCTGTCTTGTTTAAACACTGCAATATGTGTGGTCACCATCAGTGAGTCTCTAAATCTATTATGTTGTGTACAGTGTTATGTCAAAATCTGCGTAAACGTTAGAAAGTGTCGTGATGGTTTTTAAAACAATTCAGAAGGTAGTAAAAAAGGTATTAAAAAGGTATTACATTTAACTTAAGGATTGCTGTATATACCCTGCTGCAGCTCGAACATGTATAAATGAACTAGTTCACCTCATATAGCGAGAAATAATGTGCCTCTGTGAGCACTGGGGGCTGGGCCCCCCTAAAGACCAGATCCTAAAATCGCCCCTGTCAGGGGATATCATCAGCCCAGAACATAGAGGCCGCGATGGCGGGAAACAAGACGTGTCAGTATCGCTCTCCCCCCACCACCCCCTAACCCCCCGCTGTCGCTCGCACATTTCAATCAGACCTGCACATTGAGGATTCCATTAGACCCTTGCTCTGCGAGTCACATTACCTGGATGACAGGAGCGCGGGCCAGAGATAGCTTGTGATGAATTACAGACTGGGCCATAGATAGCCCTCCCACATATACGCGGGGCTAAATTCCGCATTAACGGCTTAATATGACAACGTGATAAATCTTGCTATTCCTGGCTCTGGCAAACATCTGAGCAGCGAAGCCAGGAAAATGGACTTGTGCGAACAAAAAAAGGGTGATTATTTGAAATGCTCGTAATAGCCAATAAATGGCCTGCTTCCCAAAAAAGGTTGAATAATGGGAGAGAAGGAGGTGACTTGACTCTTAAATATCCTGAGTAAGCAATATCAGACAAACAATCAAAATCACCTCATTTAACATTCAGCCACAATACGGTCCTGGTTGATATTGAACCACTTCTATAGCATTATGCATGAATTGCAGTCATCTATTAAGACTGCAGGCCTATAATATGAACCAGATTCTGATCATGTTAAGTAGTTCCACCGCCATTTGACCATACCTCTGGGAAATAATGTAATTTGTTCGATATTTTTCTCATTAGTACTTCAACTCTTCCACACAAGCATTAAACAATACAATTTCAGCACAAGCTAAGACACTTCTACAAGTATTCTAGCATTCAGAACTTCTCAACTTCCACTAAAGGACAAGATACTCCTTTTCTTAAGAACGACATCTTGAGTTACTGGCATAGATCATCCAGAGCTCTGCTACACTAGCCTCCAGTGGTTATAGATGCCACTTCCTCTCCTAACTCGCACTTGCACTTTTAGCCTCCATCAGGGCTGACTTGGAGGAGACGGGCTCCACCGGTGGGCCCCCCAGCCTGCCAGAGCTCTGGAGCTGCCACATGGCTCTGAGTCAGGCAGGCAGGCGGGCAGTGCTCCTGTAGGTGAAAAGCAGCTTCGCGTAGCACAGCGGCAGGAGGGGGAGGCTGGCATATGGCGCTCCCCGTCATGTTTGGCCCGGACATGGAGGAGGCTGACAACCAGATGCAAAGGGGCTGTGCACCGCCCATGGGGGAATCACGGAGGGGGGCAGCGAGCGCAGCATCTCCTCCTGGGTAAGCAGTCAGCATATTTCCTACACTCATGTCATAGGCTATGATTGATGACTCGTGTAATTCTCCAAAGTATTGTGGCGCCAAAACAAAGAGAAAGGGGGACTACTCCAAAGAAAAGTCTATTTTCACATTGACCTTAAAGAAATGCTTTCACAAATGGATTTACACAGAGAAAAAATAGTGTATACGTCCGAAATTGTGTATGGGTGCAGATGAAGGTATTAGTAGCACTGATATTAAGGGCATTTGGACTTTGTGAAGACCCACTTAGACCCATTTTGCCCAGTGAATTCACAGCTTAAAATGATGCTACTGTGATTAGGTTACTGATACATTATTAATAGCATTGATCCCATGAAGCACACACAGGAAATGGAAGTAAATGGTGCTTCTGAAGCACAGGATAAAAGAGACATCTTTTGTGGCAGCTTAAATACTTGGTGTATTTAGAAAAAATATTTTAGAAATATTAACATCATAAACAAAATCATAAAATTACCAATTTGTGTTACGTACAACAGCAAGAAAAACTTGATAAGCATCTAAGCAATATTGATTTTCTGCTTTCCTTCCTAAAGTCTGCTAGTACAACATTGATAGAACAGCTATTGATGTTTTCCTGTTCTGATTGGATGTTGCATGGTTGTTCTTGTGTGAGCATAGGAATGCTTATATGGGGGACTGGTAGGACCGAAAATTGCTATTCTACTGTTATCTGGTATCATTTGTATCTGTAACTCATTCCCCTGGATGTGTATTTTAGCTGTCTCACTGAGACCTGAACAATTAGCATCTGAACCCCTTCTCCCCCAAATAGCCTTCTTCCTGCTATCACCCTTTGTCCTCTTTTATCACCCCCTTCTCCCATAGATGAACCCCTCCACTTCACTGTCTCCAGAAATCATGACGGAGTCTTCCGGTCCGTTCTTTAAGTTTGCTCATTTAGATTCTATCAACATTAAACTGTTGATGACAAAACTCTTTATCCCTCCTGAATATTGAATGTAATTACATACATTACATTACATTACAGTTGTTTGCGGTCTCAAACCACTCTTTCTAAACCCATTGCTCCAGTGTGTGTTTTAAATGTGTGGTTTCAGAACTTTAATTCATGACCATTATTTTGGGATCCAATACAGTAAGACCCATGTATTAGCAGATTAGTGGCCCTACCGCTCTATGGAAGATTTGATCATTTTCAGAAAAACCTCAAACTTCTTCACCTACAGAGGTTTGCGACAAAAAATCTGAATGTGAGATACTGAAATATGTTTGAAATTCAAAAATTGAAACAATTTAAAAAGTACGACAGGCCTTTAAGACCTGAGAGAGATTTTCAGATGTGCTGATCTTATCTGAAAAATAAGAACTGTGAAGGATTGTTCATGTACTTATTTATTTTTTGAAATCATGTATGATTTTTGATGAATGAACGGCAGGTTTTCACATATCCAAAGGCATCTCTTATCTGGCCAGCTGTTAGAAAGTTTCAGAACAGAATATATATAATATATAATAAATATACTGGCCCCTAGAAACACCAGTAGTGAGACTATTTACTCTGTGAATGAGAACGAACACATTAATCAGTAATATCAGTTTTGATTAAAAAAAAGGTTTGCATTTAACATTTTAGTGCCTTATACGTACATCACACTCCATGCTCCTGAAACTCTAACAGATAAATGTATGAAGGCCAAGGTTGCCTCACTGTCACTGAGGTCCACTGTACACATATAAGACAAGGGGGCCAATTATGAAACCCCTGACCTTTTTCCATCAGCTCTCTTATCCACGTAAGCCAGCACAAGTGAATATGAGATACCAATACTCACATTATATAAGATATCCACCCAGCCCTCCATGGTGATGCACTGGAAAACGGTGAGAATAGCGAACAGGATGTTGTCGAAGTTGGTGATGCCATAGTTTGGACCGATCCAGTATTCCTGACACGTGGTGCCATTAGGACAGGTCCGGGCAGGAAGTTCCGTCCCACAGGGATAATCTGCTGCTTGCTCCCCTAAAAGAAGACATGATACGGACAATACCATGAAGAGACAAGCTGGCATATTTACATGTGAGCTTTCAGTCATTCATTTTCCTGGTCAATCCTTCCAACACAAATTCACACATATACAGGCATTTCAGTCAGCAACTAAACCCCTTCTTTGGAGACAGAACAAAATAAGAAACACAACTGGACCATGTCCTCATATCTATATAGCGCAATCATTCTTAGTAAAAAATACTGACATGCATACACATATTAACACATAATCTCTATCTCTCTCTCTCACAGACACACACACACACACACACACAAGCGTAGGGAGACAGAAAGAGAGAGATAACTGAGAATGATGAAACACTGTGCACACAGCCTGGCACCGAGCCTCTTTACCCAAGGAAATGCAATCAGAAGCCCTAATGCAATGAGGGGAGAGTGCAGGCAAGCCTACCCGTATCGATCCTGAAACATGTGCGGTGGAACTTTCCCATGTAGAAGTCCAGACCGATGATGGCGAACATGAGGATGGCAAAGAAGAGAAGAAGCCCGATCTGGAGAAGAGGCACCATGGCTTTCATGATAGATTTCAGAACCACCTGGAGACCTAAAAGGAAAGAGATAAGGCATTAAAATACTACTGCAGGGGGGCACTGTGGCTCAAACAGTAGCCCCGACCACATTCAGGCTTGTAGCTCAGGAGGTCATGGGTTCGAATCCGGCCCAATGCCATTTCTCCTGTCCACTCCCCACCTCTTCTCCCTCTCATTTCCTGTCACAATCTTCACTGCTCTGTCAATTAATGGCATAAAAAGCCCAAAAACAAATCTTTAAAAAAATAAATAAATAAATACTACTGCAGAAGGGTGTCATGGGTAATGCATTAGACCAGTGGCAAATTGGCCCAAAAAATTGTTGCCATGCCCAATGCTGAAACACTCATTTTCTAAAGCATACATCCATCACAATGTGAGATATGATTTTCACAGACCTTTTGCTGAAGCACAATACACAATATATCAGGCTCAAATGTATTTACATAAAAAAGCTCATGAAACCTACTTGGAATTCCAGACACCAGTTTGAGCGGTCGGAGAACACGCACTGCTCTGAGCGTCCGTAAATCAAAGTCTGCCCCCACAGTGGCAAGAATCCTGATGGATAAAGAAAAATAAATAACGTCACATTTTCAAAAGATAAACAACAACATCCAAAGTCTTAAGACTTTGTTTTTGGTGGTTATTTATGGGAGCAGATACCCTTTAAGGATGCAATATCATAAAGTCAACGTGGACTTTGAGGAGAACCAATAATTACCAGCAGACACAAAAATTCTCATGCCAGGACAAACTCAAAGAAGCACCAAAGAGACACTGTTACTTTTAATGCCAGTGCAGTTATATCAATAACACATCAAATATTCACATCAAGTATTTCATCAAAAAAGTAAGTTGTCAAGAATCTGTCTCTTTCATGATAAGTCTCAAAGTTAGCAGCATTGCCTCCTTCTCCCTTGCGTAGTTTTTCTCACCTCAGCTCAGCTCACCTCACCCTACCTCACCTCACCTCACCCTAACTCACCTCACCTCACCTCACCTCTATCTCTCTCTCTCTTTCTCTCCGTCTCTCCCTCCCTCCCTCCATCTCACTTTTTGTGGTTCTTCTCACCACACCTCACCATACCTCTATCTCTCTCTCCCTCCTTCCTTCTTCCTTGCGTGATTGTTCTCTTCTCTTCTCACCTCACCTCACCTCACCTCACCTCACCTCACCACACCTCACCACACCTTACCTCACCACACTTCACCACACCACACCTCACCCCACCTCTCTATCTCTATCTCTCTCCCTCTGTCTCCCTTGCGTGATTCTTCTCACCACACCTCTATGTTTATCTCTCTCTCCCTCATTTGCAATCTGTCCATTCTTTGTAAAAGTCAAAGAGACGCATGTGTTTGTGTATACATTAGTGTTTTTACTTCATTGTCTAGTAACATGTCACATTAGGCCCAGGCTCTTTTGAACAAATCTATCAGGGTAGGGAGCACTGGTTCCAGGGAGTTGGTGCTGCATCATTATTCTGGGTCCAAAACTGCATGGATTTGCTGAACTAATTTATCAGGAGGGTTTAGGGTGAGCTCAGAGCGAGGATATAGGCTGAAGATAAACCGTTTCCTTAATGTATCAGTAGTGCAGCAAAGCAGTAGGAAATAGTGCAAAGTCACCAAAAGATTTTATAATCACTGTCTAGTCAGAAGTATACAAAAAATGCAACCAAACAGCTTTGTTTGAGTGGCGATAAAAAAATGTGTTCTTCTCAAAGATAAAACGATTACTTAAAGTTTCAGAAAGAATGGCACACACACACACACACACACACACACACACACACACACTCACACACGCAAACACACACACACACACACACACACACACACACACACACACACACACACACACGCACACACAGTGATATATACACAAACAATATTCTTAACCCAGTACCCTTTGATTTTGATGTATCTATTATTTACCCCATTTTGGGAGATTCTCAGATATAGAGTACTTCTGGAACATCAAAGTCAAACTTATTTTTTAGACCAAGGTACAGGCTTGTGGAGGAATGAAAATAAATATATGAACTGTTATTAAATCTTTCCCTCACTTCTTTGAACATAAAGGGACATGAGCATGATGTATTGCCACCTGGTCATATGATAACCGTTGCCACCATACTAGCTTACACACAAGCAACATTCAATTATTTTTTAAAGCTGTGCCTATCACACAAAGAAACAGATCAACAGTGGTAATATTGTGTTCAATTCATGGGCATAGGCATTAATCAAGCTATCATTTGGTTATTATTGTTAGTAGCAATGGCCAATGGCCAATTAAAACTGATATGAGTTTGTTTTGAGGTGATTGCTGGCATGACTATGCATTTCATGCCCTGGTAGTGCTTGACCCAGACAGAGGTCGAGGATGTAGCAAGTGCTTCTGAGAGTCTGAGAGTCCGTGTTCACAGGGCGAAATGTGCTTATCAATGAGGCCTGATGAAATTCACTGACTCCCCTGTTCTTGCACATTAATTAATGCTGGCCGGGAAAGGCATTCCCAGTTGGTTTGTGTTAACTGAACGTTAAAGAGGGCAGGACGACATTAATCACAATCTTCACAGACCCCATCCATACTGCCAATGGAGCAGACTATCACCTCTCTATCTCATTCAGGATAAAACTTTTCAAAAACACGAAGGCAACATCATACTTCAAGCTGCAGATAATGTGAGCATTTATGAACTGTGCAAATCCATTCCTTGATACACACTCACAGATTATAAAAGGTAACATGTCAAGTTTAGACTTAACCATTCACATCAATCTCCATTTTCAGAGCAGGTTCAATCTATTAGAGAGTGGACCATTTCAAGGGATGGCCCACGTGGCTTTACAACTATTATACCCCACCACTCCGATGAAGTCCATCTAGTGTGCGGCGTCTGGCAATGCCGCCAGTGCAAGCACGGCAATCCAGACTATTCTCAGTTGTTGTTCCACGTTGGTGGAACGAACTGCCTAGCACTACCAGAGCAGGGGCGTCCCTCTCTACCTTCAAGAAGCTCTTGAAGACCCAACTCTTCAGGGATCAACTCCCTTCCTAACTGGCACCTTGCACTTAAGCAGTGACAGTCCCACACTTCTTTTTCCTTCTATGATGTTTCTATTTCTAAAAATGTCAAGTTCAGACTTAACTCTTCACTTCAATCTCCATTTTCAGAGCAGGGTCAATCTATTTCAAGACATGGCCCACGTGGCTTTACAACTATTACACCCCACCACTCCGATGAAGTCCAATGCATTCTAAGCACCCCACCTACACTGAGTCATCACTAGCACTCCTGTCAGACACTGACATACACCAAGCTACATGTACTCAGTTTTGTGTCTCTTTTCATGATCACTGCATAGGCTAGCATCAATGTTATACAGCAGAGTTTAGATTCCTTGGTTAAGTACAACTGCAGCCTCTCCTCTTTTGTTGAACGCAGAGCACCGCATTGCCTGAGACACCGTAACTGAGATGAGCTGAGCCTCACTTCACAGTTTCCTCAGCGCCCCTGTGCTCCTGGGTTTTAATTACATTCACTCCAAACTGACAGTCCTCTTTCAACACCAAATCAATTTCCAACTCTGGGCAGTCACCAGCATTTGGAAACAGTAGGCTATTCTGGATCCATTAGATGAGAAAAGTGTGTTCCAACCCTAATTAGCTTTGGATGGACTCTGATAATGACGTGTATTTAAACTCTGTGTCAGCCAGATACATAGGCTACTCTTTTCAAATTTGACTAATTTGACGACGAGCCTCCCAAAGCCTTCCTCTCGGGAAAACCGCAAGCCACAACCTGTCAGCATGTCATGAAGCATGGATCTGAGGACCCCCACTAAGAGCAACACCCATTGAAGACTTCCTCCGCATGGTGCCCATTAATTCGCACCCCACCACTGCCTGTTACCGTGGCACCTTGCTGTTGACACCGCTGAGAATCCCAGTGCGTCACACCAGGAGACCAGAGTCGCCCAGCTGCTTCCTGGAAGTCGACGAGCAATCACAAAAGAAGGCTAACCACTCGTCGGCTGTGAGCCCCTCAGCGGGGCTAAGCTCATGGGCCGCGTGGGAACCGGGCCATGCCCTGTGCCTTTCCCAGCCCCACACATATTACACACGGAGCAGAAGTGCACGCTGCTACAGGTCGCACTGTGCGTACATCTCTGATAACTCCCTAGGGGGCCTTGTTTAGCAAGGTCAGGGCCCTCTGCTTCAACCCCTCTACCCCGCTTAAGCCTACGAGCAGACAGGGGGCCACGCTGAGAGCGCTTCACTGGGAATACAGAGCGAGCGCCCAAGGCATTAGCATGTCACCATAAGCTGCATAGATGGCCTGTGAGCATAGAGGGGAGCGTATCAGTAGTGTCTGTGTAGGGAGAGAGAGAGAGAGAGAGAGAGAGAGAGAGAGGAGAGAGAGAGGGAGGGAGAGAGAGAGAGAGAGAGAGCTATAATTGGCAATAAATACACATGGGTGGCAACCTAGGAATTTGTCTTAGTGATTAGTTTGTTTATATGTGTCTGTGTGTGTGTTGGGGATGGGGCATGTTCTTTTCATGTTGTTTGCTGACACCCTAATATCAAAATGGTGTATTTTCCACACAAAAAAAACAATAATAATAAAACAACAAATAATATTCATCACTAGTTCACCAGTTCAACCTTTGTAAACTGACTTCAAATGAAACCCTTCTGTCCTAATGTTACCCATAAAGTATGGCCCATATAGCATGATAGACCCCCTCCCATTTCATCCTTGAGCAAACAACATCTGGAGAAGAGGTGGGAAAGCCTGTCCCTGGCAAGCACACGCGAGAAGATTAGCTACTTAATGGACCTTATGCAAACCTCCAGCTGATGAACTGCCTGCTCCGTGTCACAATTTAAAGCAGCACTAAAGTGTTTAGAACCATAAACCAATCTGTACTGGTGGTGACTGATTTGCTTCTTGTGTTCATAGCCAACTGATATTATCATTATGGATGGCAGTATGATCAATAAAGTTGTGCAATGACAGTTTTTTAATGCTTAACTGTATTTAATGAAACAAGGGTCTACTTAGTAATTATTGTCGATTCCTTTACACGACAGAAGGGTTCTTTGGAATACATTTCCATGGCTTTCACAAAATGTTCATCTCACAGATCTCACACTGGATAAATCTCTAGCATTTGTATGAAGAATATGATCATGCTTGTTTCATCAGCAATTAGTTGTCATCCACCCACAAAACAGAAGCCATTTTCAGGCATGGATCAAGGAGGCTAAAGAGAAGAACGTCCCAAGAAAGGGAGACAGCTAAGAGAGAGGACATTCAGTACCTCAAGTTCACAATTACATTCCGCCACCCACGCTGATCACTGTGTAGTTTTGTGATCTGGACCCAAACCCCACAAAAAAGTATAGCTTTTACAGTACAACATTGCCAAATACATCATCAAAATTCATCAGTTAGCAAGCTAGAAAGCTTTTATCAGTGCAAGCTGAGCTGTTGCTGGGTTAAAGAAGGCAAGTTTATTGGCTTGTTGGTATCCAGCGCTCTAGTTTTAGACAAATACTCCTTTCTGATGGTTTAAAGAATAAAATAATATTTGTAAACATTTGTATTCATGCTATTATGCACTAAACCTTTGAATTTATGCTTTTATTCGATTGGGGAGATGTGATTATTATGCAAATAGAATGTGTTATTTGAGCTACTCTGAACTCTGTTAATACGTTAGATGCAAATTAGCAGCATATTTTGCTATTAATGCGGCACACTAAATAACAAGTAGAGAGAAAAATGACAATGTCTGTCCCTTTGTATTTCATAAAGTTTTCATTAACTGATTACTGATGAACTCCAATCACTTGTGTAAAAGGTTCAAAGTGAACTTAGAAACATAAATGGACTCTAAGTATCAGATTATCACAAGGAATCATAAAGAAGGTGTCATTTTATTTGCAAAACACCTTCCCACTTTCTGATTTTTTTTTAAAGAATAGTCTATGTCCTTTTTTCACTGTGCTCATACCATCAAACGTTTTAAGCCCTTCATATCGATGAGAGAGTTATTTAACACAAACACGCACACTTTACACACCTACACTACCCGTGTATATCCACAAGCATCCACATACACAACTACATCGAACACCTCCGCTTGCTTTCCCACATCAACCAAATGAATGCACCATAGACTCAGACGGCACAGATTTAGAGCCTTCATTATATCCTCTCACCTCACACTACACTGACATAGGAGGCTGACACCTAGAGAATTTATAGTGCGTGTGGCTTGGAAGCAGAAACCCACATGTAGCACCTCTAGAGGTAAAAACCCCACCAAACAGGCTACTGAGACACGTCACTGCGAAAGAACACCAGCATCTCAATACTGTTTCCTTACAGTTCTCAGCAGTAGGAATTTGATGAGGTAGCCTGGCTACTAGTAATAAGAAGATATAACAGGATAACTATAAAAATAACAAGACCACAATTTGTCACCTACTTTCTTTGAAGGAAAGGCACACCAGTATCGCAACACAAAATCTGATTCCCTACAAAGTTAGTTCATTACAATAGAAATAAATCCAATTCAAAACTCCAAAATGACAAGACTAGAATTGGCATATTTCTCTGTACCTGCACAGTCAAAATGAAAACCGAAAGCACAGTAGTAAGAGTACGGTCACTTTCAGCCAAAGTAGATTATTGTTTTCATGCAGCATTCCTGGCAGATTTAATTTCTCAGAGTTTGCCAAACAATTAATTAAATATACATTACAGCCCCGTTCACCCATCCGGCAAATACAGCCCCATGTTCCTGACTGAGCTCTCTAAAAATGCACACAAAAATGCACAAAAGTTCTGGAATAGACAAGGTAAGCAATTGGTCCTTGCCTCTTCATAGAATTGCAGAAAACAGCTAACTGGGAAGGGAAGTATTTGTGTGGATTGTGAGGAGATACCTCACAATCTACACAATTTTATAAGGCTAAATGATGCCAAGACAGAGATTCTGTCCTGGCCCTGAGAAATCACTTTCAACCAATTCTAACCTCCCACTGGGCAATGTGAGAATGTTAAAAATGTAGGAGTGACTCTTGATGCAGATCTTAATTTTCAAAAGCATATATCTAATATTACTAAGACAGCCTTTTACCACCTCAAACTCCGTGGCTTCCTGTCTTTACAGGATTCTGAAAAATGAGTTCATGCATTTATCTCAAGTCGGTTAGATTACTGCAACGCACTCTATGCTGGTCTAACAAAACAGATGTTAAACAAACTTCAACTTATCCAAAATGCAGCTGCTAGAATAGTCACTAGAACTTAAAAATGCAATCATATCACCCCTGATCTTAAATCACTTCACTGGCTCCCTGTACAACAAAGAATTGAGTTTAAAATTCTCCTTCTTGTCTATAATTCACTTAACGACCTTGCCCCACCCTATATTTCCGACTTGATTTCTTTTTATGATCCATCACGTTGCCTAAGGTCCTCCAATAAATGTCTTCTCACGACCCCCACAATAAACTCCAATGCTGCACACGGTGCCTTTGGTTACTTTGCCCCAACCCTCTGGAATAGCCTACCTCTGGAGTTAAGGTCATCGCACTCAGTTCTCTCTTTTAAAAAAATTAAAACCTTTTTATTTTCTACAGCCTATTCATGACTATAGGTCTTTGTTTTTAGCACTTCATTGTATTGTTTTTATTTTAATTGTATTAATCTTATTGTTTTTATTTCATGTATATACATATACTGTATATATATTTATTTTGCTAAGTGTGTTTGTTTATTTAGTTTGTTTTAGATAATTGAATGTCTTCTCTGCACTCAAAGCACATTGTATCTATGTTTAACATATGAAATGTGCTATATAAATAAACTTGAACTTGAACTTCTTTTAGTTTGACCTAAAATAAGCCATTTCATGCAGCACTAATTGAAATCACGGTCTCCTTCTTGAGTTCTTCCTTTCCTCCCATTCCTCACTCAGTCTCTCACTCTCACACTAACACTAAAAAATGAGAGAAGAACAACAAAACAGATCTTTCTTCTTATGTAGAAATTGCAGTTGCTGTGCTGGTAGGTTCTGATTTTATACCTTCAAGTATGACAGTATAAGCTGAAGGCAACTCAGAGAAAACTGAAGTTCATTCATTGCATAGAAATTTCCACCAAAGGCACCAACTGAACCAGGGTGAAACATCGACAGTTGCATTCACTTGTGTTCAAACAGCCACAGTTGTCCAGAAAAGAGAGAGCCTACTCCTGTTTTATTCATTAGCATTTTAGGTGCTTCCTGGCTATCCATCAACATGCTACTTAACGCCTACACAGTTTCTAAAAAGCATATTGATTTACATTCCCATCTGCCCCTCAGAATAGCCTCAATTCATCAGGGTATGAACTTTACCAAGAGTCAAAAGCTCTCTACAGCGCTAAGGAGCCTTGTTAATTCCAGTGCGTCTCACTGTTAAGTGTACCTGGCTCATAGCAGATCTTTACTCTTGCTGTTTTAAATGGCAGAGAGGGTGTACCTGGTCTGTGGTCAAGCACTGCTACTCAGTACACTCCAAAGTTAGCTCCAGCTTTTTGGACTGATTTAAACATACTGATACTGTACTAATGTCATAGAATCTCCTGTTCTATAATTATTTGTATTTGGTCAGAAGGCAACAGCAAATATGAAAGGGCACCAGCAATTACAATAATCACAAATAATTTAAGGAAGCATCCAGTTTTACAAACAAACCCATAATTTCAGCTATCTTCTAATAATACATGCTTCCTTTATCAAAATACATAGGTGGTCCCATCTATCCCCACCCCTTCAGTTCTACCCTATAAATTGTAAACATGTATATATGTAAAAAAATATATATATACAGTACTGTGCAAAAGTTTTAGGCAGGTGTGAAAAAATGCTATGAACTAAGAATGCTTTGAAAAATGTAAACAATAAATGTTTATTTTTTATCCATTTACATGGTAAGACTGAGCACAGCAACAAGACACAACGTAGTTATACTGCATCAGCAGGGTCTCTCCCAGACAAAGATTTCAAAGCAGACAGGGGTTTCAAAATGTGCAGTTCCAGCTCTTTTGAAGAAGACGTTGAGGATCGTAGACGCAGTGTTCAGCCAAGGAAACTTAATGCAGCTGATGAAAAACACATCAAGCTTATTTACCTTCGAAATCGGAAGATTTCAAGCAGTGGCATCAGCTCAGAACTGGCAGAAACCAGTGGTACCCAGGTACAGACATTTACTGTCCGGGGAAGTCTGGCCAGAAGTGGTCTTCATGGAAGAGTTGCAGCCAAAAAGCTCTACCCCGACAAGGAAACAAGGCCAAGTGACTGAACTAAGCACGCAAACATAGAAACTAGGGTGCAGAAACATGGCAGAAGGTGCTCTGGACTGATGAGTCAAAAAATATTTGGCTGTAGAAGAAGGCAGTTTGTTCGCTGGAGGCTGGAGAGAGGTACAATAATGAGAGTCTGCAGGCAACAGTGAAGCATGGTAGAGGTTCCTTTCCAGTTTGGGGCTGCATTTCTGCAAGTGGAGTTGGAGATTTGGTCAGGATGAATGGTGTCCTCAATGCTGAGAAATACAGGCAGATACTAATCCATCATGCAATACCATCAGGGAGGCGTATGATTGGCACCAAATGTATTCTGCAGCAGGAACATAACCCCAAACATACAGCCAATGTCATTAACAACTATCTTCAGCTTAAAGAAGAACAGAAAGTCCTGCAAGTGATGGTATGACCCCCACAGAGCCCTAATCTCTACATCATCGAGTCTGTCTGGGTTTACATGAAGAGACAGAAGAATTTTAGGAAGCCTACATCCACAGAAGATCTGTGGTTAGTTCTCTAAGATGTTTGGAACAATTTACCAGCCGTGTTCCTTCAAAAACTGCGCAAGTGTATCTGGAAGAATTGATGCTATTTTGAAGGCAAAGGGTGGTCACACCAAATATTGATTTAATTTAGAATTTTCTTCTGTTCCTTCACTGTATTTTGTTAATTTATGAAGAATTGATGAAAATAAACTGTTAACACTTCCATTTTTGAAAGCATTCTTAGTTTACAGCATTTTTTCACACCTGCCTAAAACTTTTGCACAGTACTGTATATTCTACTAACCTGTCACTGTCATTAAATCTATTCTGATGTCCAAAAAACCGACAACATATCCCAATGGCCTTTTTCTTTTAACAGACACTTGGATATATTGAACTCCGCAATCTAGGTGTTTGCTAGAGAACGAAAACTCTCTGAGGCTTCAATCTGTCATTATTCATTCCTTTTACTGGGTGATGAAAATTGGATTGCACTCTTTTATGTGTCTTTTGGTATCACTGTTGTCCTGAGCACACAATTGACAAACCCTAGACTAAGTGTGTGATGCTAAGCACAGCTTTTATGCCACGTCCCCTAATCAAACACACTTAAATCTCTGTCTAGTCCATTACTTCACTTTGTGCCACACAAACACACTCAAGACTCAAGTCCTCAAAGCCCCACTCCTGCCTTCTCCCTTTAGTTTGTACAGGTGTAAGTCTGTTGATGATACACAAGATCTACAACGTCATCCAAGTATTCTCATGTGTGTGATTATGTGTTGGTGTTTCACTTTACACGTCTAAAGCACACGTATGGTGAGCTCTGTTGACTGCTGACTGTTGACTGTTGACTGGGGGGGGGGGGGGACATCAACATAGGACATCAACATAGGACTTGGTGTCTAGGTCTGGTGTCTGGGGAGACAAAACATAGTCATTAAGCAATCCTGCCCTACCAGTCCACTAATAAGGGCTACCCAGCACAATAGAAGGCAAAGAGGATTCTCTTAATTAGTAGTGTGCCATTAATATGCCTGTGGAGGGAAACAAGTAGCCTTGGATCTCTGCCAAATGTTGTGACTGCATTTGCCCAGGTGTGAGGTATTGTGAGTTGGATAATTTTGCAACGTGTTCATTTAGGGTTTCTTCAATAAATACGTTGGTAGAAATTAGGCCTTGATTGTTTCCTGTTTGGCCTGAGTTTTGCGAAGCACTGTAACGTTCTCCTCCGCTTTATTGCTTGAAAAGTTCCCAGATGGTTGGGAGGCTGCATGGCTCTCTCCGATACACGCCTCTCGTTTACTGTGTGAACTGGGGTGGGGAGAGCACACTGGAGACACGTCACCATAGAAACCAAGGTGGTTCCTCGGATCTCATTAGAATACAACAGCTAAGAGAGATGGGCTCAGGGAGCGAGAGAGCGAGAAAGCGAGAGGAAGCAATAAGTGGAGAGAAGAGGCCTTTATAAGAGGAGAGCAAGACAGAAATAATAACGATCGAGAGACCGGCTTGTTATGTCTGTATTGCATGCATGGATGCTTAGGATAATTAAGTGTAAGTCTTTGAGTGAGCAGATGCGAACAAAAGGAAACAGGCAAAGCACTAGATTGAAGTATTACGCTCTCCTCTGGCTTTCAACTATAAGATCAAATGTCCCATGTGAACATGCAAGGTTATTTTTTGCCAGGTAAAGCAATTCATCAGTATCTATGATCTTAAATATGGAATTACATCGACGGTCAAGGTCAACTTTAAACCTAGAAATGGAAGAAATTATTAGGTTTCCAGTTGTAAAACTACAATATAAGGAATAATAATCTATTTCAATGGCCATGTTATATATTATTGCTAATGTGGCCGATTTCTAACATAACAAGCAACACGTATGCAGCAAACAGCAGTGGCACACAGACAGGCATGAGACTTGTATAGTATGCGAAGATCTAGGACTTGACTGAACAATATACTCTGTCTTTAATAGCAGAGGGATCAATGGTGCTTTAGATACTGCTGCCCACCCTCCAATTAACGTATTGGCTTTTATTTAAAAAAAAAAAACATAAATCTGTGTATAAATGAAGCATTTCAGGTTTTTATAAAACTGAAATTAGCACTTTGGAGATGTGAAATGTCTGTTTGGCCTGTCCAAAATTTACATTTCATGTTAAAGAGAAGGGAACTGAATACATGTATATAATGGTTGGAGGCAGACCATAAAGTATGAATGGTTCTAAACCTTATGTCTGTCTGGCAATAAGGGGGTTATGATCCAAAAGATTGCTGTGAAATGAAAATGGCTATAGCACTGTACCTTAACTCTCCTACTTAACTATAAATAACTGGTCAAATGTGTTGGGGCTTCCACTGATGAACAGTATCAGGTATGTAAATGTTATGGTTATTCAGTAAATGGTTATTCTTATGACTTATAACCCAACACTACAATGTATAGAGGATCTGCCTGCCCCTGCAGCTCTGGTGTTTGCCCATAGATGTTTACTATTGGATCTCTGTAAACCTAACAAACAGTAGAGAACTACAATTCTGGTGGTCCAAACAGGTCATAAATAAAGATTTTCTTTCAGGGTTCAATTCTGTGAGTAGGAACTGTGTCAATCGACAAGTAATCTATATCTACTGTGCTACAGATAGCAGCCTTCGTCTATGACAGTCTTGCTCAATAACACTGTAATCATTGTATCTTGACATGTTAATAAAGTGATATATGTATTATGTTAACTGGGTTATCCATTGCACAATGTGCATATGCAATCAGTTAGTACAGAGCTGCTGATCTCTATTATCTCTCAGCTTATTTCAGTTCACTAACTGCACAAGCTACATTTCCATTCAGGTTTTTAATTCAAGACAGTAAAATAATTCACCCAAATTCTGTTTGCGCTGACTAGGTCATGCTTGACAGACAGCTACGAGGTTTCCTAAAAAGCAGTGCGTCACTGCCAAGCCGCAGGATCACGACTTGCTCTGACTGCGAGGCGCTTAATAATTCAGGAGCCCAAAAAGGGACAAAGCTGAGAAAGAAACCCATAAGTTTCGACTCCAATCATTTACCTCCACGACCGCCCTCTGTAAAGGTTTCCACATTTCAGGCTTACTGGGCCTACGTACATCTACGGCCTCTCACTCTAAAATCAACTGAAGTTAAAATGCATACTTAAAAACAGTAGGATTGGCTACTACAGCTTTGAATTTGGTGAAACAATGCTAAATCATAACTTGCAGTAAAGTGGGCTTTCATATCTCATTTTAAGGGCCAAACAGATGAGTTCCTCTGGACACATCATTGCCGAGAACAATAGCTGTAACGTACATTATTTCTGCACTGGCCTTCATGGCTTCCTGGTAAACGGCCTCTGCTGGTTTGGCCCTGGCACTGGTGCAACGCAGGCCTTCTCTGCACAGTCAATGGAGCGGGCCAGGGGAAGGTGGGGGAGACATCAACCCCTGTCAGCCGCCCTATAAAGCATCCCACTAAATAGCAGCGGCTGTTTGTTTTATTGGCCGCCTTGCTCCTTCCTGCCATCCATCAAAGGGCCTCTTACCCTGGCGCGGCCCACACTGGCACATGGCTATGCAGAGGAGGCGGCCGGGGGATGGGCCAGTCCTGCTGCTCATCAGGAGCAACATGGCAAACCCATACATGGCTCCTACGAGTTTCCAAATACCCGTTGCATATTTTTCTCATTCTGGTAAACAACTAGTAGTGTTGTAAATATATAATATATAAGTTTTGCACTGAGGAAAGTATGTGTATATAAATACATATTTTGTAGGTTTTGTAAGTCCCCCCCTTACAATGTAAGACATAGACATTTTTAAAGTCTGAATTACTTTTTTGTTCTCTGTGCACGGATCCTTCCTTGCTAACCCAATACATATAAAGTTAAAGAGGTCAAGAATCAAAAGACACAGAGGTCATCTTGCAACACCAGGGAGTCATCTGTAATTTATAATCTACGCAAACGACGAGGACATTTTACACCGAAAATATTACAAAGCCTTTGCTATGAACATTGTCCTTGCACCAAGACTGAACATCAAACCCATTCTGTCCTCTCTCCTCCTTTTTGAAAAGCATCCTCCACCCCCTCTAATCCCAATGAATATTGGTCTGTTTAACAGACAGCCAGAGAGGCAGGCCAATGCAGAGCTGTCGGGAGAAGTTGAGCGGCTGAAAGGTGACACTCTGTCTACCCCGCTGCACCCCCCCTCCCCCTTCTCCCTGTGGGGGCACGGCCCAGCAGGACTCTATTACAGAGCTGTCCAAATGTCACCGCCGCTCACGACAAAACGCCACTGTACCCCTCTGGCATCCATACCCATCCCGCCCCGCCTTGCCTGCACACATGGACACATCCGCTCGAACCACATGAATATTTACCATTAACCGGTGGTATGAGTGCAGATCTCTGGTCCAGCGCTTCACTCCAGTGATTCAGGGAGGGGAGGCGCCGTCAAGGTCCAGTGGGCTCCACTGATGGACTGAAACGCACCACTGATACACAGGGAGCCGCTGCTACATGCAAACGGTGGAGAGATTGTAGTATTTTCATACTTCACAGCTTCTGTGCCAATTATCTGTGACATGTTTTTTTTCTTGCTTTGTCTTTGTTATACATATCTCTACATATGTGATATATTATCTTGCCTATATTCATCTTTGCAAGAATTGGCACTTTAATGCTCAATAAAAGCTAGTTCTCCATTTTGATGGAGTGGTATTTCCTCTTTTGGTTAAGTGTAATGTCAGCAATTACTTTGTTCTAAAAATGCCCCAGCTAAAAAAAAATCTCAATTTTCAATAAGCCATAAATGGCACCATAACTTTTGAATGGCTTTAAGACTCAATGCCTGTATAAAAATGAGTGTTTCAATCTCATGCTAATTAGCTGTCATTTTCAAAAAAGCAGGGTGAAGATCAGCCAACTATTGATGCTTTATATCTTAAAGCAAAAAATATTCCCATTTACAATCACAAGATAATGTCCAGCCACCACTGACCAATAAAACCTTTACTGACAACTTAATTGGAAGGCCTTTTATATTTTTTAAAAACCTGGGGAGGAACTTAGCCTAGCTACCCCCACCCCCCACCCCCAGTCCCAAATGAACTGTTTCAATGACCTCTGATAGAATATCCCGTAGTGAACATGATAGTAATCGTGACTGGCTTCAAAACCACTCCTAGATATTTTGAACAAGATATTCAAACACAAACAAAACATCCATATGTTCAGCCATACAAGAAGCAGTTTGTATGCGGTGGCATGGGGGTCAAGCAGTAATTACATGGAGCATAAAAGAAATACTTCATGTCTGGGGAAGGTCAGCTAAAAAACACTAATGCTAAAGCAAAAAAAAGCTTTAAAGTCTGAGTGGGCAAAGGCTGCAGTGTTACAAGTGTGTCTATTCTTCAGTATGATATTTACAGTAGTAGTTGTTGGCTACTACAGATTGACTTGCTTAACCAACAGGCAAAAATGGTGGGCTGCTGACAGCATGTCGCGAGGCAATCCATACAATGTTAGGCGGGAGCCAGAGTGTGTGCCGTTACTAAGGTTATCACTGGAAAAAGTGTGAACTGTGTGACACTAACAAAGGGACACCTGCTCTCCCACCCGAGATGGTGCTCGAACAGGTGCCACTGCACAAGTGAGGAGGAGGAGAGTGGAGTTCCACCGCTAATTGGGTGACATTTGCTCAGCAAACATGCCCTTCGCCCACCTCCCCCCGGCCAGAACCTACAGCAACTCTGGTCTCTCACTGTAACTTGTCACGTGAAGGTCGTTTTATCACAGCGAGTGAGAGAGAAAGTGCTGTCAATAATGTCTGAGTGGGCAAAGGCTGCAGTGTTACAAGTGTGTCTCTTCTTCTTTAATAAGGCAAAAAACTCAAGCAAATGGGGGTTGTAAGCTATCTTAGATAGGCTACAGAGACAAAGACAGAAAAATATGAAGCAAAGTGCTGAATAATGTGTAGTTGGTATTCTGTGTTGTCACTTGTCGAGGTGTTACAGATAAGAATGACAGACTGTCGACGATAAAATATACTCTGAACCAATGTGCTGCAAAGGCTCCAGAAAAGGAGCTGCCAAGAAAATGCTTGCCTCTGTTCAATTCTTAAACAAGCGTTTTCATCTTTCATCACATAATGCAGGTGGAATTTCAAATGAGAATGCAGTAGAGCACAAGCAAAGGAGCGAGAGGATTCTTAGCCGCCAGGTTCCCCGCCACACCGGGCAGAGAAAAGCCCCGGCGAATGGGGGAAGGTGCTAGAGCAGAGTTAAGGCTGATTTAAATTGGACACGGTCGGCTTGAATGCAGAAATCCACTATCACTCAGCCACACGTCTCCTGAGTCAATATAATCTCTCAGCCATGTAGAGTGAACCACCCAGTTCATCTCCATCACGACGGTCACAGCCATCACTCTGGAGGTGCTGTGCTTGCGTGCTTCACCTGCTAGTCATAACCCACACTGAGGTGACGGGAAAAAATACTTCATCAAATTGTCTGTTGCCGAGTATCCACTCACACACTCTCTAAAGAGCTTTCACCCTTAGGGTTTGCCTGTATGCTTCTGACCAAACTACCAGGCCCACACTTGTCTTACCCTAACACATCACTCTAACACCAGGTTAATCACAAAACACAAAATTGACATGTAAGCACTTAAATGGCACCCAAAACAGTAGATGTGTTTGCGTGAAATGCGGCACCTCCTTAATCCTAAATTTCTTTGCATAAAGTTACAGATTGTACCCTTCTATGCACCCCCATCTTAACCTTCCCTATATGCATTGAAGGGCAAAAAGAGGGTGAGAGAGAGTGCCAAAGTCGTCATGCCACAGGGTGTTCTAGTGATGTTCTCCTGATGGCACCCTTGTGTGAACTCTGACGGCACTTCAAAGGCCTGCTGGTCTGCCCTACATTTTCCATGCCACACAGGGAATGTGAGAACTGACGGGGGTCTCCTGTTTCATGGAGATTCCTCTGTCTCTCAGAGCCTGAGAGATAGTAAAGGATTTCAGAATGTTATTGCAACATGCAAATATGACACAGGGAAAAACAACCTGGATGTAAAGAAATCAAAGGTATCGAAATATCAAATTGATCAGACCATACCAGACAGCCTCTGATGTGTCTGCACCTCTGCAATTCTGTCGCTTTGGCGTGACAGTGCATGTCTGGGGACAACTTGCTAAAAATTATAGTGTTGGAACAAGATAAAGTCTTAACGCTTTTGGGCTCATGAATAATCTGGAAAAGACTTCTGCTTTAATGTTACGGTCACGTTCCCGTTGCGGGAAAGGAATACGAGGCAGTTCTGCCACACCTTGTCATCTCCTGCTTTGGCGGGTCTCGGAACGCCTCGTCAAACAAGGCTGTGAGAGCCGTTACTCAAAAAGTAACTGTGAGTTGGTGTCAACACTGCTAAATCATACTGCGTTAACTGGACTTCTTAAGGCCTGAAACCTGACCATATTATGACCGTCTAACCCATGATGTCATGTTTGAGTTGGCAGAATTTGATGAGCGAAAAATCGAAACTTGACCAGACTGCTCCATCAGCCACATAGCTTTCATTTTCATCATCCAGCTAATGTGTTTCTGTAAATACAACCACCATTTTACCGGAATTGCCTTCAGTTCTTGAAAATGGTCAATTACCAGCCTTCTCGGCGATGACTGTATTCCCCAACAGTGAAGCTAACCTTCCACAGAACCTTCTGTTTTAGACTGAGATGAATATATATTTAGACATCAAACTATTACACAGCTGCTGCTAGAACGGAGGATGTTGGTGTTCTTATTTATGAAAAGCCGGAAAACTTTGTCACAGAAGCTGTTTCACCTGTAGTCTTGCCACTAGTCCTCTATGAAGGTCACATAAATAACTTTGCAGAGGCCATTTAGAAAAAGGATTTACACAAACCAGGCACCTCTGAAAATAGTAAACCAGTTCTTTGTGATATTTCAAAACGTATATTATTTTTTGTCAGTTAAAACTCTCAGAACCCTAGACCAGACAAAGTTGATTGACCGCATCATGGACAAGACTCTATGTAGAGCTACATGCCGCACTAAAACAGAATGTATTACATTTTAAATTACATGCACTCAAATATGTCATCGGTCACAATAGCAGACTGTGAGAAACCAATCCCAAATCAGTTACAGTTACAGAACTATATTCGACAGTTATATGAGCAAATCACTACTGGAGATAAGGAGTACAATAGGTTGAAAAGGGATGGTAACAGTTAAGATCATTGCATTATGAAAGTCACACCCACCATTCCCATTGACTCACTACACAGCTTCTGTAAGTTTCAGTGAAAGAAACTGAATCTTCGAAGACACTCTCCGAAGCCTCACCCTCACGACACAAACCATTCATTCAAACTGATCAAGACATTGACCAACTGATCAAGACCGTTTCGCAGGTCCCAACCGCAAGGCTGATCTGCAACCTCACTTAATCTCCAATCCCCGTCTGGCCTGCCTACTTTAGCTGAGGGAATTGTGAGGGAGTGCTGGTGCTTTGATCCAGAGAGCCATAAAGATTGGTGTAGCAAAATCCATTCCCTCTGTGTTTGGTTCAATAAAGTATTGATCCAGACCTGCGCAAAGAAAGGCAGATATATTTGCTTATTAGCAAGACTAGTCTTATTTGGGCCACGTTAGAGATATGCGGGGAGAGATGAAAGGGAAAATGGTGGTTGATTATGAGAGCAGGAGAGAAGGGGTCCTATCCGAGTGAGTCAGCACATCAGTATCAGCACCGGAGGTGTCGATACCACTCAGACGGGGCTATGAAGGAGGGGACATTTTTTTGTAATGTAAGACATATAAGTAACTGGATAAATAACTTTTTTCTCTCTATCTCACACACTCTCACAATGTATCCCTCGCTCTCTTTCTTTCTCACACTCTATCCCCCTCTTTCTCTGTCCCTCTCCCACTATATCCCCCTCTCTCTTTGGCACTCACACACTCTATCCTCCTCTCTCTCTCTCACTCACACATTCTCATACTTTATCCACCTCTCTCTCTCTCACTCACACACCCTATCCCTAGCTCTGTCTCTCACACACACTCTATCCCTCACTCTCTCTCTCTTTCACTTTCACACTCTACCCCTGTCTCTCTCTCTCTCTCTCTCTCTCTCTCTCTCTCACTCACTCTCACACTCTCTATCCCTCACTCTCTCTCTCTCACTTTCACACTCTATCCCTAGCTCTCTCTCACTCACTCACTCTCAAACTCTCTATCCCTCGTTCTCATGTCATTATGATATCCAGGCACTTCCGAAGTCATCATGGTCAGCATCGATTTGCACGGGATTGACTTGAATCTCGCAGCGTCCTCTTTCATCCGAAGAAAGAGCTGCTGCAGCAGCACGCTGCCACGCATCGACTGCTCCTCGTTTCGGCACTGGCCTGCGCATCAGATCAACGGCCTCTTTAGAATTCAGTTTGATATCGGCATCCAATAGAAAATGTTCTCCTCATGTTTCAAGACATCAAGGCTCGAGAGATTGCCAGCGAGTGCAGCTGAAAACAACCGCAGAGTCAATGGTTTGAGATTAGGAACGGGATGCGTCTGTGGTGCGTCTGGCACTGCAAGGAGATGGTGAGGAAACAGGCAGGCCGAAGCACTCAGGAGTGCCTCACGTGCCGCACACACCAATCATTCGGGAGCTGTCCGGAGCTGACGACGCTTTGGGGGGGGGGGTCAATAAGTCACTGTTGCCTGGCATCGATAACACGACTAGACTGCTCCTGTGATGGTCTACATCCACCACTGAAGGGCTTCAATTACCTTTATCACATCAGACTGCCCTACCCCAATTTAATCAGACCAGGCCAGATCTCATGTCAGCCCCATCCAGACACACACACACACACAAACACACACACAAACACACACACATACACATACACACACACACAAACACACACACACAAATACACACACACACACCATGATGTGCACTTGAGTTGAATATGAGCTGAACTGAACACATGGCTCACAGATCAGTAGTGACAGCCTATAGGTAAAAGTGTCTGACAAGCTGTCAATAGACTCAGCCTCTCAAAAAAAATTGTCACACCACGCCACTTCATGTTATCTGTCCACCCTTAACTCATACGCACAAAATTACTTTTGTTCTCACCAAGACATGAGGAAGACGATTTTGATGCATTTTTTTTGTATTCATTAGAACGCAAATGACCACATACAAAATCACATTATGTTCAAACTGTGTTCCAAGGCACAGAGAGAGTAGATCTAAGGAGCTTCCAGGCAACACACAGCAAGTCCTCCCACTAAATATGTTTCTTGTAGTGAAGTGGCAGGCTGACGTAAGGCCCCCTCGAACAAGAGCAAAATAAATCTCTGGGCAATTAAGGACAAAGAAAGGCGGGCAGGACCGGAGGAGCTCTGGAGCAGCATGCAGTGAGGGTTGAGCCGACGAATCACCTTTCTCGTCGCTGCTGTCTCCTCAGAGATGCATCAGTGGGACCTGACTACATCCCCGAACACCACTACCAAAGAAAGCTAGTCCTTTTTACTCCATCCTCGAACATCATCAAACACAGCTCATTGTCAGTGTGTGTTTGTGTGTGTGTGTGTGTGTGTGTGTGTGTGTGTGTGTGTGTGTGTGTGTGTGTGTGTGTGTGTGTGTGTGTGTGTGTGTGTGTGTGTGTATGTGTGTGTGTGTGTGAGTGTGTGTGTGTGTGTTTGTGTGTGTGTGTGTGTGTGTGTCCCTTCCCCCATGTCCCATAGGGTAGCCTTTCTCTTGGCTTGCCTCTCAAGATCCAGAGTATCTCTAATGCATTTCCATGGAAACCACACTCAATAAGAAGTTGAAATACTAAGTATACTAAAACTAAGTACTACTACTACTAATAATAATAATAATAATAATATAATCACCAACAATACTATTAATGCATTGTGTACACTGCACTGCAGTATTGCTGTCATATTGCATGTTATGTTTCATGACTGTTTCATGACCCAATTTTATCCGGCCAACATGTTGTGAAGCAACGGTTAAGGGTTTAGCTGGGCTTTTATACGGGTATGCCACGACAGAGAGAAAACCTAACAGCTCTCCAGCCCTGTTTCCTTAATTACGCCAGTCTCCTTCCCATGCTGCCACCTCGAGCCTCAGTCAGAGGCAACCTTATTAGTGCTCCCAACAGGCCCTGAATGCTGAAGGCAGGCAACCAGCCTCTGACAACGGCTTACCTCATCTGGCTGGGGACCTGCACTGTGTAATGTCTCCAAATGGGGTCAGGTTTGGTAGCACCAAAAAATGTACAAAGTAGCAGACATTCGCCCAGCACTACTATGTGGGTTCCTTCCCCCTTTCCCATCACCATTGCTTGATGGCTTGTTTGTTGTCAATTAAGCATGAGAATCATTTCCAGCAGATGCTAATAAGGAGTGAGCATCGCCACGCCTTTAGGGGTGTTAACATGGATTCTGTACTTACCCGGTTAGCACGACTACAAAATCCATTACATTCCATCCATTTCGGAGGTAGGTGCCTTTGTGAAATGCAAACCCGAGAGCGATGATCTTAATGCCGGCCTCGAAACAAAATATTCCAATAAAGTACGGTTCTGTGTCATCCTGTTGGGACAAAAAAAGGAAATACCTAAGCCAAAATAATCTTAGGCAAAGATACACAAGACAAAGATTCATATAAAACTGTGAGAAAAAATGCTGCTTTCAAAAATGAGCTATGTCAGTTTCTACAGCATGTGCACAAGATGGCATTTAACACTAAGACCTTTTACGGTCTCAAACCACAGAGCAATTTCACTCTTCTGTCCCTAAATGATCACAGTGGCCCTTAAATCAGCCAGGGCTCTCATTAGAAACTGAAGCCTGTGACTGCAGCTGTAAAAGTCCTTGTCTTTCATCAAGTCATATTATATCCAAGAGATACGCTGACATAAATTCTAACGCACTGTTACAAAATGTAATTTCCTTCAGAACCTTACGCTTACAGTACTCAGCTGTAACTAAACTAAAGGGAACTTATAACCTATGGCAGCCAAACTGCCATATTCTCTGTCCTGCACAACATCTCGTGTTGATGTATACACTGATTATTTCTTAGTTCCAATGAATGCCAATGAAAACAGTGTATGGAGCAACATTTCACAAGGAAATTAAACAGCTGTGGGGTGCGTCTCAACAAAAGCTCACATAAGACGAGTGAAATTTGATCTTCCTTCATGCCCACTCACGATAACATCAATATGTCAGTCGAGTCATTTACCAATTCACAAGGGTCAATCTACTCTAAGAGTGCAGCTGCGAGTCCCCGCTGCTGAATCAGGACTCTCATTCTCAGGATGGCTTTGCCACCAGCATCTATAACTCCCCTTTGATTGGGTGAAAAGCCTCACAGCATTACCCCTTTAATGGCATGACTTAACAACTGAGATCAGCTGGCAATATTGAGAAGGGGAAATGTGGGGGTGGGGGTCTGTGAGGGGGGTAGCCATCAAACTGAGCCCATGTGATGACTGTTGGCTCACAAAGCAGACCTGGAGCTAAATCCCCTCGGCCCTAAGAGACAACCACACCCTCCCTGCTGACGTGCCATCAATTAGCCAAGATCACTGACTCCCAATCCATATTACTCAATTGAGAAGGCTGAACACTTTTAGTTATAAATTAGTAATAAGCTGCAAGTGATATTGTGGGGAAGAAGAATCACATTCATTAGCATCCCCAGCTGTGCATCATAGTGATATGTTTGGCAGTGAATGTACTGCTGTTGATGGTGCACACTGGAAAGACAGGAAATGGCTCTAGATGAATGTGCACAGAGACAAAAAGAGAATTTTGGGATCTTGAAGCAAAATATATAAAAAGGTTGAGAGACTCACCAGACGCTCTGACATGGGGGTCTTGTCACTCGCTGGTAAATGCTGCTCTAAGGCCAGGACAATGCAGTTGGCGATGATGGTGGCTAGAATCAGGTACTCAAATGGAGTGAGGGAGTCAAGGAGTCTAACAATATGATAACTGCATGAAAACAGTCAGGGCAACATTACAAACAATGCTCTATTGGCGGTAGCAAAGATTCTTTACTTCATCCACTTAAAAAAAAAAAAGTTATATGAACAATAGAGGTGGAAAAAAAACATTACCATGAGAGACAAACAGACACAGAACTAGACAGAGAAAATGAGGGGAGAAGAGGCAGGGGGAGCACCAACATCATTTGAGCTGTAACTTTTCTCCTTGCATTTTCTGTGGCTGACACATGGTTTGTTTATGGATGTTTCCTGCTCAGATGCTCCAGGGGTCTCTGCGTTTGTATGGTGATGCTGCGCATGAGGAGAGGGACTAGCAGACTGAAGGAACCCTGATGAACTAGCTAAATCTAGAGCCCCTTCTGAATCACCCACATGCCTGGATCTGATCAGGGCACTCTCTAATGGCACTCCCTGAAGCACTGGAAGCTGTCTGCGTCAGAGGAGGGCTGGTGTCATTTCTTAATGTAAAGTACTTATGCAGCTAGCGTATCCCCCAGGTTAATGAAAGATTAAAGCTGAAAATGTCCACAAGACACACACCATTAGGTAAAGCGGCTATTGTAATGTTAGCATGCTATAAAGTACCTGCAATTTATTAATGCATCTAATAGATCTGTGGTGCTCCTAGATGTTGCTATTAGGGTATATGTAAGAGAACACTGGAGTAATCTAGACACTAGATAATAAATCTATTTGATCCCCTTGCGATGCATTACTGTCAATCCAGTTGTTGTCCTGATTTCAGATGCATTGCCTCTTACCAGTAGGGCTTATGCAAAATGATATCCTCATACCCGTTGGTGCAGCTGGTTAGCCTCTACATATAAACCTCGGTCAGAATTTGATTGGTGGATTTCACAACTTCTTGGCAAAACAGGCCGTTGTAGTGTCGGCTGGCGAAAACATGTTGGCGAGTTCAGGACCCTGGAGAGGGCTCATGCTCAATTCATGGGCCAAGGCATCTTTCGACAACTACTTGAGCTCCAAGCAAAAGACCAGATGTTTAGATAAAAACTGAAACTGTATGCATCGAAGATTAAAACGTTTGGCAAATCCAGGGTAAACATTGACACTGCCAGTTATAGCTGAACTGTTAAATAAACCAATCGGCGACATCAGAAACGTTTTGAACTTAATGCCAGTCAACAAAACACACATGTTATCCCATAGAATCAAATCCCCATTATTAGTTCTTGAAAAGACTGCACCAATCGTGTCTTACAAGGCTGCGAAGCAATGGACAACGATTTATTGGCGGCTATTGGAAACGAAGTGGTGATTGTGTAATTTTGCTATGCCTTGTCGATTGCTAAACTGGCTGGAGGTCCATTGCCCTATACACAAACGATCGATACCGCAGTGGTCTGCTGAAAAATACAGCCTTCCACGAAGCCATATAAAGATCAAGTACACAAAACATTTAAGGTTTCCTTGGCTCCGAATACGTGTCCATATCGAGCCAAACTGTGGTGGATGTAGCAAACAACGTTTTAAAAGTAAGTAGGTGTCAAAGGATGCACAAAATCGTTAAAAACAAAAACAAAACTGTCTTGATTTCATGAACACTGCGCTACATTTGTGAGACTGAATGAAACGGACTCTCACGTAATTGCCGTAATGGGAATGGGCATGTCAGAAAAAAAACGTTAAAAAGAAAAATAATTTGCTCAAATTACATTTTATAGGCAAGCCTAGTTTGTTTCGCTCAACGTTAGGCTATTAGAAAGCACCGTATGGAGATATCAATGTGCCTCACGTTTGTAAACTTGGGTGGTGTAATTTAACCAACATACTGCCAATTAGTGTTGGCTGATGAGAAAAGATAAGAGCGGAGTTATATATTTTAAAAATGCTCTAATAAATAGGTTTGTAAATAAAGATTTAGGATGTGTAAACGCAATTATTTCCACTTGAAAGGATATGGCCATTCGGTTATTTTCTTTGCATATTTCCGTATGATGTTATCTTCGCTGAAGATGAAAAGGGACCGGTTGACAGTAAGAAGGTTTTGTTTGACAGGAATTGGGTTATATATGGCCATTGTCCTGGCTCTTTGGGCAATTGACTGCTTATACACCCTTGGGCCGGGTGGGGGGCATCCCTGCCGGCTTGCCCCTCTTCCACTACTCGCTGGACTGCCACCTCCATATCGTAGATCGTCTTCGAAGCGAGCCATTCTAAAAACGCGCAGATCTCACTGTAGAAATCAAAATTGACATCAGAGAGAGCATAGATAAGAAGCATCACAACGCACTGTGTTGTCCCAGCCACGAGTTTTCATCCGTTCATCAAATATCCAACAGTGTGCTGTTCAATAATTGTATTTTACAACAATAACATCTTCCCCAAGGCTCCTCTTGTAGTGCTTCGGCCAAAATAAATGCTCAACATTTTTCTTTCCGATCATTTCTGATAATCCATAAAATTGACTGAAGTTTAGTCGACAATATTATACAATCCTTCCATGCGCTTTGTGGTATCCAAATGCAGTGATTTCTCGCAAGGTTTGCAGTTCAAACTAGTGCCTTGGTATGTACAAAAAAACAGCTAAATCATGCAACAGCAACAGGGACCGCAATTGGTCTGTTACTAGGCATGCAAAAATCTCTCCAACAAATTAATAATGGACTGGATACTGAATGAAGACGTTTGCTTCTATGTGATATTACTGCAGACGTCTCCTTCTTACGCCCTTTCTTGTATTACTTCGAATATGGTCCCTAATCCAGTCATTGCAAGGCAACAGTCTACAGCGGCAAAAATTGGGATAAGCTTGGCACTTCTATTTCGCTTGGTCTCACGCTGGCAATGAACATTTTACCGATTTCTGCAGCCGCTGCTTCTTCTGAACCAGATCACATGACTAGAAAGCACCCTGTCAGTGGCTCCACCTGTGCCGTTACAGTATCCATGGCACTGGGGTAAAAAGCGGAGAGCATCTAAGCCTTTTTGCGGAACGAAAAAAATATCTGCGGTTGTATTCTCAGGATTCAAACTCCGCGTTGACATGAGTGAGGGGAACCATGACAGTAAATCTGAACGGCACAAACGCAAAACATATTTTCGACTTTTTCTTGTAGTCCACTCAGGAAAGGGTGGGTCTGAGAAGGGGACCAAATCTCAGCAGGATTCGCCGTCTAAGGTTTTATGGGCTGAGACAACCCACGTTCTCCAGACAAATTAATAACTTACAGCGTTAGATGACGTTCACTTAAGACGAGCTGGATCCTTCCTTTCACAACATCCTGAAACCAAATTACGGTGGACATCGGGAATGAGAAAGCTCTTGAGTCTGCTCATAAAAAAGAAGCAACATATGATACATTGTAGGCGATACGAATTGTATTCAAATAACAGGCAGAGACAACGTTGGTCTGAAACATGTCAAAACTTCGAAATGTCTTTATTTTTTTTTGATAATACTAGTAAAACCCACATAAGACAATGATCCTCAGCAATGAGTAACCGACTTCATTATTTTTACCCTGGAGCACTGAGACATCAGCTTATTTTCCTTAGCAAAGTGGCCACTCCAACAGTGGCCCCTGACATATCTCCCGTCATACTAAGAAAATGGTAAGATTTCTTATTTTGGTAAGAAAATATAGTAAAATAATTGTCTTTGCATCAACTTTATTTTCCTATGACTTTAATTTCTACCTAAAATCTACAATTTCATGCAAGTACGAGAGTGCAGTTCAATACCACACACACTCACTGGTACCACATTTGATTACATAGTCTTGTGTCAGATCATTCAAGAAATCAACAATGAGATTTATCTAAAAAAAATGGCAGTTGATAAAAATGGGCTCTACCACAGTGTGCTCAATTCATTCAGTAGTGGTAAACGGAAAAAACATTCTCGCATTCGATCATTGGCGTAAGAGTCCACATTAAAACATTTTAAAAGCACCAGGGAGTGCGGTGTGGGCTTAAGGTTTGATGGCCGGGAGGTTGGCAGGGCTGGCAGTCTGTGCGTGAGAGGGCAGATCAGAGGGTGGAGGACCAGGTGTCTTCCGGGGGAGGTTCACCTGGCCTTGGCCCAGGGCCAGCGTGGCGTAACTGCACTTGGGAGAGCGGCACTGACAGCTCAGGTATTTGCTTTTGACCTTCCAGAAGTCCTCCCCGTAGTCAAAGCTGTGATGACAAGAGTAAGGAATAGTAGTGAAATCACTTGGCTGACAGGAAAGAAATACGAAAAATGAACATACAATTTTTTGAGAAGCGTGTATAACAGTGGAATAGGGCAAATGGGATGATAATTTGATGTTTTTGACTTAGGATGGACAAATCATTTACCTCATTTTATTTAGATACCATCGCCAAGTCAACACAATGTTCTTATTGCAGGACCCTTTCGAGGGAGGACTTTAGCCATTTCTTAAGCAACAGCAAGCTCACAACAATGAAGAGGGATATTCATATGTAACTAGAAAAACAAAATATGTAAACACTCATCCAACACTCTGTGTGGGTTTGGTAACAGCACTCACCCAAGTTCCTCTCCCACTCGGATGTGCCTGCAGGCGAAGAGAGCCACCCGAGGGAAACGCAGGTCTTGGTGTTTGGTGAACACGCGGACCGGAAACAGGTTGGGCTCGCACAGGTGGTTCAGAAATCGGGCCACATTGCCATAAAACTGGGCATCAATGCAGTAGGCATCACCAACCTGGAAGAAAGCATAAGCACATGAATGCTTTCCCCTGATTGCAATCATTGTATCATACATAAATAATGGTTAAACAGTTCAACAGTATTTCTAAGTGAAATTTCAATTTTCAATCAAGTCATCCCACATTATGCTATGTGCAATATACATAAAAAAGCATGGCAACTCTACTGGAGTACAATATTACACCGACATTCTGAAAATGATTAGTCGGACTATAGCTGAACTGAAGAAAAGTGATTTCTCCCCTCCCAATACGTTGTTATCTGTACTACAGCACCTCCTGTTGGACAAAGAGAAAATTAATAAATAATAACACTACCACACTCTCTCATGCATTCCAACCACAGTGTTTGAGACAATATTAGCATCATGAAACCAGATTAAAGGAAATACCTTGTTGTCCAAATTAAACAGAAAAGAGTCATTTCCTCTGGTGTTGGCCTCTTTATCGGTGATTATTTCTCCCACATACCTACAAGACAAGTCCCCAGACAGGGTTACATTAGTTACTGATCCGAGCCCCTGACAAATAACCACCAAGCGATTTGAGCTGGCTTTGGCGTCCGTGTGTCTGTGTCGGTGCTTACTCGCAGACAAATGATCCCTCAGGAATGTCCTGCAATGCTTTCACTCCCCAACCCATCTGTTCAGTCCGAAAGACCTGAAGTCTGGTCCTGAAAACACAACGGGATTGAGGTAGCCTGATCAAAGGCCTGTTCACAATCACTTTAGGGCTAAGTGTTACTACAGTGCTTGTTCAAATGTTCATGAGTCGTATAACCCGTAGGGATGCTGTGGAGTGAAAGGGGCAACGTTACCGGAGTCCGTTCTGTACCACGCGATTCCGGCAGGACCTCCAGCATGAGCAGGCATGGTTGCACTCAAAAAGGAAGGGCGGGTCTTCCCGAGAAAACTCCGGAAGCAAACGGCTCTCCTTTTTCAATTATAAAGGGACAATTAATTGATGTCAAAAGTGCAGTTACTCAGTGCAGGGCTTAATAATAATAATAATAATATATGAAGCATTACACTGAACATACCTTGTCATACCAGCAACGTACACTTAGTTGGCCACAAATACAATTATTGGAGGAGCAGTCCTCTTTACATTTGCAGTGCTGAGGAGAAACAAAGATGCAGAGAACGGTGGAGACTTTGTTATTGTGATTCCCGGCAGTCTTATGCTAAATCATGCCATAATAAGAGTGTCTCACAAATGAACTGACTAAACAGTTGTGATAGAATTGCTGGTCCACCTGTAAGTGCGTGATGTTTTCATCAATATTCATTTGGGAAGTGCAGCAGTTCTCGGGGACGTATTTGAAGTTACTGGGGAAGGGCTCGTGATCCACCCCATTAACACAGGAAATGGGTACAGCCTCATATCCTCGAGAGATGTCCCTTTAAGAGACATTTAAGAGATGTCAATTCCATTATGTCTTTGATAATAGATCCATTCATTTCCCAGAATTATAAATGGCTCTTACTTAGTTAGTATTCTCTCCCCCTGGTTGTCTCTGCATTTCCTGGCGTCCGTCAGCTTCTTGTTGGTGTTGAGAATGGTCCAGAGCTTGGAGTTGGGCAGGCAGCAGTCCAGAGGGGTGTCCCCATCTCGATTTCGCAGGTTGACGTCCGCCCCCCGGGAGAGGAAGAGCCTGGGGTGAGAACACAGTAACACGGGACGGCTTGTCACTACAAACGATCATAGTGGCCTTGCTTTGCTCTTGAAAGGCAGACGCTGTCATTCAGTTGCTACCAATGCTGTGTATCCCGTCCCTCAATTCCATTTGTCTGTTTAGCTATTTCTTATTTAACAGATTGTAAGTATTCTCAGCTTCAGAATACAGTCTTGTACATGCACTTACCATTAAAAGAAAAAGGTGATTTATGCTTCTAGCTCACAACCTTCTGCCTTTTTGTTTACCAATTTTGACTGAAGGCACACTGAATGGAATCCACCAGGTTCTAAATGGTCTGCACTTGTATTTCTGGCTCATGTTTGAATTCCACATGCGTGCATAAGACCTTGGAGGACTCATGCATATTTTACGGTGCGGGGCCCTCCGGAAGCTCCTCACATCACACAGTCGAGTTGCTTCTCACGGACAGCGATGTGCAGCGGCGAGTCTCCGTAGATGTTGACGGCGTGAAGGTCAGAGCCCGTCTCCAGCAGAAGCTGCGCGATGTCGTCCGATCCCGAGAAGGCCGCCCAGTGCAAGCAAATATTCTCCTCCTGAGAGGAGGAAGAAAAACGAGCCAGATCAAAGCGCTGAGTAAACAGTAAGCCCTGCGTGACTAATGTTTACTCAGGTCTTCATCACTGTATGACGTCTAAAACAGGAACAAGTGTGGTGGGACCCTATAGAGGGGCCATTTAGTTCCCCACTGCATCTTCAGCAGTATGGGAGAGTCATCATATCTGTGACATACTGAACAATCCAACCCCCATTACCCTTTGGCGCCATCCACATCTTGGCTCCCTAAGGATGAAAATAAGCTAGCCTAGCAAATCTGGAGCTCTAGACCGTCGTGTATGAGAGGGGGGAGGGTTCTAGTGTTCTCTGTCTCCATCTGAGATCTGATTGCCGTGGCTCAGAGCAGTGGAGCATACGGGACAGAGGGACGCACTGACCGTGTCCCTCACGTGAACATCGGCGCCTTTGGACAGCAGTAAGTGCACGTGGTCCTTGTGCTTGTATTCGATCGCCCATGTGATTGGGGTCCATCCGCCATCGTCCTGAAATTAAACAACAAAGCAATAAAAACAACTGCACTGGAGTCTCCTGCACAAGGCACAAGGCAATCTACTCCCAATCCGGACATACTTCAAGACATCTTGGATCACATGAATGCTAGACACATACAAATCACAGATGAGGCCTCGAATGAAACAGAGGAGCAAGAGAATCAAACTCCCTTGGCCATTTTATCCTTCCATCCAAGTTTATTGTCAGTGTCTTTGCCCTCTTATGGATCGCAAAAGTAATACCAAGGCCTGGGAGACGCCCGGCATTATGTTTATTTTGCCGACAAAGGTTAGAGGCTGTCATGTTCAATGTTTTAAGCAGGGAAAAATGCAAGTCTGATGCCTTTCCCAATAGCCACTCTGCCTTTCATGGTTATCCTCATGAATAAGTTGGCGCTGCATGGGAGCGTGCCCCAGGGATTCCTCTATAGGGCACCATCCATCTCTGGACTACTGCTCCTCTAATGGAAGCAGACAGGCCGCCCTGCAAAGCCACCATGCCCAGATCAGCCACCAGATAAGATTTCTGAAGGGTGAAGGGGGGGGGGGGGGTGGGGCGGTGCAAGTTTGTCTACTGGTTATCAGAACACCTTGGTCTGAATAATACAGTGCACTTAAAGCTGTGAACTTAATAAACCTGATGGCAAATGATAGTATATTAAATAAAAAAAAATCCACCATTTTGAGGACAAAATTCAAACACCACCATTCAACAACAACCCTTTTTCTATTAACTACACAAATGGAGTGAGAACAAGGAAGAAAGAAAAAGCCATGTGTAAATTACCTGGCAGTTTACATCTAGTGATGCCACCGTCAGCAGGTGCTGCATGATGCTGGAATGCCCCATTTTAGCAGCCAGATGCAGACATGTGGAGCCTCTTAAATCCTAAAATGTTGCAAAGAAAATTGGGGAAACACAGTTTGTTTAGGTCATTTCCACAATCACCAGTACAATTCAATGTTGTTGTTTTTTTTTTTTTTTTTAAATGACCATTGGCAGAAATTGCGTAGAAAAGTAAGCAGAGATGGGAAGAACTGTTAATGTAGAGAGGAATGAATACATGAAACATGAAAAGGAGCTACCGCCGATGACCTCAGAAAGGTTCAGTTTGTGCCTCTAGGTTACACTTACATTTAGCAGACGCTTTTATCCAAAGCGATGTACAAGGTAGAGAACAATCAAGCTATAAAATAAATACTATTTTAAATAAGAAATATAAAAAGTGCAGGAATGTTACTACTGTAATGCAAGTTAAGTACTAGTAGAAGTGTAAGTTAGGAAGGGAGGTGCTCTCTGAAGAGTTGGGTCTTCAAGAGCTTCTTGAAGGTAGAGAGGGACGCCCCTGCTCTGGTAGTGCTAGGCAGCTCGTTCCACCAACGTGGAATGAGAATAGTCTAGATTGTCATACTTCCACAGACGGCAGTGCTAAACGACGCTCATTGGACGAGCACAGCATCCTGGGTGGAAAATTTGCCCTTACAAGAGCATTTAAGTAGGTGGGAGCAGAACCAGCATTCACTCTGTAAGCAAGCATAAGTAACTTAAACATAATGCAAGCATCTACAGGCAGCCAGTGGAGCTCAATGAGTAGCGGGGTCACGTGTGCCCACTTCGGTTGGTTGAATACCAGACGCACGCCGCGTTCTGGACCATCTGCTGCGGTCTCACCACGCATGCTGGCAGGCCCGTTAGGAGAGCGTTGCAGTAGTTAACGTTCACAGTAAACGCTTATCATTACATCAGCAGCACATTGGGATGATGGAGTGTGTGATCACGGACCAGCAGTACCTTCTGGTTACTGGCTGCTCCTGCTTTGAGCAGGTATTTAACCGTTTCCAGGTGATTGTTCTCGCACGCGTACATCAGTGGGGTTCTCTGACCTTCGTCACACATGTCGAGATTGGCCCCAGCCTGCGGAGACAGAACATGGTGCTGTTTTTGGCTTCCATCCCATCAACATAGGCAACACACACAAGTCTATATCTAAACAGGCAAATCATGGCACTTTCCAGTGCTAGCTAACCACCATCGGAAAAAAACATGCAGTACCAATTATATGAATAAATGCATCTGGAGACTAAAGCTATGAAAATAATTAATAAAAAAGACTACATGAAGGCCAGCAGAAGTACCTGAACAAACATGTGGCAGATCTCAATATGGCCTCCCCCTGCCGCAACATGCAGGGGTGTCTGCCTCTTGGTGCTGTCCAATGTTCGATTGGGGTCTGCCCCTTCAACTGCAGTGAGCAAATAAAAATACCTGATATTCATGTCCTAGATATGTGATACTGCACAAGTTCCCAATACTGTGCAGAATTCAGCCACCCATGGAAGGAACCTATACTCTGTGCTCTGCCCGGCTGCATTGTACTGAATCATATCAAAAGGTTGTATGACTGTGATAGATCCATACTAGCTAGCAATCCATTACCCATTCCCTTATGTTTATAGAGAAGAGAAGACATGAAGGTCCTTACCCAGCATCTGCATGACTGACTGCAGGTCTCCTTGCGTAGCAGAGGTTAAAAGCTGTGCTGGAGGATATTGTGCCTTCTTATATCTAGAAGGCAGGCAAATCATCATTACAATTTTTAGTTTTGCACAGTTCATGCAAAAAACATATCTTTATAGAATGTTTACACATTGCAGATATAGAATATTTAGAATGAGGAATTAATATAATATTTAAGTGTCAGTAGCATGCATGCCATGTATCGCAACATTGTATTCTCATTACACATTCTATTCAAGTTTACCTTGAAGTTGTTTGCGCATCTAATGCTTCCAGGATGCCCTCCAGCGTCTCTTTGGTGGCCCCCGCCTCTGCCTTCGCGGCCACAGCTCCGGTTTTGGATTTACTGGGGGACGCTGCGTACGGCCCGATTTTAGACCTACTGGGGACCCACAGGAGTGTTGAGAGGGAATATTACAACTGACCCGTCCAAAGTCTGCCAAAGCAGATATCAATGTTAACAAGAGACCTATGAATCTGGCTCTGGTTTGACGTGCGGTGGCAATGGTGTCTATGACGATCCTGCTCTGAAGGGAAAGGTCCAGTTTTTGTGCGTAAATGTGAAGGCTATGGAAATGCAGTCCTTCCTTAAGTCAACCCTTGATTGTAAATGCCTCAATAGTTCTGCATCACAAACACAGTGATTACACAGTAATATAACTGAAGTGTACTGAAGTATACTGTAGATGAGGATAGTTAGAAACGGTCACATTCTCGACGGAATATCTCAAAGCTAACAAGACTACTATCAGATGCAGATAGTTCATGGATTTATATCTGCGCCATAACAGATCCAGGTCCTTTAGGCGAGTGAATATCAACCAGACCATTCCAAACCATGTGAATACTGTGGCTGATCCATGTTATGCATTTTTCCACATAGCATCATCATCTTCTTATCGCAGGTGTTCGTGTGAGCACGAAGCCTGGAAGATACACGTGCCAGCGCACAGTGGGTTTACAACCTACCCCTTCAGCGAAAGATCCGTCTTGTTTTGGAGCGCGGTCGCTGTTGGCATAATAAACATGGCGTCTGGCTTGGCGACGGTGACTTCCTGCGCCTGGCTGGCGTCCTCCCCACAGTGTGGGCAGTAGATCTGCCCCAGTATGACTGAGGCACAGTCGCGGTGGAACCGGTGAGAGATGTTGCCATCAGGCTGGCATTCCATGAAGGTCCCCTGAGAACATCCGAGACACAGTGGGCATGAATACTGCATAGGCTTTAAAGGCACACTTAGGCCAAGAGGACATTTTCATGCTATGCAAAGCCTTCCTTTAAGTGAGTCACAGATGCTCAGTCACTGAGACACAAAATGTAAAACAAGTATGTACATTTTGCACGCAAGTTCTCTGGAAATGCCACTTCTCTCGTTTTATGTAACAGTGTTGGTTCAACACACATCATTTCATGGAGTAGTGTTACTTGCAGCCAAAGCGACAGCACTTAAAAGACTTCAAATGAGAGATTCAACTTATCGAGAAAAAAAACACAACATCCCACTAGACAAAGACTTCAATAACTTATATATAATCAAATGGATAGTGTATTAAGAATATATAATGAAGATGCCCAACCCAAATAAACTCGATTGACTGGTTGGTGACTTAGCAGCATTCGACTACAGCACCAACTTACCGCCCGGCAGTAGAAGCCACAGCGGGGGCAGCTCTGGTGCTTGACCATGCCGGCGCGGTGGTCCTCACACAACACCAGCAGCGGGATCCGGATGGAGGGCCGCATCATCTCCTGCTTCTGGATGCTTTTTCTGCAGAGACTGAGCTGGTAGTGACGAGTGAAAATAAAGTATGTTAATAAATAAATAAAAAAATTACCTTCAGCATGAGCCACAATGCCTCAGGATTTACAGAATACAAGGAGCACGTTACTGTGATATAAAGTGTTTTTCAGATTGTGCGTTATGCAGGTTAAAAACAATTTAATATTTCTCTAAAAAATAAATCTTAATCCTTAAAAAAAGGAAATAATCAGATAGTGACTACAAACTGAAGTCGTCCTACCTGTCCATCCACACTCTCTACTGCCATGCACTTGCCCTCGGACAGCGTGAGGATCTCCTGGCTCTTAGGGGCCTCCATGCGACAGCAGCACAGCGGGAGCTCCAGCATGGCATCTGTCTCCATGGCGTCCGGGCCATCTGACAAACCTGCGGAGCCAAAGCAACCTGCTCCTTCAGCTGCTCCTCGTGTAGCGAGCTGGAAATATATGCTAACCTACAGTCGCATTTAGCCTTTTGGCAGATGCCTTTTAGCGTGAAGCGACTGAGATGAGGCAGAAAATTATCCACGTATCCTGATACAAATGCCAAAACATCCATTTTCTGACAACTGGCAAGATACACATCAAAGATAGGTTACATGAAGTAAGGGCAAAACCATGTTTTTCTGCATACAATATTGCCATTCACCATGCATAAGTGTATTTTGATCTTAAAGTAGACTTCTTATAATATTTGACATAATTCGCCTTGAGGCTCTCAAGACATTGACCAGACCATTGTCTGTGATTAGGTGATGTAATTTGTCCTCTCAATGTCAACGAATCAGAGAAAGGACGCATGTGTTTAGGGGGAAGGGGCTTTGGACGAAGCCCTGACGAGAGGGAAGGTGTTTCCTTATTATCGCTTATTAACTTTCAAAACAGTACATTTCTTCCAAGACCACTTACCTACCTACTTCTACCATAAAGCTCTACCTCAGATGTGATGTCAAATATATTAAGTATTTCAGCACCAAACAAAAAAAAAACTAATAACAATAAGTACTCATTTTAAGTAATTTTTCATTAGTGAAATGACTGCATTCACTTCAAGATTTTGCCACTAGCATTTCAAACATTTGCAAGTGGCATTTACATTTACTGCAAACATCTTTATTTATGCAATATCACCATGCCAACAGGACCCTTGCTCACCTGACTGCATGGAGGTGAAGATGTCCTCCTGCCCCTTCAGGTCTAGTGAGTGCAGAGGGAACTCTGTGTACATTTCAATCCCTCTGGTCACCTCCTGCTGAGTGTCTTTTGGGCGCAACTCGTCTGCAA
This sequence comes from Sprattus sprattus, assembly GCF_963457725.1. Classification (NCBI taxonomy): domain Eukaryota; kingdom Metazoa; phylum Chordata; class Actinopteri; order Clupeiformes; family Clupeidae; genus Sprattus; species Sprattus sprattus. The sequence continues at coordinate 17,690,265 of NC_137913.1, read as the reverse complement.
ACACTTCCGTTCCTCTCCCTAGAGGGGTGGCTGCACGGGGCAGGTCTTCTCGGTCTTGAGCAGCTGCTTCTACTGCTTCTACTTCTTCCAGACCTCGGTCTGGGGCGCCATTCATATTCAAGCTGTCCTACAGATCAACAAACAATCCGCTCAATATTAAAACTAAATAACAATCATCTCTGGACATAAAGTCAAAATAAATATAAAGCAGGCTCTGTTGGTTAGCAGCCACAAAGGTCACTATGAGGATTTATAAGATTTAGAAAGATGATGGTTTTTTTTTTTTTTTAAATCACCTGAGCTGTGAAGGGTTGAGGTGCTCTCCTCACCACCTTAGTTTTCTTCTTGTTGACAAAGTTATAAGTTCCCATTTTTTTTTTCCTTTTCCTTGAGACTAGGAAGCAAGATTAAATCACATGTTGGCCAAACCTCATCACCCCAAATATACGATCACAGACAATCCCCAAGACTAAGACTTGTCAATACAGAGGTAACATCAACTGAATACAAACTATATTACAAGTGGGGGGTAGGGAGAAGCACCATCATTAAAGGAGCCAAGCTAGGAAACTGACCTGTTCTGGGCACTGTAGATGGCTTCTTACTCAGAGGTAGCTTGATGTGCAATGGCCTCTCTTCATCTCTTACTGCTGCTGCTGCTGCTGCTGCTGCTAATGATGGGTCTTTATTCAACATCTGTATGGGGTAAACAGAAATCAACCCACCTTCACAGCTACATAATTTGGACGAGAACCTCCTTCTACAATCCATGACATCATTAATGTTGGTCTGGTAGTAAAAGTGGCCAAAACTGCCAACCTTTGGCCAGTTGGGCAATACATTAAAGATTTTGAATAAATAGAAAATATAGGGCTGTATGGTACATTTTGAGCGAAGATATTTAAATTTTCAAATGATACAGCCACTCAAGTTTTACCTGTGGTACATTAGGAGCAGGGGCCGATTTCACCATGGACTTCCAGGCGAAGCGGCTCTTTCCTGAAGATGGATCGCCAAAATGACTACGCTCCTGGCTTCCCACACTACCCTCTCCTGTAGGTGCAGCTGTAGTGGAGATTGATTTAGATGCATATCCCGGCAATAACCCCCCTGGAGCCAATCCTGGGGTCTTTTCAGGGCTTGCTCCATACTGTTTGTTGAGCTGGAGGGCATTACTAGCAAAGACTGCTGCTTCCTGAGGAACCGTGCCATCAGGTTTTTGGCAAAGGAGGGTGTGACCGCCCACCCCTCCTACCACTAGAGTGGTCTGATGAGCGCCTGCTTCCAGCTTCCTCTTTGGCTTTCTACCCCTTCTGGGAGCATCTCCATGCCTGGTAATACCTGAGATAAGCAAATTGTTCAGCTTGCACCAAGAACCACACTGATGATGACAAGGACATGCAGACAAACAAAGAAGAACTCTCACTATATGGGTATTAATGTGGGTCTTTTGAAATCAATCCTCACACTGTAGTATCACTCAGAATATGGAAGGAATCCCTCAAAGCTTCACATCATTACAGTATATGTAAACACGTGCAAGACTTTGACTAATTTTACAGAGACAAAACATCTTAGATTCAGAACTGATAAATTAAACGTAGTGATATATGGAGTGGCAAAACAAGCAAACTACTACGCCTAGGGTAGAGTAGATTTCATATCAAAACAACACGGGCTTAATGAATAAATGGTATCTCATGGACTACAAGGGGACTCACCAGCACCACGTCCTCTGGCTATGGCTTTCATTTCATCCAGCTCTTATCTGACAAGGCTCCTGACCGGATTGGCAACCACTCAAATCTCCCAATAGTATCTAGCATTGAATAACAACAATGAAGGTTGGCTGGAGTTGTCACGGCTTGAATTAGGTCAGTAATTGTCCTTACTGCATACAGGTATTACTGGAACATTTGCAACGAGTAAACACCGAGATAACAGGAACGTTTCCAATAACTGTGATACGTGTCCGCAGATAACGTGCAGCAGAATTAGCTTAACTTGCTCAGGCCATTTCTGGCAAGCGTGGTGAAACCACACATTTTGACTATACTGTAAAAACCAACAAGACCACACGCCTTTACTTCCAATGCATGTGTTTTGTGAGTAGGAAAGTTCATAACTGAAAGATAAGTCTTCAAAACAGCAAAGAAAATCACAGGACAAAAGAAATCAACAACAATGTTTTATCTGCGTATGGAATTAAATATTAAAAGCTCTGAGTCTGTTGTGCAGACTCACACAAACCTCATCTACCTCTGCAGTGTGTGCCAAGGTAGTGAATATGGGTTAACTTCTTACCTATTTTTCTCCAACGGTAGCCATTGAAGTGAGAAAGTGCAGGGAAAAGTTTTCGAGCTGTCTTCCTCTTCCTTCGTAGCCCTCATCCGCTCGACAGCAACCATGTGACCTAGTTGCGCCCTCTGTTGGCGTCTTTTTACTGCTGCAAGACATTATCTGATTGTATGCACTGGGCCTATTCAGTGTAGCAATGTGATCACAATGACTTAGTGTACTTATACATTGCCCTTTAACTGCAGCTGATATAAAGTTTACATGTGCACAATGTGCTATTCAACCTCAGTGAAGATAACAAAGGAAACATAACTTTGGGCAATTATGCACAATTTGCCACTATTTTATTACACAATCATTAATAGGCAGACCTCCTTTGTCTTTCTGTTTTAGTTAGTTTCAGCACTGACTGATATTTATATATGACTTCAGTTCTAAACTGGACTCTGTCCACAGCTATCTACACAGAAGAATATATCCTAGCAGTTTAGGGAACTACTGGAACTGGAACTTCCTCTCAAAACAATATGGAAGAAGTACAGGTTTCCAATTTGTAGGCTTTACCATTGTGGATGAATGGTTGCAGGTTTTACACCTGAAAAATTGACGCATGTGGACTTAATTACATTCGGTCAATTTCATAATAATCTCAAATTGTAGCTTCCTCAGCAGCAGTCTCAATTTTGAAATACTAGTTACTACAAATTTAAACAACCATTACAAATGACAAAAAGCAACACAAAATTTCTGAAACAAAGTATTTTATTAAGTTGTAAACTACAAAGAGAATACAGTTAAATCCAACAAGCGAACAAGAATTAATATTTGTAGTGTTGATATAAATAATAAAATCCAACATAAAATTAAATAAAAGAAGTTATTTTCATTGTCTCACTACCTTTTTATTAAATGAGTTATGCATAGTTGGCACTGATAAGAACAGAAATTACTTTCGTTGACAGTGTTGCTTTCATTTCTATAAACAAAGGTACAGGTCCAACTACCCTACCTAAACTTAAAACACTTTCTGTACACAACCTCAAACAACACAAACACACACGTTTTATTTCTGAACAAACTGGATTACCATTCAGGTGTGTGTTTTGAGGGCATCATGAATGCCAAGCTGAGCTTCTCGTATTCAGTCCCAATAATCCTGTAGAGGAAGTGTCATCATTTTGACCAATGCTAAGTCAGTGTATTCCTCAATGGTTTTTTAGAGTGCTGCTGTTGAGATGACCAACAAGCCTCAAGAGACTGAAAGATTTCAGACGGTGAGGCGAGTGTGATTCTGCAACAATGTTCCATTGTTCCTTTTGTCTTGATTTTAGGTGTTGCAGGTTTCATCATAAGAAGGTGGAGGCTCTGAGAAAATAAATTAAGGCAAATACAGATAGTTAGTCAAACAGCAAACCTATGACGTAGAGAGAACATGGATTCATTGGTGATTCATTTGCTAGTTGTTCCACTAGGTGGAGCCGTAAGGAAATATTTACAGGATTTTCTTTGCCTCGACAGTCCAGTCTAACTTGACTGCCAAGATGTCGTCATAAGCTTTGAGTTGGATGTTGAAGATAACGAGAGTGTACAGAAAAGCGTCTTTGCTTCAACCTTATTCTCATTTGAAAATCATTCAATGATTCAAAATGCTATGAAAATAGCACATGCTCACCATGTGGGTATGCTGAGGGTCCATAGTCTGGCGGCAAGATCAGTGGGCATAGTGTCGGTACAGGTGTAGCATTGCTGTCAGTATAAAAAGGTATGGTGGCCCCCGTGGACACACTGAACAAAGGAACTGAGGTGTTGACTGCGCCATTTTGCCTCTGCGGTGATGGGAACATCAGTCCTGGAGCGTAGCTGAAGGCATGGGGCGAGGCGGCCTGGCAGCCGGGCCCCTGCTGCTGCTGGGAGTGGCTCTTGGTGGGAAGCTCCTCGGCCTGCGGCGTGCCCGCCTCCAGGGGCTCGTCCTCGGCCAGGGGGGCGCTGGGGGAAACATAGCAGCTACGGGGTCTGGGTCTGGGGGCGGGTCTGGGGGCAGGTCTTGGGGGAAGTTTGGGGGTCGTCTCGGGGGCATCAGCTGGAGTGGACAGGGGCACCGCAGGCACCGGCCGTGATGGCTTGGGACGGGTGGTGTCCACAGAGACATTGCCGATGGAGATGGGAAGAACCACTAATACATCCGGAGATTTCAGCGAGACCTACATGGGGGAAGGAAGGGGTTTGGACAGTATAAATATAAGTAGATATATTAATATGTGCTCACATCCACATGTCAGCAAAAACATTTTCTTGCTGCTTCAATTCCTAAAAACCTTTACTTGACTATAATGGGTAGAGGGGGGAAATTGAAGTGGAGAGAGTGCCTCTGCATGGAAAAAGGAACCAGGAAATGCAAATAAAGCCCTTTTTGCAAGCCTGTGATGGAACAAGCTGTAGCTCACACCGTGTCCACAAGTACACTACATCCGCTTTCCTCTTGTCATTTAAAGTTTATCTTATCTCTTAAACTCCTATTAATAAAGACATTCAGGACCTCGTATCTCATACTGGAGTGAATTGATTTGCTCAGTTATGGTGCCATTCTGCTTACCTGGATGTAATATTCAATGTTGATGAGTTCGCAGCCTTGCAGAGGTGACTGAGGAAGAGGAGGCACGATGATCTGCTCCTTCCACTTGGCCTCTTTGTTCCCCTTCACACCTGCACCCTCCACTTCTGCAATGGTCCTCATGTCATGGAGGGGCTTCTTCATCTTATAGGTCACTTTCTGTTCACATCGACATCACAGGGTCACAACACAATAACACGTTGTGCAAAAGATTACCCATCTAAATCCCTCTCTCTCTCTCACACACACACATGTGCACAAACACAGACAGACAGAACCCCCCCCCCCACACACACACACACACACACACACACACACACACACACACACACACACACACACACCCCATCACCAACATTACACCACTATATTTGTTGCTGTACCTGCATGAGACTGGCAACCACTGTGCTCGTGGATTTCCCCGACTTGTTCTGGATCTCTGTCTCTAGTTGAATGACCTGGCCAGAGGTGTACCCTCGCAGGTCAGTGGTAGCCTTCAGTACGATGGTACCATTTTTCACAAGCATGTAGGTGAAGTCCTTGGACACAGAGGCGGAGCTAATATCCTGTAAACAGCAAGCAGAAGTGCACAAGCATTGTGAAGTCTATGCAAAAGCTTACAGATGGCAAAACCCACAAGATAGTGCTTCATGGACAGTGAAACATGCTAATGCACAAAGTACGAAGAGACCACAACATTTGCGAGGTCAACTGCAGGTATGAAGGCAGACAACAAGATGAGTAATCTTTCACCAGAACTCTCACCAGAATATCTGGCACATCGTTCAGGTCTAGGGGTTTTTGGATGAAGAAAGTCTTCTCAACCTTGTAGTCCTTTGAAAAGCGAGGTGTGTCAACAAAGGCTCGGATTTCAAATATAGTCTTGCCATAAGGTCCTTCATAGGATGTAGGAGCGGTGGCTATGGAGAGATGGTGAAGGAGAGACAGACAAGGAAAGTATAAGCATGAGAAAACAAATACAAGGAGGAGAATGGTGACAGTATTAGAAAAAAAAATGCTCCTCTCAGAGAATATCAGGTATCTGCTGAAAAATTCTAAGATATTCCAGTTTTAACAACAGTAATAGCATGGTGGCAACAGCAGCTTGCTCTTCCCAAGACACATAAAAGATTGTTTTATGGTTTAGCTATTCCAAAACATTGGCCATATCAGGAAAACTGGATGTGGAAATTCATCAATGATCCAGAAGGCATGTGTCTAATCAGTCTCATCAGTCCATCAATCTGTGTCGGGCCGTGCCATGCCATGCCATACTGTCCAGTTCTAAGTTGCATTTCCATTCATATTTCAACTGTGCTATGCTCAAAATGGCCCTTCTCCCGAAGAAATGGCCGTCAGGTCCTCAGGTCCTGAGCCACTCAGTTTTTGTGTGGGGATTAAGACCTTGGCACAAATAAAGCACCTCACAAGTAAAGCGCAGAGGAACTACATGGCAGCTGCAATTTTCTGTGAAAACGTTGATGGCATTTTCATCATGGCTTCAACTCCAAGCAGACCACTGATCCCGACAAGCTGAAATCTGCTCTCTGAGATGTATACGCGCATTTTCCATTCGTCTCCGTATAGGTAATGAGTGGCTCCCCTGTCTGAAACTTGTCAGGGCTTGCCTGGAACCAAGCAGATCCCATGATGTAGACGGATGGCAGCTCAACATCATATGCTTGAAATGTATCCAGAGTGATATTTGTGCACGTCACCTGGCATCCCACCTTTTGACAAATCGTTTGATTCAAGACAATTCTATGTAAAATAAGTGTCGTATTTCTACTGTTTATTATAACGTTCTCTGTCTAGTTTGGTTGTTGTGGCTACTGAATGAATGCTCAGAGACGCTCAGAGACGACCAACCGAGATCCAGATCTTGACACCTTTTACGCCTCCCAGTAGAGTCCCTCGGTCATCACTGACACAGGGCAGATCTCTCCTCCCAGGAGAGTCCCTCGGCCATCACTGACACAGGGCAGATCTCTCCTCCCGGGAGAGTCCCTCGGCCATCACTGACACAGGGCAGATCTCTCCTCCCAGGAGAGTGCCTCGGTCATCACTGACACAGGGCAGAGCTCAGCTGAACATCGCTGTTCCTCCCGAGAGAGTCCCTCGGTCATCACTGACACACGGCAGATCATTCCTCCGGGGAGAGTCCCAGGATCACCATCAACATTGAGAAGATTATGGACAAACACAGCTGTGCTAGAGTGACTCCTGATTGTGGAGTAGCTGAGGCAGGCACCGTGCAAGTATATATAGGTCAAGCAGCTACTGCTAATACAGGAGCTAGATCAGACCACATGGAGGAGCCAATGGACTATTCAACTAGATGACTATTCAATAGACAGTCAATGTTATTCTCACCAAACACCATTCTTGTAGTTCTGAAGATCATGGTAGGTGACCTTTGGTTTGGATCTTTGGATTTTTAGACAATTATGTATATTTACATTACAATAACTTATATTATCCATCAGGAAGAGCCAACAGACTGCATGGTCATCAACTCCCATCTTTAAATCAGAGAGGTCACAGAGAGCTAGGACCAACTTTCTAATTCTTGAAACTCAGGTTTCAACTTTAAGCTATAAAAAACCAGTTGGATTAGTTTGAGTTTCACTCATTTTCCTTTTACGCCAACAGGGAAGACGCTTGTACCCCGTGAACAAATGAAGCAGATTATACCTCCAGGTGCAAACATGAATAAGACGATTAAGAGAGGCTCTGAATGCCCACTGTAAGAATATACTGTAGCCTGCACCAGTTGGACACCCCTGTTACTGTGTAAAGCTAAACTAGTAAAAGTTGACCTGCTTTCCAAAAGGCATACAGTTAAAGACAAGATTTCTTTCATATTTTCAGATATTTTACTATTTTTATTTCCATTTACAGTTTCGAAATAACAGGAAAAAAAGGAAAAGGGCCCTATGCCAAAGTTTGGGCACCCTGTATGGTTAATGCTTAGTAAACCCCCCTTTGGCAAGTATCACAGCTTGTAAATGGGTTTTGAAACCTGAACTGTCTTTCAGTTGTTGTTTGGGAGATTTTCACCCACACTACCTTGCAATAGGCTTCTAGCTCTGAGAGTTCCTTTGGTCGTCATGCACTACTATCCAGGTCTATCCAAAGATTTCCCATGAGGTTTAGGTCAGGGGACTGTGAGGGCCATGGCAAAACCTTTAGCTTGTGTGTCTTGAGGTAGTCCATTGTGAATTTTACAGCCAGTGTAATGTTTTGCTTCCAGAATTTGCTGGTATTTAATTGTATCCATTCTTCCGAGTGAAATGTTCCCATGCCACTGGCTGATTGATCCAACCCTGAAGTGTTTTCATAAAATTCTGCACCCTTTTTTCTCCAACCACACCTTTGCTCAATGCGACCAAAACGTTCTATTTTAACTTCACTTCCACAGGACTTGTTTCCTGTGCATTAGGGTAGTAAAGATGTTCTTTTGCAAACGTCTGTGTTCTGAATTTTGTGGTGAGGATGCAGGAAAGGTTTTCTTCTGATGACTCTTCTGTGAAAGTCATATTTGTGCAGGTGTCACTGCACAGCGGAACAGTGCACCACCACTCTCGAATCTGCTGAATCTCGGTTTGAAGAGGCAGAGTATTTATAAATCTTTGACATATGCATCACCTGGCCTTTCATAACGATGACTGTACAAGCCATAGCCCTAACTAGCTAAGTAAGGTCTGAGACTGGTCAAAGTTATCTGGGCACTCAAATCTCTTGGGGTGCTCAAGCATCTGAGTGGTGCCCTTTTCCTTAAAGTGTGGAAGTGTACATAACAAAAACAGTAAATTAATCTAGCTTAAAATGTTGAAAAGAATGTTTTATCTTTAACTTTATGCCTTTTGGAGATCAGTTACCCTTCAACTCACTTAACAATTCATAGTAACAAAAATAAATCTACTCAATGCCACAATGAAGAGAGACTAATCAGTCCTCCACAATCCCATCATTTTGCACTCCACCTGAGAGACAGGCCTTTCTCAAACGTAAACAGCCAAATTTACAGACAGTTAGAAAGTGACAAGTGTTATCATCACTTAACTATCTCACCTGGTATGAGAAACTTGAATGGGAAGGTATGTGGGCCCTTACTCAGAGTGCCTGGGAAAAGAAAAGAAAATGTATACACTATGAAGTTAATAGAACTGAAGTGCGTGTCTGTGTGCATTGCACTTTATTGATAGGAATTTGATCTTAATGTAGCTATTGGGCGAATGTATATGTTAGAGTAAAGACGCTGATGTGCCGGGCTGCAGCCATCAGTACCTTTGTCAGCCACTGAAACAGTGCTGTTGAAGTACTGCTCCTCCGCTGCCCATGACGTGTCATTAAGCCTGCTGCTTACTCCACAGAAGCCATGGCAGTTTATCTTGATTGCTGAAAATTAGAGGAGAAGACGTTACACAAGTAGGTGTTGTATTAGCCAAACCAGACACAACACAACATGGTTCAAAAGAGGACAGGGCTTGTCTGATACGCATCAGAAAATGACAGACGTGTGTGTGTTTGTATAATAATAGGCAGCCACGGTCCCCTTTCTGGTAAACCTGACATTTCAAATACCACAACATGAAACTAAACCCAACCCTAATGAACCATACTGCACCACCTCAGACAGTGGTTTAAAAAAAAAAAATACCTTTCATTTCCTCTTTCACGATTTCCTGATCAAACACTTTTAAAACATGCCCAAGCATTATGCAACTGATTGATCTATGGCTTACAAAGGTTCATTGTTCTGGTTAGATAACGGCCCAGCTGAGAGTATAGTGTGACGTGATGTGATGTTTATCTGCCCATGCTGCAGCCCCTGAGGCTCTTTCCCCAACTGATCATTGAGCCTTTTTTTTTCTCACGTCAAGTCTCCAGACACACCACACAGTCACAAAGCCAACAGGTAACCACGGACACATGCACAGCCTCGCAGACCTCGTCAACAGCAGTGGTAAAATAAAATAGAAGCTCTTTGAAGAAAGACTATAAATGAAAAGTTTAAAACGACAAAATATAACAAATCCAAGTCAAACTGGTTAACGCACGTCTAGCACAGAGCCAGTACAGATCAGGTACAGAGCCGGGATTATAAATATTAAAGTAAACATCCAATACGTTTGTAAATGATTAACCAGTATTAAAAATCGCCCTCAAATTCTTCCTGTAATGTAAAATATATTGCGGCTTAAATGTGAACGTGATGTAAAGGTTATTCAAATGGCTGGTTAGGCTGGGTAAAGTATTTGTTTTCTTTCCTTTTTTCCATTTATGTGTGTGGCGAGAGAAATGACGTTGTCAGCTTCAGTCTCACCTGTTTTTCCAGACTCAGAATGTCAACAAACAAATGTCACATGGAGCCATTTGAAAGAAAACACCCGACTCCGAAAGGCATGTCAGAGATTATAACTCAGCATCTGTGCAAGGGCGAGTCATGCTTCCATGACTCAGGACAATTCCAACCTTATATGTCCAAACTTTTTTTTGCTTAAATCCATTCCCAGCTGACCAGCACCATTAGAGAATGAACACACCCACAGTATCACTACTATGATATGATGTATACGTGTCTTTCCCATTATGGCTGTTAGCTTAGACAAACATATATTGTGATTGATATTTATGTGGTCTTTACATGAAATCTGAACTAGGCCTTCATTGACGGGACATACGTTCTGAAACCATCACAGAGATGTCAACCGAGGAACAGCTGACTCACTACAGTCATCATCAGAGCCTTTAAAGGAACGCCTCAGCAAACAGTTGCAAGGGCGAGGTTACACAGGTGTTGAAGAAAGGTTTTGAGAAACAACGCCACAGAAATGCTGTTGGTAGCTAACATTTAGAATACCAACTTCCACACATACACAACTTGGAGACGTGGCCTTGCTTTTACAATGATCTTTGAAGCTCAGTGCAAAAAGCTACAAAGTCAAAGTAGTCAAAGTAAACAGAATAAAAGGAAACACAACATTTCTAGATGCACACACCAAGCAACCCCCACTGGTGTTGTGTGAGACACTGCATTGCAATGCGGATGGAATGCGTCCCCATTCCTTGCCCACTTCTTCCATGGCGTGTTCAGCAGACAGCAAGCCCAGGCTAACTGAGATGATCTTTCTGTTCCCTAGGGAAGCCCACAATAAAGCACTGTCTGTTCTAAATGGTAGAGACGACAGTCCCAAAGAGTAGCCTATGCCATCGGGACAGTAGCTAGTTAACTATTTCCATGTACCTCACAGGGGAGGAAGCTCACAACACACCACAAGCATGTTTAAAGCCTGGATGGACAATGGCAATTTAAGACAGCTTGATTCAAAAAGACTTTTCAAAAGAATGAATGTATTGATACCCAGCGACTGGAGACTGCCTGCATTGCTCAGCTTTGCAAAATGTTTGTAAAGATGATCACGGGATAAATAAATGAAGCGCATGTTACATGAATCATGCATGTCAATACTCTCGGACAACTTTTTGTTCTTTTCTACTGTGTTTCAAAACTCAAGGCAGCTTGTTGCACTCTTAAGGCCGCAGAGCAGCTCCTTGTGACGGGACGACCAGTTTGATCAGTTAAATGTGATCCCTTACAAACTTCTGGAGTCTTTACACAAATGAAACATGAGGTGGCTATGGTAACGGTCTCAGACCCCTGAGCCCAGCAACAAAGGCAATAATTACAGGCTATTGTTGTAATACACAGAATACCACCTGTCTCTAAACAACACTGAAAAGGAAACCAGTGACTTCAGGTGTAAGTGTATACCTCTCCTTAATGAAGGTTCTAAACGAAAACACAACAAAGAACTTGCTGTGCCATATCACAGGACTTAATAAGTTCTAAAGTTCAGTGCTATGCTGAAGATTTCCTTTGTTGACTTAGGGTTATGGCTTGAAGAACAGGACGATTCTATCGTGAAAGGGGCCGATTCTGTGAGCTGTGGCTATATTTAAGCCTTACAGGACTACTTTGTAATGGTTCCAAGGCCATGATGCATGGTTACTTCGTTCTCTCTGTTCTCTGCTTTTCGCTTCGACCATACAAAATAGACCACACTGATACACCTTTCCTGTAGTCTAACCGTCGGACGCCACAGCTTATCTCGACCACAAATTACCCCACAGCACAAGACAAAGGCGGAAAAAACTTAAACCACTGTTATGAAACTCATGTGACAAACGCGAGATACTATAGGTCGATGTAAAGGTGAACACCTTTTCATCTTCATATAAGCCCCAAACTAGGTGAGCCAGACAGCTTTCCCATAGTACCATGTACAGGTAGGTCGACTACGAGGTAAACGCAACGCAAGTTATTTTGTTCTTACCTTTACATTGTATAGGTTCGGCGTTTGTGATTTTCACGGTTCCTGTGATTGGTTCCCCCGGTCTGTACACTACTTTATTGTCGGTAAAACAAATGTCGAACTCTTCGAGTTTCCCCATCTCTTCCTTCCAGCCACCCCAAGTAGCGAATGGCTGGTAGTGTGTCTGCCGCTGGGGGGAGGGAATAGGGAGGAATTTTCCACCTGTGCCGAGTTTCGTTTGACATCCACTCTTGTCTTTCACTCTGACGTCACTTCGGTAGAATGCTGTCCCCCTGCTTTCACAAATCTTTCACAAATCCTTATCAAACAATAAACACAGAAACAAGGATGCCTGCCGACCTATGGTCCACCTATCTGTCTGCCAATATTAAAACAAGTTTACTCTCACTTTTTTGGTAAGATTAGAATCGCACATAAATACACAAAACTATTTTTGCTGAAGCCTAATGCCGTATATTTCTAATGATATAGTGAATGAGCCTTCTCAATCATTTTATAACAAAGCTAGTGTGCGCCTCATTTCTTAATTTGCCAGACCACCCTTTCCTTCCTTTCCTTTCTGTTCCTTCCTTCCTTTTGGTACGTCCTACCCCTCCCTCTGACAAAACGTGAAGGAAACAAGAAAGGATGCAGGGGATGGAGAAATCAAGGACAGACATGCATGAGAAATGAGGTGTGATTGCTCATCCTTGTTTCAGTTTTAAAATAGGTCCATTACTGATGACACGACAACATCACCTCCTGCTAGACTTACTAGACCTGTTGTTCTACTGTTTGTAATTGTCATCGGAGAGGTAACAAATAACCATTTGGGTTGTTGGGATGATTTGAAGCCTACCCACTACATTGACAGAGGCCTACTTAAAATTCATTATCTATCATCCTTATTTTCTTAGACCATTATGCCAAATGCTAATATCACACTTATAGATGTCTTTAGATCCATATACTAGGCTAAATGTGTTATAACATGTAGTCCATAAAGAAGGCCTTTAGCAGAATTTAAATTATTATGCTATAGTGCAAAACAATGACATGATTGCACACCAGCAAGTATTATTATTTTAAACCAACCTTTGAAAAACAGCATGCTAAGAAGGAGAAGCTTCAATTATTTTAAACAAACTCTGAATTGAAGTAGGCAATGATAAAGTCTGTGGAAACAGCAGCCAATTCCGACCTAGATAGAAGGCCTCCCGCACTACAGCTGTTCAAACCCACTAGAGCACAGAAACCAAGCCTGTTCTCACAACATGGTATGAATGTTTAGGGTTGCTTACAATCCTGTATGCAACACAAACATCTATGTTTTGTTAATGTTGGCATATTTGATGATAATTCAAGCATATGAAGACCTTTTGCTGGTTTGACTTTAATTCATAAACTGCTATGTCCTATTTTAAACTGTAGGTTGACAGATGTGAAGAAAGCATAGGAAAGGGGGGGGAGTCACCTTAGTCCATACATCACACATTCTGAGAACGCTTCCACAAAAAAGACATGCAACGCCATGTAACCATAGACCATAGACACAAGACCCATCTCTCCTTCCTCACTCGTCGTCTCCTTTGGCTGCAGCAATTAGAGAAATGAGATGTCCTTCATGAAGTCACACTACGAATTATTTCCGGAGCACAAGCTGAAAGATAGAGGAACGAGGACAGAGGAAGCATGCATTACTTACGTTATAGAGGGCACCTATAGTGTACATGGACAGTCTACGAAACCATGGGCCCCTGGGGCTGGAAATGTGAAAGGCCCCCTCTTCTTAGTGCGCACGGCCGCAAAAATTGTGCACATTATAACATTATGTGTAACCTGTTAATAAAATATAACAACCTGTTAAATAGGGCCACTGCAGCTTGAATGATAGCAGCTGTGCAGTAGACGTTACCGCTATGTCCCTGTTGGTCATCAGTTCTTATGCGATGATGAGCTATAATATAGCTAATATATATACCTGCTATATGACAAGGCAAAACGTCTGCCTGACCACTACAACAGGGACATAGCAATAACATTTCCTGCACAACTCCTATCATTCAGGGCCTGTTTTAGAGCATTGCTCACCAGTCCTCAGTGTCCCAATTTGCCAAGATGCTGATTGTGGATTATCACTCTGTAACATCCACCTTCGGTGAGGTGTGCACTTCCCACTGTTTCTGACATCTGTGACAGTGGCAACAGCCAAGTGATTCTTTTCCAAATTGAAACTCATTAAGACCTACCTGAGGGGGAGCAAGGAGCAGGAGAGGCTGAATGGGCTGCCTATCCTGTCCATTGAAAAAGCATATCAGGCATCACCACTTTTACGTTTGAAAGGCATCGTTTGGCTTGCAGGTGTTCTGTGCTCAGTCAGCCTGTCGGTCTTGACATTTAGATGTTGCGCCTAAACTAGCTATAGTGTATCGTCTCGTCACATGATCAAATAGAGACTTGACATTGGACAACAACATACCCAGCAATCATCATTGCATATCTGTATATGACAAAAATACCAAAGACAATAAGAAATTATTCATTTAATTGAATAGTTTTTTAAAGAGTTTCCATAGTTAATGTAGGATAAGTATATAATTGTGTTATAGATTGCTATTGACTATTTCCCTCCCCCAAAATAATGAAAACCATGAGAGAGATAGGTTTGCCATTTCAAGGGGATGTATAGCATAAGGAACTTTTTAAAATGTCTTATAATTCATCTTTGATCACAGGCGTGTTTACAAAGCCACACTGTCAATCAGTCATTTCCGAGAAACGCATCTACAGCGGTACTGCTTCGCCCGCGGGCTCCACTGCAACCGCTCTGCCTGCGCAGTCTCCAGTGTTTTAGGCCCTTGAGCGCACATACACATTTTCTAACACAGGGCAGGTATACTCAATTAAAGCAAACAGCAAATTAACAAAATACACCTCTTTCAACCACAAATAAGAGATACAGTACATAACTGACTGCCATTATGGAGTTCACCCCTCAATAAGCTTTGATGAAGCAATGCAGGAGCAACAACAAGACAAGAGAACAGAGAGCATTTTGGAGGCGTGAACACAAAACATATATCAGATTTATTGGCCAAGTATTAACACACACAAGGAATTTGGTTCTGGTTGTTGGTGACACTCAAACAATACAGACAATACACAAAGAATGTACATATTATTGACAATAAACACGCAATATACTAATTATATAAGACAAAAAACATACATAACCTGCAAGTGGGTGTGGTAGTGCAAACAACAACTAAAATCATGAAGGAAATACCAGTGCATGCTTTGCAAAAAATACATTTAATAAATATAAGCAATTCAATGGTTGCAGAGAAAGACTCACAGTAGACGGAAGTCAAAAAGTAAGAGCAGAGAGAAGTGTGTAAAGAATAGAAGATGGTCTGTACAGTTTGATAGGCTAGATGAAAGACTCTGAGTCATAGCAAGTGCATGAGGCAGACAGATATAGATATAGTCTTGTATGTTTGCGCAGCCTGAGACCACCAACCACAAACTACCTAAGAAAACATAACACAGAACCAAATTGTAGGCTTAAAGCTTCTCACGTTTTTTAACATCCTTCCTCTCACATTTGTTCATAGGAGCTATACAGGGTGAGAACATTTTTGCCTCCGACATTGTCACACACATATGAAGAAGCACCTACAAAATGAATTTAAAGAGGTAATAATAATAGATTTATCTATTCATTTAGTTGGCAGTTGAAACACACTGACAAACACACACGCACACCGCATTATGGAAACACAAAGCTGAATGAGCCCAGCCATCCTAATTAATCCAAGGTGACAGTCACCGATTTGCCATTTTTGTGAACCATGCTCAAAGGAAGGAAGTTGATATGTTCTCCTTGTTCATGTCTGCTGCAGAGGGATCTATTGTCTGATCATCAAGTGTCTTATCATCTTGGTCATTCACGGGCGGAACTGCGTGAACTCTGATTCCAATTTTCCTGAGTGAGCGGCGAATGGCGTTGCTAAATTTCTGTGAGCCAAAGCAATAGATCAGTGGATCAAAACAGCTGTTAGCTCCAGCAATGATCCATGACACATAGTATGCCGTCTCCACTTGCAGAAGCACATCACATTCTTTGGGCAAGAACATCTTAACTGCAACACCCACAGTTCTTATAATGTTCAATGGCAAGAAGCAGACAGCAAATATAATAAGACAAACAGCGACCATTTTGTTGGACTTGCTTTTAATTAAACGACCTTTTCTAGTGTTGCAGTTGATCCGGGACACAGACCTTGCAAGTTGACTATAGCACCCTGCAGACACTGAAAATGGCAAGAGGAATCCGAGGATGAGTAAAATAAAGTTGATGATGAAATAACGGCTTATGTATTGTCCCTGGTGGATACTAAGACACTGTGTCTGGTTGCCCACTTGACTCGTGTCAAAAAGCACAAAACAAGCAATGCCTTTAGCCAGCAACAGCAACCACACTCCAGCACACAAAGCCTGCACAAATGTCTTCTGCTTCATCCAGAAGTTCCGCTTGAAGTGGACAACAATTAAATACCTATGAACACTGATCAGGGTGAGAAACATGATGCTACCGTACAAGTGGATGAACAGCAGGGCGATCTTCAGTCGGCACAGAAAACTCCCAAATGGCCAATTGCTGCCAAGAGCGAAGTAAGCCACCATGAGAGGTGTGGTAAGGGTGATGATGACATCACTCAAAATCAAATGGAACTGGAGAACGGTTCCGGAATCCCATTTGGGAATCATGAAACAGAACACCCACAGGCTGAAGCAGTTGAGCAAGAAACCCACAATGAAGACCAGACAGAGGAGCACGGCGATGGAGATGTTCTGAGGGTGCACGGCGCAGGACTCCAACGCGCTGAGGTTGGCTGTGCTGCTGTTAGAGAACAGGGAACCTGAACCGTTCATAATGAGTTTGGAGAAAAGTCTGAAATAGAAAGTGTGGTTAAACTTTTATGGCAACTGATATTTCTAAAGTTCTAGCATCCTTTTTAAAAAAAACTGTTAATTTGTTATCGTGATCTTTAGTCCAAATCAAGGGATTAAAGTTCAACATGTTACCTGTATAACAAAGGCATAACACTGCCGTTCAAAAGTGTTTGGGTCACTTAGAAATGTCATGGTTTTCTATGAAAACATAAATTTTGAATAGGAATATAGCAAAATAGGAGATAAAGTCAAGATTTGAAATAAAATAAATATAATTGAAATAACTGTCCTTCAAACTTTGCTTTCATCAAATAATCCTCAATTTCCAGCAAGTGACCCCAAACTTTTGAATGGTATGTTCCTATTGAACAAGTAGCCTATAAGTTGCTTTAATGAAATGATCTCAAGCTTTGGCATGAGATGCTGACCAATCGATTGTAAAAGCATGCATAGCCTTAATTCAAGAATCATGCCTAACACTTTAGATCCCTTTAACCCTCTCAAAGGCCTATTTGCATTACAAAAGGTGGTTAAATAAATGCGTAACAGTGTTTACTTACAGGAACAGGTATGACGCTCGACAATCACTCAAGTCACACTCTCATTTACTTTTTATAGACTGACGTCCGTGGCGTCTTGTAAAAAGGCAGGCGTAAAAACGGAATTGAAATTTTGAGGATGGGATCAAAAATAGATTACTGAAACAAATCGGTAGAACATTACACCTACCCTTGCTATGTGCCTTATATGGAAGGATATATATAGCCTAATTCATCTTATATGTTTGCAAGATGATTTCTTGTTAAAATGTTTAAGATGTATCAGCTGTGTCTTTGTTGTAGCACAACAACTCTGCTCACGCTATTATTTCGTCACATTGTTCAGAACTGATCATTCGAAGTTTCAAAAAGAACACACGGAATAGACCTTCTTATGGTTAAAAATTCACTTGGCATTGCACTGTAGACTACAATATGATGTTCCCATTGTAATATCTGCTAGCACACAAAAACACAACACAAAACATAAGCAGTCCTCCAGATACTTCTGTTCCAATACTGGTAAGATGGTAGTTGGTTTCCATTTACTCTCTGTTGATTAACTAAAAACACAGGTTATAAAATGACTGAATAAACAAGCAAACAATCTTAAAATGCAGATGGTCATGTCCTGTCTGTGGAAGTTGAGTACTCCACCTAGAACACGACAAACAAGCGGGAGTGTGCTTGACAACTTGCGATGTGTTGGCCATTCTGCCATCCAGCAACAGAGCGACTTAACGAGAAACGGGTCTGAGACAGAGAGCAAGTTGAGAAGGAAAACGGTACGGCGAATATTACATAGGCTAATGTATTGTCAGCGTTCCTTGTTGTTATTGTTTGTGACTTGTGGAAAGAAAATCAACTCCTGCATCTAATTTGTTTTTAATACAGGATAAGAGTAGCCTGAATTTCAGATCGTTCACCAAGCACAGTGACAGATTTCTGCTGTGCATTGATTCAAGGTACAAGAAAGCATCTTAGCACCAATGCATTTTAAGCCTGCTGTCGCTAGATGTATTGCAAAATAACGTTGAACGTATTGGTTTTGAAGTTGTACAGAACCAAGACAACTCACTCCACACATCAGAAGCTCTTGCCTGGGCCGACGTTATGCAACATACAGGGGTTCACATGTGAGATAACTGCTATTCTTGCATATATCACACACCCCACATGAATGGCAATAGTGACAGTTGGAAAGTCTTGACAGTTCCAATCTTTTAACCCTTTAGAGTGCAAGTGATTTCCTAGTCAGGTCTGCAGGTCTGTCACCGGACTCTTGTGACACCAGTACCAGGATCAGAGACAGTCCTCAGACTGAGAGTGTGGACCACAGACAATGGGAAACGCTGAGTAAATCTCTAAGTAGGAATGGAAGACATAGGTACAGTATGGATTGTATGTGCCTTTCGAGGGATAGTAGTCGTTCAAGTTCATTCAGTCACAGCATAAAATTATAACACGCAGCATGTGTTGCCACTAAACTGAGCAATTATCTGTGTAGCTTGAAGGCAGTGAAACCCGTTGCCTTTCAAGAGCCCAAAATTGATCAGTGTGTGGGTATCGTTCCAGGTAAGAAAATCAAAGCTTGACAATAATCTTATGGATACAAACTGGATCATTAAGAATGTATTACAATGACAACAAAGCTCCCACCAAATGATGATGTCCATCTGGGGTGCCTTTCATACAGTCTCAGAACAAGGCAAAGCGAGGCCAGTCAAATGCCATAAGGTGAAGGTCAGAACCCCAGTGTTCCAGCAGCATTATGAGGTCATGATTCAAGAGGCACCATGGAGACCATCGAAGAGTTCCCTAAACCTGAGGTATGGCTAGGAATAGGGGGTCTGATGAAGCAAGTAATTCGCTGTGCTGAATCACCAGATTAACCCAAATTTAACACCAAAAATATTCATCCCTTCTGTATTACATGTCAATGCTGTGTCCATACATGTAGTCGGTCTTCTGTGTCAATGTCATACCCATCTGCAATTGGTGAGTCGAGCCTGCTAGGGTCTTGGTGGCATTTTTTAAGGTCAACCACAGTCAGAGAATCTGCTGGGATGTGGAAATGACACAAAACTAGAAACCTGCGCAATTCTCCTTTTAGTTGGACCATATGAGATGTGAGGAAGTGAACCACACAACCACCCAAGCCTTTTTAAGTCCACTGCAGATACAATTTGTTAAATTAATTCTTTACTGCAGTTACCATCTAGAATTAACAGTGATCTGAATGATATATTCCTCTCAATTCCCCGTGCATGTTTTTCCGCAAAATGTAATGCTCGTTAGAAAAAAAGCGGATGTGTGTGGTCCTTGTCATGGAGACGTTAGATAACTCATCTATATGCTTTTGGTTCCTGTTTGACTAAACCCATACCTGCAGA
This sequence comes from Sprattus sprattus, assembly GCF_963457725.1. Classification (NCBI taxonomy): domain Eukaryota; kingdom Metazoa; phylum Chordata; class Actinopteri; order Clupeiformes; family Clupeidae; genus Sprattus; species Sprattus sprattus. Next base: position 17,670,149 of record NC_137913.1, on the reverse strand, counting down.
ATGAACTAGGGTTTTGGACAAGGCCACAGTGCTATTAATACACGTTTTGAACCAGAGGAAGTTATCTTTCCCCTCTCATCCTCCAGGCCTCTGACTAACTCAAGCTATGGCACCTCTAAACCGAGCAGGCTTGGACATGGGAACTTGGCCACTGTACCTTCAAGCACATGGTTGGAGGCACCCTGCTGTACGCCTGATCTACAGCAGCTGAAGAGCCTGCATCTGCACAGTGCGTGGCTGAAGTCCGGCGGAGACAAGGCCCATGACACGTGCACATCTGGAGGAGAAACGAAGGACATTCAGCTGATGGTTGCTGAGGTCAGTGAAGCCGGCGATGACAGTAAATTGGAGCGTGAACGTACATGTGAGGTAACGTCGTCAGACCTGGTCGGTCTGAAGGAGTCCAAGGGGAGCACCAGATGGGACCCGAGACGGTTAAAAGTGACTGTGACAAAGAGCAATAAGCAGAGCTGGGTGTAGTCTTCCCCATGCACTTACTTTAGTGTATAAAAATAAAGATATCTTTTTATCAAATACAGGGTGGACATTTCTTTTATGTAGGTTTCTAAACGTTTGGGTTGGTGTGAAAGCTTCTTCCCTGGAGCATTTATCAACTCATTAATCGGAGTTAAGACCAACAAGGTAATAGTGATACCTCTACTCCTGAACCTGGGGGTGAAAAAACAATGTAACTTAAATTAAAAATAAAAGGTAAAATAAATTAAAATAACAAATATTTGTTTTATCACATTATGGCCAAAGGTTTCAATGAAAGATCACTTCATATCATTGCAACAAGATATCTGGAAAAACCTGTGTATATCTTCTAACATTTCTATATTTTATGTTTTGCATGGATCGCATACATGCATATACAGTACATACAAAAATTGTTGTTTTTTATGGAGTTAAAATTCTTTCAATTTGACAGAGACCTATGGAGTTAGGATACTTTCAATTTGTCAGAGACCTAAAGCTCTCTGTCAAATAGCCAACACAAGTTAGAATTACACCCAGATATTTTTACTGTTAGTACTCTTTATGATCCCTATCCCTATACTATCCCCTATCCAGAACACAAGATGTGGCTGTGAAGTGTTTCCTAAATAATAACTTTATTTACAGCTTGCTGTACCACAGATACAATTCACACAACAGAGAGCATATTTAGTGTACACACTGCACATAAGAAAATATACTTTGAAAATATACAACAATTAAAGGAGTCTACATTTTCATAAAATAAAAACACACAAAATAATGAAAAATCTCATTGACAGCCTTTTTTTTAAGAATGAAAAATGAGCTTTAAAATATAATTTTAGAAAATATAGAAAAGGAAAAAAAAATCGTAACAAGAGTACCCCAGTCCTTTAAAAAGCAATCCCATTGAGGATCTACTGAGTGCTCCGTGTGTTCTCCTGCCAATTGGTGGACAGTCTGATATGAGACGTTACCAAGCCTCACTCAACTGCCGGTGTAGGTTACTCAGACCTGGGTTGTTATTTTCCATGATTCCCCCTGAGCTCCAGTCTCAGAGTGGGGTGGTGGGGGTGGCTGGGGTGGTGGGGACCGTGATGGGGTGCAGGCCCAGGTCCATGGAGGGGGCCTCCTCTGGCTCAGGGGGGCTCTTCTTCTGGGCCTCCAGCTTCTCCGTCAGCTGGGTGTACAGCTCTTTCACGGGTTCACTGCACTGCAGGGCCACAATAATTACTGGAGCTTTAGTTCTGATGTACATACACAGGCTCAGAGGAGCATAACAGTTTCAGATAATCCCCTTTCACTTTTTGATTTCTGGCATGTTCTAAGCGAATGCGTTGGTCGCCTACCGTCTTTTGATTGTTTCATCTTGCCACATCACTTAATGTACTCTAAAAGTGTGATACTTCTGGGATAACTGCTCTAACTATGACAGATATCCACTTGAGGAAAATAAAAACCTCTATCGATTCTCTGTTCAGGTAATTTGTGTGCATTTTATCAGGATTTTTGTGGTGCAATGCGTGTGTTATTTTAACCTGCACTTCCTACTGAACTAAACTCTAGCCACAAAAAGGGGAATGTGAACATAGAACAGACGTCATTGCTGCATGACTAAGACAATAGAATAGGGGATGATAAACCAGTGAGAACTAATGCGGTGTGTCATGCTCCAAGGACTACATCATTGTATTACAGGACTACACTGTATTACACATGCCAGTCAGAATGTTGACATGCCACACTCGAGGACAAACCTGTTTGGGAGGCTCCAGTGTCTTCACCAGGGTTTCCATGACGGAAGGCAGAACTTTCAGACAGAGGTGATTCAAAAGGCGTAGTGTGTGTCTGTGCACATTCTCTTTGCTGTGATAGACATTAAAAGGGTGTAGAAAGGGGGGAATGCCACACTGTCAGGATGCAAATTTGTGAGCCACAAACGTATTTACGTACACGAGAACGTATACTCAATTAAACTTTAATTTCTTTCTGGTGTATGTGCCTTTGCATGCTTGGCTATACCTGGAGCAGGAGGTGAGTAGAAATCCATCAAAAACAGCGGCACAGAACTCTTCTGATCCAAACTCGTCGGAGAGGAGAGTCAGGTGGCCGGTCAGGAGGTGCAGAAAGATGTCTCCAAACGCTGCATCATTATGAGTCTCCACTAAGAACCAGAGAAGAGGGGACACATTTGATTCAAGATCAGTTAAACTCGGACCATAATCAGTAGGGTCAAAAAACATTGCACGAAAGATTGAAAAATATGTCAGTCTAAACAATGCACCACATGTTTGACAGGGAGCTGAAACACGCGTCTTGCCACCCAACTGTACATATGGACTATTAGGGTTGAAAAGAGAGGTCTCTGAGGCCCTCTAGCGGTTATACTATAGTTTTTAACCTACTTACAGTTGATGGGGGGTTTTATTTAAAAAACAAATAAAAATATATATTTAAAAAAACTGTCAAATACAGATATAATCAGCACTAATAAGTTGTTGTTTTTTGTTTGTTTGAGGAAGAGTAGTAATACTCATTTATTGATTATAAATGTATACTTTGTTGTGTATAACTAAGCCAATACAGAAAGTATGTTAGGATTTTCTTGCCTTTTGAGTGTATACTTACCCAGTGCAGGAAGCAATCTCTGCAGGGCATTTTTGTTCCTCAACTTGGCAATGTGAAGTACATAATACAGACCAATTTCACAGGCAACTCTGTTCTCCTGAAGGTACCTAAAGTAGAGTCATGCCCAGTCACACATTCAATGAAACATATTTGATTTACAGCAGAATTATGAGGTATAATTCCCTGCTAGAAATAATCTCGAAAGGAGGGCAACATTTTGTAGTGAAACATTGAATGATATTTTGTTTGGTGAACAAACATAGAATACATTTGGAAGCAAAAGGGAATTGCTTCTGCAAAATGTTAAATTCTACTGTAAAAAAAAAAAAAAAAAAAGATGCTGCACAAAATAGTGCACACATTTTATCTTTATGTAAATGACCAAGGTGTTATGACCCTCTGTGGCAGGGCAAAGGTCTTTGTTTGTTGCGCGAGCATTTCTACTTGTCTGTCAGGTGTAGATAAAGGCATTCACGGTGCAGTATCAACAGAGCCCAAGGGACTTGCTTACTTGGTGAATGTGTCAGGCAGAGTGGTGGGGTAGGTGACGGAGGTCTTCTCTTCACTCGGCAGCTTCTGCTCCACGGTGAATGTGTAGTCATCAACCACTATTGTCATGACGGCTGGCAGGAAACGAGACACTACTTCAAGCTCCTGGGGGAGACACAGAAGGGATTCACCGTCTCAGATCTGAAACAAGTCTTCACGTTTATCTGTTCTCCAAACTCTATTGAATGGACAGGTGATTATCATACCAGCCGAGGCTCTTTGAAAACTTGACTGTCAATCATGTCCCAGGCGCCTTGTCCAAGACAAAGCATTCTCAGCAGCAGCAGTAGGTCTTGGCTGTCCTGTTCTCAGAGTGTTACACAGAGACAGACACACAATGAAAGAGGAAGGCAAGTGACAAATTTAAATGTAGTCATTTAGCAGACGCTGTTATCCAAAGAGACATACAAAGGAGAACAATCAAGCTACGTGCAATAGAGACCTAGTGTAACAATAAATACTGCTTTACATAAGAAATTAAAAAAGTGCAGGAATATAACTACAGTAAGTGCGAGTCCAGAACAACTTAGAGGAGATTGCATTAGAGGAAGGATAGGAGGGGTAGAGAAAAAAATGTATCCAGTATAATGAGATGTATTCATCAGGTATACTGAATAATATAAAGGGATGATGTGACTACATATTTTTGTGCAGCGTGGATAATGGGAATAGTAGGGAATTCTCAGCTCCTTACCCTGGGAAGTGCATCCTGGCTAAGCAGCTCCTGCAGATTTCTTACAGTACTCAACACCAGAGTGTTACTGGCAAATGGGTCACAGAGAATCATAGAAAGATCCCTAAAATAAAAAGAGAATTAAAAGTACTGCATATGGCTAGCGAATCGCAATCTTAAATACACTGCACTGGTTATTGGTTTTCATACCCCAGAACTTGTTCCTGTCCTTTCTTGACCCCATCCAGAAAGCCTTGTAACTCCCTGGCTCGCTTGGCCTCCACAAACTTTTCTCTGATACACGCATCCAAACACCAGGTGAACTGTCAAAATGCAAGAGTTGCAAATACAAGTGAGCAATATCATTATAAATGCTATTCTATGACAGTCAGTATGGCTTTTTGAAGTTATGACAAAGACAAGCAACAAATCATTAGGTCTCACAAAACAAAGCTGCATAATAATTTCTCATATTTTCATGTTTGGTTGAGTGGTGTCAAAAACTCCTACACACAGCCTCTTACTTAACACACAAAGCTCAAAACATTTTAGGCTCTGTGAAAAGGAAGACACATAGACTCAAACACACACACACACACTCTTACCTTGTGACAGGGATCGACAAGGCAGATTTCGCTGATGTCGAGGTCATGGAGGGACATGAGAAGCTCTGCCCTCAGGGTGCAGTAGTGGACGTTGCGTGTGCGCAGAAACAAAGTGCGCAGAAACTGCAGTACCATGTCATACAGCTTCACATTCTTCCCAATCATCTGAGTCAGCTTTTGGACAACCTGTAGAGCAACACCAGGCACCAACACAGCTTTTGTTAACATTAACTGAGATAATAGATACTTTCCGTTAATGTGATTAGAAAGAATTAGTTCTGTCAATATGGAACATGTACATGGCTTTGGTTTACCTCTCCTTGTCGTCGTATCTTGGGTGAAGGACTAAAGAAGTTGTGCAATATAGAGAGGTCACTACTAAAGAGGGCAGCCTCTTTCTCCACAATGTACTGCTTCAGCAGAGGGGAGACTTCGTCTCCAAACAGAGCCTGGTTGTCCTGCCAGATCTGTCTCTTCACCTCAACGGCACAAACCTTGTAGAGCTCTTTATCAGCCATCACCTGCTTCAGCTTTTTCTCAGGGACCTAGAATTTAGGTTTGAAATAGTGTACACATGTTCAAGGAAGAGGTCAACATGGCTTGTTTTGCATTCTTATTTCAACAGTTGCGAACTCTGCATCTTTCAGTTAGTGTTGGGAACTTCTGTTACTTGCCTTTGGCAGGTGTTTCAGAACCTGCATAACTACAGGCTGAATGGAGGGCATCTTTACTAAGGGAAAGCTTTTCTCCAGTAATTCCTCCAATTTAGAATACCTGAATATGATGCAGGCGTAAGATGTTACAATACATAGCAAAATATGTTTCGATTGTGATATTTCAATAACTACAATGGAACACAGCTCACCTATCATCCTCCTTCCCATCAGCTATCGCGGCGACTCGCTCCATCAATTTGTCACGCAGTTCGTCAAAAACCGATTGATGGAACTCCAGTCTTGGAGTACCATGAAGATCCAGAAATGGTAGAGCAGACTGCAGCGTCGGCAACAATATGCCATTTTCCGTCTAAATCGGGAATCATCAATTCTGTACAGTTAACGTTAGGTTCCCAACAATATAGGCATTAATACCTGCACGCCTACAGATAAAAGATTACCTGGATATAACCTCAACGCTGATGTGTAGTTGCCTATTAGCCCATTGAACTGACATAAAACAAGACACCTATCTGCATTCTTACTTTCAATTGCAGTTGTTAAACTCCCGTTAGATAACGGAATCAGTGCATTAACTACTGCTTATGAACGGGTGCTAATGTTAGCTAGCTAACTAGCTAATTTATGTCTGATGTGCAGGTAATGCATACAGCAATTTGCAGAATTCTACAATATGTGCACTGTGAAGGGGCACTTCAAACTAAAAAATACAGTTAAAGTTAATGATGAGTGCAACATCTAAACTGCCCAAGAGACTTCCTGATCATTATATTGACAGTAGCTTGCTAGCGTTTACCTACCTGAAACTGGTCAATGGCTTTAAGTGGATCTGTGCAGTTGGTTAGAGTTTCTTTCAGATCCTCGCCACTGGAAATACCCAGTTCGCTTAACCCGGAAAACATTTTCACCCCTTTTTAGAGGTGATTCCTATATAATTTCAAAATACCCAACTATACATGCGCTTTAATATTTAACAGTAACGTTAAACATTTCACTTGTTGTTGGTATTGTTCAAATGAATCACACTTCCTGAGCATGCGACGCGCTCTGTAAGAGTCCCGTGTGGATGTGAGGTCTCTCTGACATAGTTCCGCCACAGTTTTCCTCCATTCATTCCAGAAACAAGAGGAGACAAACCTTCCTATTTCCGCCAACCACAGTGGCAGAGAATTAATACGAAATTTTGGTTATTACACAGCTCAGTTGTTAAGTTGGAAATGTCCATGGAATTCAATACAGCCCACTAAAAATAAGAAGTATAAAATCATTTTTAAAAGGTTCTATATGAAACCATGTGACAGCAAGGAACAATTTATTATCCATTTTTGTTGAAATGGTTTTTAAATTGCCATGAAAAAAAAAGTGAGATAAAAGATAACCTACCAGAAAATAACTAGGCCTACAGTATTAAGCTAAATTGATATCAATTGACGACTATATGGCTATAACTGATAGGTTACCATCTAATTAGGCATAACTCTTATAGCCTACAGTACAGCTAAACCTAAGACTAGCCTATGTTATTGGTTTTGTAACCTACACCATTGTATGAAATTATTCTTGAAAAAAGGTGTTCAGTACCACTCAAAGATTGGACCAGCTCTTACAGCATCAAGTATCTTCCGGACATTTTAGGTAAATATGTTTGGGTGAACCTTGTGTCTAAGATATTTGGATAGACTTTACAGACTTTAAAGGGGTAGTGTATACTTAAATGTGTTTTTTTGAGCTGTAAACTAAATTATGTGACTTGACTGTGATGAAACAAATCAATGCTGGTATTAATATTGACAAATTACAATTTTGATAAATTGCAATTGGAGGCAGTGGTACATGTGTGTTGAGTGTTAGTACTGATACCATTTTACTTTGAGATTCAGAAGTTGTAGGGTAATTCAAGAAAAGGGACAATTTGGTCTTTTTTTATTTATTCTGTGAATAACATAAATTGCTTTTGTTGGATATTTTAGTATCTACAATACGCAGTTTTTTATAATAAGGCAGAGACACACAGTTGTAGAATTTAGACAATTGTATTTATCTTTGCAAAGAGGGAGAGAAGTTACAACATCACTGCTGCCAACTCAACTCCGAAGGGGCAGTTCCTTCTTGCAGCGTATTTCGCCATACAGCCGCGGAAAAAATTAAGAGACCACTTCAAAATTATCAGTTTCTCTGGTTTTACTATTTATTGGTATGTGTTAAAGTAAAATGTACATTTTAGTTTTATTCTATAACCTACTGGCAACATTCCTACCAAATTTCAAATAAAAATATTGTCATTTAGATAATTTATTTGCAGAAAAATGACAATTGGTCAAAATAGCAAAAAAGATGCCGTGTCTTCAGATCTCGAATAATGCAAAGAAAACAAGCTCATATTCATTTTTAAACTACACAATACTAATGCTTTAACTTAGGAAGAGTTCAGAAATCAATATTTGGTGGAATAACCTTGATTTAAAATCACAACTTTCATGTGTCTTGGCATGCTCTCCACTAGTCTTTCACATTGCCGTTGGGTGACTTTATGCTACTCCTGGCGCAAGAATTCAAGCAGCTCGGCTTCTTTTCATGGCTTGTGACCATCCATCTTCCTCTTGATCACATTTCAGAGTTTTTTTTAATGGGATTCAGGTCTCGAAATTGGGCTGGCCATGACAGGGTCCTGATCTGGTGATACTCCATCCACACCTTTACTGGCCTGGCTGTGTGGCATGGAGCATTGCCCTGCTGGAAAAAACACTTCTCAGAGTTGGGGAACATTGTCAGAGCAAAAGGAAGCAAGTTTTTCTTCCGGGACAATGTTGTACTTTGCCTGGCTGAGGTTTGTAAAAGACCATAAGGATTGAACCAAAGCGGACTGGAGGGTCTCCTAGTTCGTCTTCTCTGATGAGTCCAATTTTCAGCTTTGCCCAACACATGGTCGTCTGATGGTTAGACGGAGACCTGGAGAGGCCTACAAGCCACAGAGTCTTGCACCTACTGTGAAATTGGACTCATCAGAGAAGACGAACTAGGAGACCCTCCAGTCGGCTTTGGTTCAATCCTTATGGTCTTTTACAAACCTCAGCCAGGCAAAGTACAACGTTGTCCCGGAAGAAAAACTTGCTTCCTTTTGCTCTGACAATGTTCCCCAACTCTGAGAAGTGTTTTTTTCCAGCAGGGCAATGCTCCATGCCACACAGCCAGGCCAGTAAAGGTGTGGATGGAGTATCACCAGATCAGGACCCTGTCATGGCCAGCCCAATTTCAAGACCTGAATCCCATAAAAAAAACTCTGAAATGTGATCAAGAGGAAGATGGATGGTCACAAGCCATGAAAAGAAGCCGAGCTGCTTGAATTCTTGCGCCAGGAGTAGCATAAAGTCACCCAACAGCAATGTGAAAGACTGGTGGAGAGCTTGCCAAGACACATGAAAGTTGTGATTTTAAATCAAGGTTATTCCACCAAATATTGATTTCTGAACTCTTCCTAAGTTAAAGCATTAGTATTGTGTAGTTTAAAAATGAATATGAGCTTGTTTTCTTTGCATTATTCGAGATCTGAAGACACTGCATCTTTTTTGCTATTTTGACCAATTGTCATTTTTCTGCAAATAAATGATCTAAATGACAATATTTTTATTTGAAATTTGGTAGGAATGTTGCCAGTAGGTTATAGAATAAAACTAAAATGTACATTTTACTTTAACACATACCAATAAATAGTAAAACCAGAGAAACTGATAATTTTGAAGTGGTCTCTTAATTTTTTCCGCGGCTGTATATGGGTAGACACTCAATCTCAATTGGGGTGGAATAACAAAAGTGTGACCTTTCCAAAATGGTATTAAGTTCCAAAACCCATGTTTAAGACACATGTTTACTTCGTGACAGTTTCACACAGAAAATTACTTCTGTGACATTTCACAGAGCCTATGGGTATTCTTGGCCTAGCATCCTGTTCTGCTCCTAGGCGTGAGACAAAGTCTGAGCAGACAGTTTCTCTGAGCAGACAGTTTCAAGCAAGTTTTAGCAAGTTAAAACTATGATCAACAGAATTTCCTAACAGCTATACATATAGGCCTACAGACCAAAGAGAAAAGTTTAGTTACATCTGCTTTGTACTTAGTTTTAGTTGGTGTCAAACTCCTTTACCCCTTGTGTGTTATTTGGTTTGGCCAATCCGCTTTAGATGTCCTCTCGTGTACCATTGTGTTTGGTAATTTTGTACAGTTAACATCTTGTGTTCTTGTGTTAACTCATGTGTCCTTGTTGCCTCAGTGCTTGGTTCCTCACAGAGGGAAAGCAAATTGCAAGGCTGTCGGCTCATTCAGGGTGAGACTTCAAATTGCCAATACAATAAGTGAGGTATGCACATTTTCAGTAATCTATACAGTGGGTAAAATAACTTTTGAACACGTCACCATTTTTCTCAGTAAATATATTTCCAAAGGTGCTTTTGACATGACATTTTCACCAAATGTTGCTAACAACCCAGGTAATCCATATCCAAATTCAGTTATTTGTTATAATGTGAAATGACACATATATTTATTTAATACTTTGTACAAAATGTATGGAGAAACTAGTCGTATGCATTGCTCAGGTGTGATTTTGGCCCATTCTTCCACACAAACATTCTTCAAATCTTGAAGGTTCCATGGGCCTCTTCTATGAACTCCAATCTTTAGTTCTTTCAATAGATTTTCAATTGGATTCAAGTCAGGTGATTGGCTGGGCCATTCTAGCAGCTTTATTTTCTTTCTCTGAAATCAATTGAGAGTTTCCTTGGCTTTTAATTGTCTTGCTGAAATGTCCACCCTCATTTAATCTTCATCGTCCTGGTAGATGGCAGCAGTTTTTTATCAAGGATGTCTCTGTACATTTGTACGTTCATCCTTCCTTCAATTATGTGAAGTTTGCCAGTACCGTATGCTGAAAAGCAGCCCCACACCATAATGTTCCCACCTTCAATCTTCACTGTTAGGGTTATGTGAAGTGCCATTTGTCCTCCAAACATTGTGTGCATTATGGCATCCAAAGAATTCAATTTTTGCTCTCATCTGACCAGACTATATTCTCCCAATGTTTCACAGGCTTGTCCAAATGTTGTGCTGCAAACTTTAAACTAACTTCAACATGCTTTTCCATCCGCAATAGTCTTATGTGGTGAGCGTGCATACAGGTCATGACGGTTGAGCATTACTTATTGTTTTCTATGAAAGATCCTGGTTGTGGCCAGTTTATGGTTAAATGATGTTCTTTCCACTTCCGTAGTATGGCCCCAACAGTGTTCAATGGATGCCATCAGTATGTTTTGCCAGGTTGCAAAGGTCTTGAGAGAGCTCTTTGCTTTTACCCATCAGATGAGATGTTTCTTGTGTGACACTTTGGTAATGAGACACCTTTTTATAGGCCATTAGTTGGGATATTAATTTGCACTGACAAGGCGACGGATTGCTTTTGTAATTACTGATAGATTTCTGCTGTTGCCTTGGCTTTCCATGCCTTTTTGCACCTCCCTTTCTTTATGTGTTCAATACTTTTTCCCTGTGTTGTTTCACATTATTACACATAACTTAATTTCTGAACTTATTTGTTTTGGTTTCTTTGTATGTATGGATTACATGGGTTGTTACCAACAGCTGGTGAACATTTCATGTCAATACCTTTGGAAATAAATATACTGAGAAAAATGGTGATGTGTTCAATACTTATTTAACCCGCTGTATCTGCTATCGTGTCTATTCATTTATTAGATACAATCCAGGGATGCTATTTTCAGTCACTTGCCTTTTAATTCAAAAACAAAAAAAGCTCAACAAATGTATACAAAGACATAGGCCTTGACTAATATTTACACAGTTAAATAGTCAGTGCAGTTACACATAGAAAATGTATCACATATAGTAAGGTTTCACATGTTGTAATCCCCATTTGAAATACTTGCCATTACATCAAGAAGGAACTGAAATATGTTAACTTCACAACAGCACCTTGATGAAACAAATTTTTTAAAAGATTATCCCATGTAAAATCCTTTGCGTAATGTTTACATAGTGCACTTCAAAACATAATATACAAAACAGCCACACCGCACAATTAAAGGTCCAGTCAACGATTCTGGCTAAATGTTTTTGATATTTGAGCTCAACAGCCAATCACGTTTCACTCCACAAGACTGTTTACAAACACCCGAGTTTTTCGAGCACACACAGAGAATGGACAGCTAGAAAACCATGAAAAGCAATTTGCTGAACAAAAGGTGTTTTGGATTAGAATTGTGGACTGCGCCTTTTTATAGTACATTTACTTTGCATTTCACTAATTTCTAGAGGCAATGGCATCACATTATTTTCTGTAATAGTTGGAACTGCTGAAATACCTCTTGGGAGGTCATGTCAGGCCAGTTCACCTGCTAAGACTACAATCTAAGGTGGTACTTCAGACTAGGGTGATTGATCCCTGTGGCAATTTTCAGATGACAGCGCTACTGCTGCCCTTCTTCTGGTACGCCTTCAGTAACAGATATCCCAGCACTATGAGGAGGAGGAAGACAAACAGAACCAGCAGAGCAGCCCATGCCTCAGAGCGCAAAGCTTTCCTCAGCCCCACACTCTCCCCGGGCAACAAGCTGCTAAGACTGAGCATATAGCCCAGCGCCCAGCCAACTGAAGTACCCTCTATCTGCAATTCAATAAGAAAATCAGATCAGTTAAAGCAATTGGAAATTAAAGGAACTTATAAACTAATTAGCAATACTACGTAATAAGTAGCAGGAGTTAATCAGTCTGATGAGATCATATTTATATGTAGGATCCACATTATAGAGTGTCCCACGATATCTTATCGCTACATTGATCAGGTGTTGATGGCTGTGCATGTTCCTGGAAACTCACCGTCTTCTGAAATGAGATCTGCGAGAAGGACTGATCATCAAAGCCATAGGCTTGGAGCATGAGAACCTGGACGAACACTGAAGCAGCACAGTAATCCTGAAGACGGCTTCTCTGGTCAGGAGCTTTAACCAGCATCTGTGTGAGAGTGGGAGATTTTTAGCATGTCACGGATGGAATCTGGGCCATTGTAACACCTCCCTCCCACCATCATGAGCAAAGAGGCTTCCCAGCTAAGTTAAAGGTCTCTTTAAGTAACAGAGTCTTGGAATGAGTTTATGTTTTTTTAATGACACCTGGATTAAAAGTCTCACACATTTATGTTATATACAGGCATCTGAAGCAAAACTGGCCTGGCGGACATTCAAGGGAAAAAAAACATGATCATTTTTCGCAGTAAATTGTGTGAGCCTTTAGTTGTAATAATGTGCTTGTGTTTTGGTATGTCATCAGTGTTTTAAGTGCCCCGACTGATAAAACATACTTTTCCACTTCATACCTAAATAATCTTAGAGAGGAGTTGGAAATGATTTACTCAAGTGACCTTTATTCTATTATGCAGTTCCAGTTTACAAAAACTGACAAACGCAAAATCATGTACTTTCTGCATTATTTACAATTGAGAGAAAAAAATCCTCAAAATCACTGCAATTTTATCGTTTTTTGAGAATTCTTGCAGCAAATTCTGTCACTTTTGGCCTCAACAATCACATAAAATCAGTGTCATAACCAGAAATGTTATTTAGGTGTGTTGTGGGATGTAAGGTGTGCCAACGCAAACCAAAGCAAAAAGTGATCTATAAATCAACCATAAGAGTTTGTTTACACTATTTTAAGATCTCATTCAAACATTGTATTGTATTTGCCTACAACCAGTTTAAGGCATAGATGAAGCAGGCTAGATATATACAATTTGTGCGTATGGACACCTCATCCAGAATAATGTAAGAAGATAGGCCTATCTGTGAGGACATGTTAGACTGCTTATCGTTAAAGTTTATTTAAACTTTTTGTTGACGGGTACCCCAAAGGGGGTTTCTTAACATGTCACTGTAGTCTCCTGCATGAAATCATAGATTTCAAGGGGGTCCTCACGAAATTGTCATTGCATTGGACTAACATAATCAGCTGTCACCCGGGAACGCCTTCTAGTTCAAGCCTGTTGTGACAACCCTGTCTGGGGGTGCCAGCTTTAGATTTAGGCGGCACAGGCAAAACCAGGCACACCTGTCGCTATGCTAGTGAACCCACCCTTGCTAGATCCTAGTGGGACTTACTAAGATTCATACTCTCTAAGCGCTTATCAGAAAGGGATCTGAAAGGACACACTTGCACATACGGAAATAAAAAAAGTTACGTAAAAAGAGGAAATCATACCTCATCCATGCTCATATTGCAGACAGCTTGGACCGCTTCCTCCAAGAGGCTGGGGGAAGTCAAAGTGATGCCAGTAGTTCGTTCCAGGAAAGAGTAGATGTAGTAGAAGGCAGAGAAGGCCTGTGAGCCAGAGACAGTGAAATAAATTCACAGGTAAAGTGTTCTCATGGAGCACAGCTTTTTCAATAATACTATACTGCTGGAAGAAATGTGTGAGGGGAGTGACATACACAATAATATAGGGGCACAGGAATGTATAGGCTACACATCATGAGATACCTTTATTCAAAATCCAAATAAACACTGTGCTGATACCATACTTCTATTTTTACTTTTATTTTTAACCTATCACAGCCTTAGGCCGTTACATAATTTTTCAGTGTAAAATAAAGAACAAACACTGTCACATGAATGCACATTAGGAAAGAAAGGAATTCTCACCATGAAGCTCCCAGTAACATTGGGCTGGAAAACCCCATTGAAGGAGCACTTGGAAAAAGAACACTTTTCAAAGGTGAAGATTCTGGACATGTTCTGAAGGCAATGTTGGTAATGCCCCGACCCAACCACCTTCAGGGTGTCTTGACCATTGTACTGCAAGGGTGCCTTACTCTTTGTGCATGGAGAATCAAAAATTTGGCTCAGCTTCATAGAGACATTATATGCTGATGGGTAACAAGGGTGTGTTATGGCACCAGACGATCCCTGTGCCTGCCAGAAAGGAGGAAAATAAAGATCTAATAAGCTTGTGGACAGGGATGAGTTAATTAGGATGAATCACCAATGCAATATGATTGCCAGTGACAATATAAACCCATTGAAATATGTCATTACTGCCACTCACGCCATATCCTGTACTGCTTCATCAGTGACATCTGGAGAAAGTCAATTACCTGGTGCAGATGAGCCAAGAGCTGTCTTAAGACCTGGTCCCTGCCATAACACAGAAAGCTTTGTGTGTACAGACTATAGTTTTGTCCATACAGTCTCAACGTCATGGCATTGTTCTGGTCCTCAGGAGTATCTTTCGTCTGAAATGTTATCTGAGTCGAGGCTCCTCCAAAGTCCAGAGCTCCTACAGTCTTCCTTTTCGGAATTAGCCACTCCCCAACAAAGTCAAACTGTGGACATTGTTCCATTTCATTACAAAAAAAGTAGGGCACATTTTACATTCATCATCTTCAAAGACACTATGAACGATGGTAGTGCTTCTTGCTAATGGCAACATGTGTCCATGTCCTCCAATCAATGTGCAGTATATCTACTTCTATGTAAATGGGAGGCAGGGATGCCAATCTGTTTGCATGTTCAATGATTGGTTAATGCAGTCAGCCTATGTTGGAATTTCTGAAAATAGACCCATACATTCACAAAGTTTACATTTTCCTGATAGCTATTAGAATATTTAGCCAACATACTTAAATAGAGAATACATATTTAATGACCTACCTTGATGAAATTCTCCAACATGTAATTCACAGTGACCCAGCCATAGGCCCCCTCTTCTTGACCACTCAAAATAGTGGCCCCACGAAATTTGAATGGATACGCTTTCATTATGGCTTTCACTTCCTTCAGGATCTCATCTGACTCTGTGTTGTTGGTCAAGCTTGGGGACACAGACATGGGCGATTACATGGGACTGTCTAGACATAATTATAATTACAATGAATTTGACCAGATTTATCAACAGTCATATCAGATTGTCATATACAATCTCATCAAGCAATTCATTCTCATTCCATGTCACTCACTTCAGAAGCCTCATGCCTGCCGTTGCCCCTAGGTACAAGGGACTCAGATGGTGTCTGGATTTTGGAATGACCTGCTTGGCTTGGGTGAGGCACGCCTCCAGACTCCGACCTGCCTCCCCACGTTTCCCGGCATAGCTGGATATTCCGCCTCCTGAGGGTTGTCACAGGGAACAAACTGTGAGTACCCAGAGGGTATTGAGACATCCGGACATTCTGCTTTTGTCCGGAAATATTACTGGCCTGTGGCTATGGAATCCATAGAAACACACAACAACAGAATAAGTATTTGAGGAACAGCAACAGAGTGCACAAGGCGTTCATCAGTGAAAAGTAGGAACTGGGGTATCAAAAACTGGTGTTACCCAAAGCTGAACTCTGAATAACTTCTCTAAGAGTGAGGTTATAGTTACTTTCTGCAGAAAAGCATCACTTCCCCAGTAACACTGTTGAAAACATTTGTCTCCTGAAATGATATTGCATTTCACAATCTTTTTATGCATCACATTTTTCATAATTTCCCAAGTTTAAGTTTCAGAAAATGTGTGCTGCTTCGACCTTGGACGTGACACTCGTCGTGTTGGGTTACGATGCCGGTATCATTCTGCTTGTCGGCAGGCCACTTGTAGACGTACATGGCTGTGTGGGAGGAGCCTGCATCCAGGACAATTCCATACTGAACAGAACAAGAGAAACTGGTTAAGCCTTCTGGACAACAACATAATCAAATCACTTCAAGCTCAAGTGAAATGATAAGTAGTTGCAAATGTGGGTGGCGTCCGACAAGACCTCAAATGACAGTGCACATGTACCCTGTGCAAAGGGGTTGTGCACTGTAGCTAAATGCATTCAAGCAGGGTGGCTTATGACACTATCAGAAAGTAACAAATGTCTGGGAGTAAGAGATCAAATAACAAAGACAACATAAGATGAAAAAGAAAGGAAGAGTGAGTGGCATGTTTTGCATTTGCCCATTCTTTTTCCTTTTGTATTGCCACCTCTCATGTCTTTCCCCGTGGTTGGTTTGTGTTTGACTTAGGGGCATGTCAAGACAACCACTCCAGAAGAGAAGAGCGTGTGGTACTTCATTACAGGCATGATATTATAGGCTTACATGTTTGAACAGTGGTCACTGAAAATGTCAAGACAAAATGTCATTATAGCACAACCTCAGGAATACACCCAGTGTAAACCTGTTCATGTAAAGGCAAGTCTCTTCTGTTTTCATATAGTGCTCTTTATTGCCCATTCAGCCTCATGTTCTCAATTCCACAATAACTTTATTACATGCAAAGCCTGAGAAGTAGGTTACACCAATATGCTATTGTTTGCCTTCTGTTCGAAACAGCATTCATCTCTGTCAGGGTGTGGAGAGATTCATTTTTAATTCACCTTAGGTCCATGTATGTTTCAGCAGTTTTTAAGTCAGACTTGGTTTTCAAATTATAGGGAGAGGCCAAGCTTTGCATGACAGTTTGCATGGAGCTTTGAGCTTACTATGGTCCAGTTGCTATGGCCTCGAAGACTCTCACCTTCACCTGTTCTAAAACAGATCACATTTACATACAATTTATACTCAAACATAAGGGAATGAATGCAACGCAAACTGTCAATGAAACCCTTAAATATAGAGAGAACGCCAGTTACTGTTGTTATTGTCATAGTCATTCAACTGGCTATTTAATACACCTCCGGATGAAGCATTTATGTAGTTTGAGAACTCTCACTTTCAGACATTCATTCTTCTTAAATGTTGTGCTATTAAATGTCAGTAGTAGACATAGCACACATGTTAATTTACTTCCATGATTTATTTTTGCATAATTCTGATTGTTTGTTTTTCTTATGCTAACGAATAAGCGGGCAGCATTTGATTCGTTTCAGCTATTTGTCTTGGTTTCCTCTAATCAACGTAAATTATATTACAAATATCTCTTTTGAAAGATCACTGCTACAAAAAAATCTCTAAAACCAGTCTGTCTGTATAATTTACCTCGCCTCAAAGATTCACAGGTCAAATGGTTAGTGACATAACCTACACCATTGCTTTCTATTGACAACAGAAATACACCGGTACATCATGGTTAAGTTCCGTCAGGGAGTAGGAAAGTCACAACATTTCAGAACAGTCTGAGCATTTTTGTTCAAGGCACAAATTTTATAATCTACGTTGGCTTTCAGATAGAATTGCAATTGTCATTAGATTGCAAAAACAAATAGAATTTACCATATAATCCGGTGGTATCCGTACATTGTCCGTAGAGAGGGCGAGCAGCAGAATACCTACAATGCCAAAGATCAGAAGCACAACCGGGGCAATGATGTGACACCGCTGGTTGGTCATGTTGCGCTTTGATGCGGCACAAGTGGAAGCCTCATGTGGTCGAAGGCGAGTGGAAATGTGGAAGATAAGGGACCAGCCCAGGGAGAACAGATCATAAAGTGGGCATGGCCGGATCTGATAATCAGTTACTTCAACGATGCCCTGCGAGTCATTTGTTATGACACGAAAGGGTCTCAAAGTGAAGCTACGGTTCCAACATATGCTACTGTTCAGAAACTGTCTGTTTGATGAAGTTTGCACCAGATCTATAACCTAGTGGGAAAATAAGTATTATTCTAGGCTGCTGAATGGCAATGTTGTTAGGAGCTGTAGAAATTAATCCAACATGGAAATTAGATTAAATCGTAGGTTTCTCTAACACTGGAGAGCAAATTAATGGTGTTTTTGATACAAGTCAAACGAATCTATGTGCGGTGTTCATATGGTTACTTATACCTTTACTGTATGTAATAAAAAAGAGGACTTAGATAGATAGATACTTTATTGTCCTATGGATAAAACTCTACAAAGAAAGACCCGTCAACATATATGGGCACCAACACAAGCAGACAGAGACATTACAGAGTCAAAGGACGAAGAACAATTCATAACAATCTGCCTACCACATGCTAAGATCTTATTCTTTACAATCAGCTATGGTAAATTCCCATATATAACTAAAAACGTACAATTTGTTGTTGCACAAGAATAGAAGATGAAATAGTTAAGAGGTTTTAAAAAGGACTTGGAAATGTGGATGAAGTAAGTTGAATGCCTTAACACTGTCGTCAGTCCATATCCCTTGTCCGGGATATTTAATTTTTTGTAGGGTATGTTTACATTTGATTTAAATTTACCTTTTTTTTTTTACTACATTCCTTTTACTTACATGATATTATTACTGAGGTCATCTAGAATGTATAATTAGATATTCCATTTGTTTTTAGTTAAGGGAAATGTACAAAAACATCAAGGCATGTCAGACAACTTAGAAAAGTCTAAAAGGCATTGGCTTACACAAGTGTCAAAGGGAGACAGTGCTTTTCTTGCTGTTAATTAGATTAAGAGATCTGATCAAGAACCCAGACATTCAATGATAAAGATCTTTTTATTTGCAATTGGTCTTGTGTTTTCAAGAGATACATGAGATAGAAGAAGAATGAGTAGATATTCTCTACAACTTGTACATTTACTTCCAGAGTAAAGAAAAGAAACACACTTTAATCAGTCCAGAAGGAATTTAACTGGCTAAGTACCACCCCATTAATGCCTCAAAATAAAATGGCATGATAGCCAAAGCCCTGAAGCAAAGGAATGGCTGATTACCCTCCATGTCCATCAACTCATTCCATCTGCTGTGGCACTGCCCTTGAAGAAGTCAAACACTGGGAACACTGAGCCGTCCTCCTGGCCCTGACAGATGTGTGTGACGAACAGGCACTGATAGCTCCAGAAGAGCAGGAGGATCATGATAGTCAGGCCAAGGAGGATAAGGATGGAAAGCAGGAAACAGTATTTGGCCATGTGAAGGTAATGGGACAGCATCGTATGTGTAAAATGTGTTTCCAGAGCGTTCTTGTCATGCGATGGTTCGATGACTGATTTGGAGATCTGTCTGTCTGTTGAGAGATCCAAAGGTTCAGAGACTTGATAAGCCTACTCTATTGCTTAGACAGTTAATCTGAACAAAAATAAAAATAGAATTTAGCAGCCTACATTATATATAGTGTATAGTATACATTAAGTACTGTATATGTTTTTGATAAATGTTATTGAATAGATGTCCTCTCAAACTCTATAGCTACCCAAAGCTCACAAAGTGATACATTCAACCATCCTGAGTGTCTTAGGGATGTGCCCTTTGGCTGAAAATAGATTTGTCGTCCGAGTAACAGCTAAAAGCTAAAACCACTTTAGTGTTACTGTGACAACAGGACGACACTGAGGGTGACCCATTGCCATGGTGTTTGCATGAGAGCCCTCGGTTTCATCATCAAATCTTTGAAAACCAAATCCGTAATAAAATGTTATCTTAAACATCCCCTTTCAAAATACTACCATAGGATGACTTACCTTCAATTCTGAACTCTCTGCAGGCCACTGGTTGGTTATTTCAAGAAGTGTAAAATACAGGGAATGTTTCATACAAGCGAAAGGGTAAGAGATCTGCACATTCACGGTCCTCGGCAATCAGTATTTGGATTACATCCCCTTCAGAGGTCAAGACTGACAGATTCAGTACTGCCCCTTCCTGAGAGATATGGCTTGTACTGGGTGTCATCGCTATTAAAAAAAATAATAATAATAATTATAGTTGAACAGCATATTGTAGGTTTTATTCTGGAAACACTGCAGAATGTTTTGGAAATACATGTTAAGGAGCAGCTAAAGTACCAAAAGCACTTGAGTTTGTCATAAATGTTAGAAAATGTCTTATGAATGTAGTAAGGCAGTCCATACTATATTAAGATGGCAGATACAGTTGAAGTAGCACATCTGAACACATCTTAAGAACAACTCTGACCCCCGACGCATGTGGCAAGGCATCCAGGCCATAACAGACTACAAACCCACTAGCACCACCCCCCAAAACAGTGCTGCCTCCTTCCCTGACGAGCTAAACAGCTTTTATGCACGCTTTGACAGGGACAACCAGGAGGCTGCCATCAAGGCTGTGGTCACTTCAGACCACCAACCCCTAACACTCTCCTCCACCGACGTGTGTGCTGCACTGAGCAGGATAAATGCACGCAAGGCCGCTGACCCTGATGGCATCCCCGGACGCGTGCTCAGGGCCTGTGCTGGGCAGCTAGCTGAGGTCTTGACTGACATTTTCAACCTGTCTCTGGCCCAAGCTACTGTCCCCGCGTGCTTTAAAAATACCTCCATCGTGCCGGTGCCAAAACACTCCACTGCAGTGAGCCTAAATGACTTCCGCCCTGTTGCACTGACCCCCACCATCATGAAGTGCTTCGAGAGGATGGTCCTGGCTCACCTCAAAAGCTGCTTACCACCCACACTGGACCCCTTCCAATTCGCCTACCGTAAGAATAGGAGCACGGAGGATGCCATCTCCACGGCATTACACTCCGCCCTTTCTCACCTGGACAATAAAAACAGCTATGTGAGGATGCTGTTCATTGACTTCAGTTCAGCCTTTAACACTGTCATCCCCTCCAAACTGATCATGAAACTCAGTCACCTGGGTATCAACCCTTCCCTCTGTAACTGGTTACTGGACTTTCTAACCAACAGACCCCAGTCTGTTAGGTTAGAGAACCACACCTCCTCAACCCTCACCCTGAACACAGGCGTGCCACAGGGCTGCGTGCTAAGTCCTCTTCTCTACTCCCTCTTCACCCACGACTGCATACCTGTACATGGTTCCAACACCATTGTCAAGTTTGCAGACGATACAACGGTGATTGGCCTCATCAGCGACAACGATGAGTCGGCCTACAGAGAAGAGGTCCAGCACCTGGCGCTGTGGTGCGCTGACAACAACCTGGCCCTCAACACCATGAAGACCCTTAACACCTCATCAATAGTCAAGAAGGCACACCAGCGTCTCTTTTTCCTGAGGAGACTGAAGAAGGCCCATCTGTCTCCTCAGATTCTGGAGAATTTCTACCGCTGTACCATTGAGAGCATTCTCACTAACTGCATCTCAACATGGTATAGCAGCTGCTCTGTCGCCGACCGAAAAAGACTGCAGAGGGTGGTGAAAACTGCCCAACGCATCACCGGTTCCACTCTTCCCACCATTGAGGCTGTCCAGAGCAAGAGATGTCTGCGGAGGGCGCGCAGCATCACCAAGGACAGCTCACACCCCAGCCACAGAC
This sequence comes from Sprattus sprattus, assembly GCF_963457725.1. Taxonomy (NCBI): domain Eukaryota; kingdom Metazoa; phylum Chordata; class Actinopteri; order Clupeiformes; family Clupeidae; genus Sprattus; species Sprattus sprattus. Next base: position 17,648,363 of record NC_137913.1, on the reverse strand, counting down.
TGTTTGCTCTCCTCCCCTCTGGGAGGCGCTACAGGGTCCTCCGTTCCCGTACGAGCAGGTTCAAGAACAGCTTCATCCCTGTGGCTGTCAGCCTACTGAACTCTGCTCCACGGGGATAGCCCCCCTCCACACCCCACCCCCCTCCTGTGACTGTACCTCCCACCTCCCCCCCTGGCTGACTGCCACACACCTTCTCCAGCCACAAATCATTTGCACTGTCATTTTTCATACCTAACTCTTACTGTATATATCTTATTTATTCAATTATTCCACTTTACATTTGCACATACTCTGCACTTTTATTTCTATTTGCACTTCTGGTTAGATGCTAAACTGCATTTCGTTGTCTCAGTACCTGTACTCTGTACAATGACAATAAAGTTGAATCTAATCTAATCTAATCTGTACATTTGAAGATGCCTGTAAAAAATATAGCATGGGTTCTCGTACCATTCTCATTTTACAGAAATTATATTACGTTCTACTGGAAATCAATTGATTTTAATTAATGAAAGCGTAACTGTGACTCAAGGTATACCAACAAATGAACTTGAATTACTATAAATAGATGACAAAAGGTTCTCCTCTTTTCTTTCCAGTGTTTGCTTTTCTGCTTAGTGTGAAAATCCACAACACTAACTCAGAAACAAACACTTTCAGGATGACTGGTGTTTTGATTTCCCTTCACTGGCTGACCCAAACTTGTGGCCTGGAGCATGCTGGCTGTAAACAGAAGCACACGAATTAGCTTAGTGGCAAAAGCTTTAATTTAATTCCATGTAGCCTACGTGGTTTAGTGACTTACCTGGGTAAATTAACTCAGAGTAAGTGGTAGCATAATATTTTCCTAACTAAATTGAACGGGTAGACTTTTTTGAAGAACAATGACAATACTTATCATCTCAAACCCATCACCAAATACAGCTTTTCGTGAAAACGGATCATATGGGCCTACAAATAAGATAGGCTAGGTAGGTCAACCAAACAAAGTTCAGGTCGCATACTTAAAAAGTAATTGGGAAATTAATTGAAAGTAATCACAAATTATGTTACAGATAATGTAACATTAATCAATTCTTAAACGAAATGTGAAACGGATTCACATTATTTTTCTTTGCTGGGCATTTAGTACAAACCAGTGTGACCTCAACAGTATGGCGCTCGTATCTGTCCTATGACGACGAAGTTCAAAGGTGAAGTATTTCGCGGGAGATGTCAATGTTGCAGAAACATTGCATGTAGGGTCCTGCTAAATTGTCTTGGAATTTCATTTTATGTAAAGTTACATACTCCAGGTTCAGTCAGTCATCCAAAATAGCTGAGGTAAGAGCGCACATCTTCATTATTCGCTGAATAAGTAGTCCAGGCAGCCAGTATGGCATGTAGACGAAGTGCGATTCACATTGGACTTGTTCGCCAGCTAGGTTAGCTAATGGTAGTCTAAACAGCTAACAACCTAAGTCAAAGTATTCCAGTCAGGTAGCGTAGATGTCACCAAAATGACTACCAACTAGCTTTATTGAATTAATATATGTATTAGCTATCGGGGCTTCGGAGTGGGTCCTTTGTCCAAACAGCTTGTATAAAATGAAAGTAAACACATTCGCTAACCTTAGCTAGCTGCACAGTATATGCAAATGCATTAACGTTACCGGAGTTGTTTATAATGAAGGAAACTTAACATGAATACAATGGTGCACTTTGGTCATTCAGTTTAACAGACTTTGCCTATCGTGAGTGTCGTTATGCTAGCTGTCATATGTATTGGCAAACTTCCTAATCTGTGTATTTGAAGTTCACATTGCGATGTACGTACCCGCAGGTATTGCCATGTTCTCCGACATAATTGAGCATAAAGAGCCTACACTGCTCCAGCCGCCCGGTTCGGAGCAGCCCGTGTTTCAGCGGGAGCAGCTGCCATACGAAGGCTGCTCGGAGCGCTTCCGACTTGGTGAGCGAAGCTTCAGTCGACAGTACGCGCACATATACGCCACTCGTCTCATGCAGATGAGAGACGTCCTTGTCAAAAGAGCCAAGCAAAAGTGGGGTAAGAGACTTATATCGCTGTCAAGCTTTTATTTTAAGGTGATAACTGTCAATGTTTCCTGTTTCCTATTATCTCTTCGTCCTTACAGTGCTATCGGTGACATTAGTATTGTCACTGTCATTGTGGGCATCCTTTTGGAAGAGTAAAAATGTTGTTTTGATACTCTGCTGGATAGTAATATAACATCCACTGTAGTTGTTACTGCAGGTGTTGTGAAAAGACTCCTCTTCTCTCCTCATACAAAGCCAAAGGCCAACCAGTGGTGCTTTGTTTGACATTTAGCGCTTTCCTCATAATGCCTTGGTTTCTGCTTATTTAGAAGATGCAAACTTGTGGGGCAGAATTGAACCAGAGCCATGTGTTTCTGCAGGACAGTCTGTGCTCTTGCGGAAGTTATGCGACCTGCAAATGGGTGAACACTGTGTTATTGTGGGCACCATCTTTAAACACATGGAACTACAGCCGTCCATCCTAAAGGAAATCAGTGAGGAGGTGAGAATGTAATCACTCTCTTTTCACCTTTTCCCCCTGTAAAGGGATTCCATGGGAATCCACCCCCACCCCAGCACGATCTGCTTCCCATCTTCCATTTTCATATGTCTATGTGTTTACTTGCCTGAACTGATCAGTGGTGTCCTTGATTAGCTGATTTAACTAACCAGAAGCAGGTGTGCTTAGAGCTTGGAACCTGTCCTGAAAACCCTGACCTACAGCAGTCATTAGTCACTTACCAATCACCTACCAAGTTTTCAACGTAAGATGACTTGATCTTAACTGGAATCATATCCTGGTTGTTGGTTGAATGGTGATGGGAAAATTCACCAACCTACACTTGTCTTCCACTGAGATAATGAAACCCCCTCCAGTTTAGTGTCAACCAATAGAAGTTCAGCCTCATGGAAGAGCACTTGATGTCCTATGCTTGTGAGGGCCCTAAATCCCCTCTTTTCTCCTGTTAGCACAACCTCTTACCCCAGCCACCTCGTACCAGATATATCAGCCAGTCAGACGAACTCATCCTGGAGGACGAGCTGCAGCGAATCAAACTAGAGGGAAACATTGACGTTGCCAAGTTTGTCACAGGTAGGGTTGCCATGTAACTGGAGTTATTGTCTTACCTGAGAGAGACCGGCGTTTTTTGCTCAACAATGTCGTAACCATTTTGCGCTGCGCCCATTATTTTGGGTATTGCTCCTGCTGTTTTTCTAAAGGGAGTGTGATTGCCATCATCGGTGCAGAGAAGAACGATGGGAAGTTTACTGTTGAGGACTTCTGCACAGCAGATATGCCTGCCCAGACACCCAGAAAGACCCCAGAGTCAGATAGGTGAGTGCCTTTGCAAATCAGTATACTGTCATTCATTTTCTATACAGATGACCTGTATAAAGTGTAGTTTTGAAAATATGTTGTATATAAAATATTAAAGGAATACATAAGTATAAGAGTGTATATATAGACACCCCCTGATCATGTTCTCTTGGCCCTGACAGGTTTGTTTTGCTTGCTTCTGGACTTGGGCTTGGTGGCACCGGTGCAGACAGCATGCTAGGTCTACAGCTGCTGGTTGACATGGTAACGGGACACTTGGGTGACGAGGGAGAGCAGAGTGGAGCGGCATCCATCTCGAGGGTTCTGCTGGCTGGGAACCTGCTGAGCCAAAGTACTCAGGATAAGGACGCCACCACCAAGGTGAGGCTAGTGGAGTGGTGACAGCAAGGCGTACTGGGGGTATGTTTTGGTGGGACATATGACTGAAGACTAGAGGCATTTCAAGCAAAACGACTATTTGATAATCACTGGGAACTGTTTGACTACTATTTGTAATCAGATGTCAGTTCAGCTTGGCTGGCTTAATGGCTTTGTTCACTAGCACCTGAAGATGCATTTTGGTCTCCTGTTGCTGTTCTCAATCAAATTTGTTATAACTGTTTTAACCTAATTTAGCTTGTTTAGGCTAAGTGTCACTTGACGATGTGGACTAACTCAAATATCTCTCCATGCTAGTGAGCTAGCTGGCTGGCTAATAAGCCAAGTAAAGTAGCTGCAGGAATGTTTTTTTTGCACTCCTGAGTGAAGTGAAGTGATTCATGACAGATTGATGTGATGTGTCACAATTTTCAAGTTTCAAATGGGTGGGTGAGAGTAACTGGGTGACATTATGCTGGACTTATTGGCGCAGATGGTCTGTCGATGGGAATTTTATAAACAACAGTGTCCCTTTTGGTTTGGAAACAGAGGATCCATAAGCTGATGTCCCTGAAACATAATCCTGTTTCGTTTACTTGTTCTCCTTTCCTAGGCCAAGTACCTGACTAAGAAGACACAGGCAGGCAGTGTGGACGCCATCAGACTGTTCGATGAGCTATTGGTTCAGCTGGTGGTACGAAAGAAACTAATTAAGTGCATGGCTGATCTGCCCTGCAAGAACATGTCTTATTATGCTAAAAGGAGAAGGAACAGCCTAATTATTAAGGTTTTTTCAAGGTGGAAATGAATACAAAAATAGAAATACTTTTGACTTACCATAGCAATGTGACATTGAAGGTGCATACGATTTATATTTTCCTCTACTCTGTTTATTCTTTTGAACTGGTTTTGGTTGTTGATGTACGTGTCCATTATTTCCCTGTTTTTAGGCCTCCGTACCTGTCGATGTCATGCCAGGCCAGTATGACCCCACTAACTACACGTTGCCACAGCAACCTCTGCACCGCTGCATGTTCCCCCTCTCTACTCCCTACCCAACCCTGCAGCTGGTCAGCAACCCCTATCAGGCCTGTGTGGATGGCGTTCGGTAAGTGCTACCAGTGCCTGCTTTCAATGTTTGAAACACCCCACATGTTTTCTTCTCATTCAAGGCAACCTTGAGTGTTGTGAATGTAGATGTGATAAGTTAGTGATGGTGTGAGGGCTCAGCCAGCTGCTCTGGTTTGCTTTCAGTGTTGTTTTGTTTTGCGACTGGACACACAAGATGAACAGTCTTGTGCATATCACAGTCTCATCCAGCTTTTAATAGAAGTGGCGCACAATTCTATTACCAGTATGAAACCGATAACGTTTGGAATGGTAATGAAATCCCCCCTCCCCTCGGCCGACTCCTCAGGTTCCTGGGTTCCGCTGGTCAGAACGTGAGTGACATCGCAAAGTATAGCAGCATGGACAATCACCTGGAGATCCTGGAAACCACACTCCGTCTGCGTCACCTAGCCCCCACTGCTCCCGATACACTTGGTAAGAACACACAAAAACACACACACACACACACACACACACACACACACACACACACATACATAGACATATGCATCTACTCAGATCTTTCATGTAGCTGTATTACGTTTTCACAAAGCTTAGTAGTGTTTCAGTTATTACAACAGAAACATTTTCAATAACCTTCAAATGATATGACGTCTTAATGAGGCTTGTATGCTGCAAACATCTTTGTAAACTTGCCAATGATCATATTTTATAAACTGTAGAGCAGTAGTTATAATTATCTTTGACTGCATATAGTGTGGCAGAACAATGCAAGTATCTACAACGTGTCCTGCTCAGTCCTCTTCATCCATCGCTCTCCCCTTCCACTGTCCTCAGGCTGTTATCCGTTCTATCAGAGTGATCCCTTCATCCTGGAGGAGTGCCCTCATGTTTACTTCACTGGAAGTGCTCCCTGTTACGAGTCCAAGCTCATCAAAGGTAGGTGCAGGTCTCCAGTTCACCATTTGGGCATAGACACGCATCCTTTATGGAACAACCAAGGGGCTCATTTAGCTCATGTTAGGTTTGCCCTCTTGTGCAGTTCACTGCTTGTTGTGTCTGGCTTTATGAACCATGCATTTCCTAGCAACTCAGGGTACTGTATGTTTTAGGTATTGCTTTGTTATTTGTTTGTAAATATTGTAATACTTTTATTTAAAACCATCTTTCCCTCTCTTTCTTTCTTTATCTTCTCTCTGTAGGACCTGAGGGGCAAGAAGTCCTCTTGTTGGCCATCCCAGAATTCAGCAGCACACAGACAGCCTGCCTTGTCAACCTGCGCACCCTGGAGTGTGAGCCAATCAGCTTTTCCTCTTTCACTGATGAAGATGAAGAATCTGAAATGAATATCAGCCACTGAAGCACCGTAGTTGTATTTATTGTCCATCACAAAGGCTTGAGTCTATGATTGGTTTAAAGGATCTCAACTTATACTTTCCAATACCAAGGCATAACCTGTCTCTTGACATTAATCCTTGAAGGAAGGATATGGAAAATCAGGTTTCGTTGGATTTTTTCGTTGGTAATTTGACCTGTGGTCTAGTCGCAAACAACTGTTGCAATTATGCTGGCTATGGAATTTCCCTGCTATGTTGTAGTCACCTTTTTGATTTGTTTTTTCTCCCTCCCCCCCATGTGAGCAATGATTTCGGTATCGAAATCTCCCCATATGAAAACGTTTCAATCACTTTGTGTGAATTGTGTTCTGTTACAGTGGTCAACTATCACCTGTCGTAAAACAAAACTAGCATTTTATTAAAGAATGGGCTGTGTTCATGATGACAGATCATTTGAGACCTTGAAATGGATCAGCTGTAGATCTTTGTGGGTTATGATGGATTATTATTGCATTTAGCCTACAGTGACATGACAGAAGACGATAGCACTATGTAAACAAGCCTTTATTAGCTGGAAAATAAAGTCCTTGACCTCAGCTAGACATTGAGAATCTTTCTGAATTGTTCAGTGCAACCCCTCAGTGGGATCTGGAGCAGTTGCCTCTGAGGGTGAGAAGTGTATAATGTAAATAAAAACATTTTTTGTAACGATATGACTAGAAGTGTTTGACATCTCTTTGTGCTCCTTGCATTTCTGTCTTACATTGCTTTATATTACACACTCTACCTTGTCATTACAAAAAATGTTTTTTTTTTTTTTTTTTAAAGTCATTAAGCATCTTTTTTTGACAAGCCCAACATTGCAAGCATTTCCCATTCCATCTCTGTTCCTGGGTTTGGAGTTTGTATCCCCTCAAAGCTTCAGACAATGAAACCGTTTCTCTGCAGTTGTCAACCAAATAGTCAATATAACAAAAACATGACAAATTCACATATCTTTCTAGATCTTCATTCTAGTACCATCCATCTATTACGATATGTGCCTTGTGTAATGCAAATTGAAACGTAGGTGTGAGATGTGTCAGTGGGGTGCTATTGTGTTGTGTCTTACAATACAAGGCTCAATCTCCATGTGTCTACCTATGATGCTGGAGTTGACAAAGACTGAAGACAAACTGACAGGTGATAGAGGAACACTAGACCTAGTTTGTCCTCTGAAGAGATGAACAGAAAGAATAGTTGTAACAAAACAGCTTTATAGATGTTATTTTGAAATGCACCTAAATGCTTTCAGAAGACAAGATGGTTCCTGTTTACCCCTTTTGATAATAACTGGGGTGCCAATTTAGCAATTTAGTTGATGTGACCCTGGTCCTAAGTCTGAATTTTTAGTTATTTAATTCCATGGAAGCGTCCCATTTTTTTTAATAGTCAACATTGTAGTTGTAGTCCTCCACCCCCAGGTTATAATTAGTGGGTTGAGTGTTGTCCTCGAGCCAGGAGTAGTCCCAGGTTGTTGTAGGAGGCTGTGTGGTTGTGGTAGTTGTGGTGGTGGTTGTGGTTGGGTTGGTGGTCGACATTAGGCCCCGAAGCCTCTGCTGACGAAGGAAGCGCAGCTTTTTTAACCGGCGTAAACGGTTGGCTCTGATGCTGCCAGACGCTGGTCGATTGTTCTCCGAGCCCACTTCTGTCACGGTCTGTCTGCTGCTGCCGTATCTGTTACCGTATCGGTTTCCATTGCCATTGTCTAGGACGCGAATGGGCTTGTTGCCATGTAAGGCCATGATCTGCTTGATGCGGTCCCAGTTTGACTTGCTGAGGTCAAAGTTGCATAGGGTGGCACCAGGGTCGAAGCCCACCACGCACATCTTGGCGAGCGGGGCGTAGCCCTCTGCTCGCACGGTGACACGGTATTCTCCCGGATTCAGCATGCGCCAAAAATCCCCGGAATCCGCTGGGAGAGGAAAAAGAGAAGGAAATACCAGAAGGAGAACAGAAATGAGCGTACACACACAGGGGAGAGGAGATGAGAGGGGATGGGGAAGAGAAAAATTGTAAGAGTAGTCAGTCAGTCAACTCTTACAAGCTGACTGACTTTTTAAATGAGTTGGAATCGGTTTCAAAGGTGGTACATCCAATTCAAAGCAACATAGATCTGTGCAGCCTCTGTCAAACTCATTTTCACCAATATCAGCATCAGCATTATGGTTGCCCTCAAAGGGCCGGTTGTAACTGTAAGACCAGAGGTGTCAAACTCATTTTTGGCCACATCAGCATTATGGTTCCCCTAAAAAGGCCAGTTGTAACTGTAAGACCAGAGGTGTCAGATTCATTTTCACCCTGGGCAACATCAGCATTATAGTTGCCCTCAAAGGGCCGGTTATAACATTAAGACTGTATAAATGTAACTACTCCTTACCATATTGTTAAATAACTCTCTCTGCATTTAATAATTGTTTATTCAAGTGTAAACATATTGTACATGCATTTATATACATTTATAAATATATAAGTAAGCACATTCTCTGTTATTATAACATAAATTCTTTTGATTTAGGGTTAAGAAACCTGCATGACTCTATCAAAGATCAAACTTTTAAAGTGAATTACAAAGACAAATATGAAACAGAAGTTATTACATTAACTTTGTTCAAAGCTTTTTTTGTCTATGGAACAACAAATAATTGTGAGCTGTAAAGAACATGTGTGACAGATGTGGCATTTTGCAAAAACAAATGGCTGCAGACAGCCTTGCAGAGGACATACAACCAACTAATGAGAGGTTTTGATTAGAGTAAACACTTGGCTGTAAACACACTTGATTACATTGTCTGTGCTTTCATCAACAGCTAATGAAAAAGCCACATAACTGCTTGCCTCTATGGCTAGTTGTGTTGTTAGATTGCCTGCTAAGTCCTTAACTTAGTCTGCATTAGTGTTTCTTTGCAAACTGAATTTTTTTAAAAGTCTGTATCTGGTCCGGGCACACCTGCTCACATACATTTAGCATGCACTGCTTCAAAAAAGCACCCTCTTAAAAAAGACTTTTCGGCCGCGGGCCTTGAGTTTGACACATGTGCTTTAGTCAGATAAGAGGCACTTAACTCACCTGTCCTCATGTCATGATTTACACCTTCTACAGAAACAGTGGCATTCGATATGGGGTTCCCCTCCTTGTCCTTCACCACACCCCTTATTCCACGGTGCACCTAAAAGAGATCAATGTTTAGAAGTGACACTCGTCCCTACATACTTCACGTTCCCTTTCCTTATTATTCTTTTTCATATATAGCCTGCCTCCAGTTCTAGAAAAAAATCCACTTATACACCTTAATTACAATTTTACAATACTTTGAAAATATAGTGCACAAATCAATTTTATTAACACATTTCCCGCCATATGTCCCGTTCTGTCCTGGAACCTCACCTGGTCCATGAAGGTGAGGAGTGCCTCTTTGTTGTTCTCCCACTCTGGGCGCAGCTCACTCTGATGGGGGAATTTGTCACAGCCCAGGAAGATGGACAGCTCAAAGCAGTTGGTGTGAAGGTAGCTGAAGTCATTCATGCCTAAAGAAGACAAATATGTATGATTGTTTATCTTTTTTTTTCCTAGAAAAAAATCACTGGCAGGCATTACACTCGTTGCAGTCTGGCGTCAATATGAAATGGAATTGGCCACTAGAGGGCAGCCTCTATCCAGTAACTGAATAGTGTCCATTCCAAGAAAGTCAGTAGTTTGCTGTATTCACCCAGTTGTTTCCTGGGGAAAAATCTAAGGCTGAATAAATATATCTTAATGAGATTTTTACAGCACTTTTGCTCTATTGGTGCATTACTCACTTCCTGTTACAGGCCTCCATTTGGCACGGTTCACGATGCCCAGCCCTCCCGTGGGATCATCACCATGGCAACCGCCATTAAAGGTCTGTGTCATGCCACGGTGGGTTGAGGCATAGGAGACGGACAGCCAGCGGAAGAGCGACTGGTCCGCCATGGTCCGGATCTCATCCTCTGCCTCGGCCTCTCCTCCTCCATGCCTCTCTCCCTCGCCCTCGCCCTCCCCTCCATGCCCTCTCTCGTGATAACCCTCCTGGTAGCCCTCGGGCTCGCTCTCCTGACGGTACCCATAGCCCTCATGGTGGTAGCCATAGCTCTCAGGGTTGTAGCCGTGGTTCTCCTCATGGTTATAGCCTCTCTCCTCGTGTTCATAGCCTCTCTCCTCGTGGCGGTAGCCTCTCTCCTCTTGACGGTAGCCTCTCTCCTCGTGACGGTAGCCGTAGGATCCCTGGCGGTAGTCGTCAGGTTGCTCGTGGTAGCCAATGTGTTCCCAGCGTCTGTCGACATCATCATCTTCGTACTGCCTCTTGCGGCGGACCGATCGCCGGGTCCTCTTGTTGCGGTCCTCTCCCTCTTTGGTCAGGCGGTGCATGTCAAAGGGGTACGCCACAAGCCTCTCGCCCCCCTGCAGGTTGGCCCCCAGCACAAAGGGGTGGTCCTCCATCCAGGAAATGATGGCTCTGGTTTCTGGACCAATCTGAAATAAAACATTTTTACACAACTAATTTGGGTGGAAATCGATACACATGGGAAGCGCTTGAAGAGCCATGAAGAGATTAGTGACACAATCTGTACACCAAGCTGGCAACACTGTGAGCAACCATCAGGTCCACTCCTGCTGGATGCTTGTAAGGTCAGTCACAGACGTCACTGTATATAATGCTACATGCATTCCAAATCAAAACCAAAACCAGGAGTTGTCACTCCTTTAGTCAGACCAAACGTCTTCACAGGTAACAGTGTTCATTTCACATATATATCATTTGTCATGTTCTCAGCTATTTTCTAACCATTCCATTATCTCCCAGGAAGCCCTCTGGAATGGGCACGTGGTGATTTGGCATCACTTTGGGCACCAGTCCCTTGTCCTCTGCATCCCAAAGGATGGTGTTGAGGTCAGGGAAGCTCTGGAAGATGTCGTGGCCCTCCTCAGTCCAGTGGCCCAGCTGCCAGCTGCCCAGCTCAGAACCCTATCGCCAGAGGAATGCAGCGGGAGAGGAATCAAAGCACAACACATTAATAATGGCACTTGGCTTGATCTTGGTGTGAGTTGTTTAATAACCTTATGTTTTTTTTTCGATCCAAAGTCATTTGAAAGAGCTTTCCACAAAATGGTTGCACAAACACTGGTTTCACCTAATAGGAAATGATGGATCTGAACCATGTTTAAGCATTACAAGCGTGAAGATGATAGATAGAGCAGTGCACCATGTTAAAAATGTCTTATTAGTTCTTCAAGGCATTATAAGGAATCATTGGCCATTATAAGGGACTTGATGGAAAAGTTAGGAGTGTGCTTACCTTTTCAAAGGCCTTTACGTGGCCGTCTGGGTTGAGTGAGGGAACGAGGTGAATGCGGATCCCATCCACCTGGCGGCGCACTCTAGGATTTCCATCCTTGTACTCCTTACAGAGGTACTGCATCAGCATGAGAAGCAGCTCCCGCCCCAGCGCCTCGTTACCATGGAGACCTGCTGTGTAGCGGAACTCCGGCTCACCTGCGGCGTGTGAGTAAGTCACAGAACACACAGATATGAACACCGTGGATCACAGCTTCTGTGTGCAATACATCAGTGGCAAGAGATATAATATACAATGTAAGGTCCTCCTAAAAGGCTATTCCCCAAATACTTGTGTTTCTTTGCCAAAGTTTAGTGCTCCATTCCAATGGTATTTCTTTCCATAGCGTTATTTTTACACAAAGTTGAGATTGTGGAATAGCAACCCATACCCCATACAAGATAAAGACTACATAAAGATGCTGTCTGCTTTGGATGTTAATGCAGTAGTTGTTGGGCACACTAATAGCAATGCTAGTCTCCAGGCTACTCCTTTTACCCACCAGTCTCATGCATGCCAGGGTTGTCTGTAATCTCCATGGCATAGATCTCCAGCCCTTTAGAGCTCTTGCCTAGGCTGTATAATCTGGTGATGTTGGGACATTCATCTGTGATGGATTTCATCAGCTGCAAAAATTCAGAGAGGTCATGAACTGAGCCAATGACGTTTAAACATTCAAATTCAAGGCAACCTATATGAACCCCTGAAAAGCAACTGAAACTGAAAAGGCAACTATATCAACCACTGAAAGCAACCTACATGAACCACTAAACCATACAATTCTGTTGGTACCCTCCACCATATGCACACACCTTCTCCATGTCCTGGTAGCTATGGTGGGTGTAATCAAGGTCGTCTCTGGGGGTCACTTCATTCTGACTGTGGTATGTGTTGCCGGGATCTGTGCATTAGGATACAAGAGAGAAAAACACAGTTATCAAAATACCAGAGATGTTATGTACCAAAATACCACTTATTACTTCCAAAGTATATATCAGTGTAACCAGTAGCTAGTGTAACTAGCCTTGAATCCATTTGATCTAGCCTGCTTCCAGATGTGGATTTACCATTAGGTACACCATATTTTGTCCCCAGAAGTTTTAGGCCCCAATAAATTCACAACATAGATCTGTGTGTACACATTTTGGTCAACGATACAATGAAACATCGAACCCAAATAATGTTTAAAGCAATTAATAGGTGTAACTGAATAACTATTGGCTGGCACCCAATGTAGTCCCTATCCTTATCTTTGCAATTGGACCTTAAATAATTAATGCCAAAACTTTAAAGGTCAGCATTCTACCTGGTAGTGGGCAGCCCAAAAACTCCAACCTCATGCAGAGGCTTCCGTTCCAGCTCTGAGGCATGACCCTGATGTAGCGAGCAACCATTGGCTCCACAAACTGTGACATCACTGGAGTCTGTTTATCCGAGTTGGCAAAGAAAAGCTGAAAAGAGAAGGAAGGATCTTAAGGGTTTTCAATCTATATATATTTGTTTTATTACATGGGATATCTTTTAAACCTGGCAACCCACCCATTCAGAGTAACCGTCATTTAGGATCATCCATTCCCTACTGTCATTACTGAAGGCGACGTAGTATGAGGTCACAAAATCATTCCTGTTAAAGAAAGGTGGCATAAAGGTTATCCAACAATTTCTCCAACAAAACAGATATGTTGGAGAATATATTGGCCTTTGATCTATGTGTGTCAAAAAAAGTGAATGCTGAAAGAATGGAATCATGTTCCCAGACTTTGAAGTCACACAACACTTCACACACTTAATTTGCATCTGATATCCAGCATGTGTGAAATGTCCATGACAAGCACGTCAGTGTGCGTGATGGGCCACAGTGTGAAAACACATGACAGGCCTAGTAAATGTTTCTCATAAAACGGGCTACATTCCCAAGACAAATTTGTGTGTGTGTGTGTGTGTGTGTGTGTGTGTGTGTGTGTGTAAGTGTGTGTGTGTGTGTGCGTGCGTGCAGCAGAGAGAAGCGAGTTGTAAAAGCAGTTATGAAGTGTCAAGATAAGTTTGCTCACTCTAAGGGGTCGTCACGGCCCTGGGTGATGACCCCTGTGAACTCGGTCATGGCGCGAGCGTCCAGCTCAATCCAGTGCTGTTTCTCCTCAGAGTTAGCGCACCACGCTCCACCATTCAGATCTTCATCATTGCCAGAGGCCTGAACAAACAGCAACAGGAAGCCCCAAGCAAACTCATTAGTCTCAGATCAGAAGATAAAACGCAATGGTGAAGAATTCTGTGACCAACACAAGTATGTTGGTAATAACAGATGCTATGTCCTACAAAAACAGAAATGATATCAGCATGTTGTTCACATACTGTACATCTACAGATTATATGTGCACTCTGTTTTTGCATATTTGCAATATTTTCCAAATGAAATAACATTTAAAAATGTGCGTGTGATGTGCATGCATGTGTGTGTCTACCTGCATGTTGAGTCGTGACCTGTGCACTCCATTGCGATACTTCGACATGGACGATGCCAGCAGCTGGTCAGTTCCGATACGGTGAGACTCCATACCAAGTGGAGGGCAATCTGGCAAAACGCATGAAAAGATTATGAATCACAAATGTTGCTGATGCTGACAGCATTACCATATGAAGAGTCCATACTGATGACAGACTTGCATTTATATATAAATACTGCAATACTCTTTTGCCTATTTAGAATATATTCAAGAAGTTGTGAAAACACTGTTATATGTTGCAAATAGAACACTTGGCGTCTGCAGTCAGCCTGCAAAAGCAGGGGTTATTTTCAAACCCTCTACAGCAGAAGGTAAGTTAAGAAAATATGTAATGTAATATTGACATAACACTGAAGTCTTTGGAAGACAAAGGCATAGAAAGGTTATTCTGTGTTTAAGAGTACTTCTGCCCCTTCAGGGGATTTTAAAATACCTCAAAATATTCTAAATATTTTGCCATTCGCTCTGCAAACAAAAAGACTTACATATTAGAGTTCAGCCGGTCTGGGATTTACAGTTAATTAAATGGCAAGTCATCATGAGTATTTAGTCCATGACTTAAATGTTTTTGACTTACTTTAAAACATTACTAATTCCAAGCATCTGTCTGAGGAAATCAAGTGAACTCCTCTCTGTTGTTTGGAAATTTCCATTGAGAGGGACCAGCTGTGTTACGGGGACAAAGCTTTGGCAAAGACATCCCTCTCCAACCAATACAAAACAAATTGTGAAATGGTTCTCTTGGAGTCATGGGGCTCAGGATAGAAAGTCTTTGCAGGGCCAATATGCTGGAGTGGCTTGGGCAGGAGATCTGCACAGCATTGTGTCTTCTTTAAGTACATAGTAAGACAAAGCACAACCGATTGTTATACTCACTTTTGGGATCTTTGTAAATGCGTGGCGTCTTCAGCCTCTTCTCTCTCTCCTCCGCCAGTTTCCTCTGTCTCTCTGCCAATGAGACGTTCAGAGATAATGAGCACCACCCCAAAAAGGAATGCTGTGAATGTGCTTCCCCTGAGGTGAATGAGACACACCGAGTGCCCTTTTGTCCACTCAGCAGAGTCCACTTGTTTGTAAACACAGATGTAAACACGGATGTCCATGTGAGTTTAAACAGTACAGCGGGCTGTTCTGGTGCTTGTATTAGTGTTTCTCTGTCAAATCACGGCATCACAATTGGCTCTCTTTCAAGGTGCCTAACTGCTGTTCTAGTTATATGCCCTTCTGACCTCCAGTCTCTTTCATACGAAACTATCCAAAATAAACAACAATATTTCATTTGAAGATAAACCGATATTATGTTTGCGAAGCCTGTTTGAGTTCCTGTTTGCTGATTCAAAGCCAGGGCTGAAGTTTTTATGTAAAAACATGAAATAGATGCCAAATCAAGCAACCTCTTCAAAGGGGCCCCCAAGCATCCCTGAGCTAGACCCAGCTCAAATAGCAAACGCCTCCAAATATCTCTGCTGTATTCATGACTAGCATGACCTAATGTTGATTTGCACTTTACAAAATGTGAGACAGACCACAGTCCACTAAATACTCCCAGTGGTGCATAGTTCTCAATAGCAAGGAGGATTTTATCACACACAAGTACACATTGAGACAATTATTGGCCAACGCAAGACTAATGTTCTGAAAAAGAGAGCCTGATAAAACTGATATATGACTCACGTTCACAGTTTTGGGTCAAGAAAGATACACACACACACACACACACGTACACCACTGTGTTTTGTGAGTGATCCACCGCCCACAAGCTTACAGGACTCTAGATAACTGAACATTCCAGCCCCCTCATGTAAAACTCCCTTCATTTTCACTCCCATAATTCTCTTGTGCTCTATCTTTTCTCCTTCAGGGTCATGTGAAAGCCATCGAGTTCTTCTTCATCTTCATCACTCACTACTCCCAATCATCATCACATTGAGTCATTGGGAAATTACAAATCCCAATTTCGAGGAATTCGGGAGTCAACTTGTGCAGGTATTTCTTTTCCTAACTAACTAACCAAAGAAACCAAACAAACAAGATTTACACCAGCCAAAACACAACCAAGACTAATGGTGGTTCAGAACAAGTACAGAACTTTTCTTGGATTCAAGAATGCATTCACTTTGCTTCAGCACAACATGTTGATGCCAAGTACATTCAGTCATTAACATCCAATATGGGTTGAGACATGACAAATGGAGAGCTAATGTCCAAGTCAGCAGCAACAGCTGAGTTTCCATTTTCACATAGCTTTGGGCTGGAAGTACACTGGATGGGTAAAGAGAAATCAAAGGTTCTCATTTCACACTGGAGAATAAGACTTTAAAAATGACAGCATAGCAATGTTCTCTTTAAAACTCCTCCTATTAAGTTAGACCCATTTTGAAAAAAATGGTAAAATATACGGTTTCTTATTTATTTCAGAACTAAATGAGTTGCTCTATACAGCAAATCACAGTAGGTTTTCAGGGAGGGGGCCTTCAAGGAGTTTGAGGAATGATTTGGTTCTACATGGTTACAGTAAAAACCTTTGCAGGGGGGTCGAAAGGTGTGCCAATGACAACCAATCACAAAAGACCTCTACAACAGAGTAGTTGTTTTGACATATCTAAACAAAAGGATGAATTATTGATCATGTCTCCGTAGAGAATGAAAAACAACTTTACCTTTCTCCTCCTTCTCCTTTCTTTCTTTCTCCTTCCTTTCCGCCAGCTTCCTGTCTGCAGAAAACAAAACGACCACAAGAATAGCTTCAGAAACAAGGTCAACACTCTCAAACTTAGTGCGAGTGTCAACTTAAGGTTGCAAAAGTACAGCCCCCAGAAGCCAAACACCCACTGCAAAGATTGATAGTCACACTGCATTGTGTGCATAAGCTAAGGGGCCAATATCTGAACGGCTTCACTGCTGGTCTTATATTTATCTTGTGCATAGATTAAAATGCTTTCTTTGCCAAAGACATTTTTGACTGGAATCCATGGTCTTGGTTTTTTCCTTACTTCACAACTTACTTCACATCTGTGCAATGTTGGTAATAGACCATATGCAGTGTACAGTATGTGCCTGCCTGGACCCTTGACATGCCTGTGACAAATCCTGACAAACTTCCCCAACTCTCTTGCCTTAATGAGACTGTGTCTGTGCTTGTTTGGTTGGCTGGCTATCTCTCTAAATGTTCAGAAATCTGTCCCGATTTCAGGAGGCCGTTTCGTTGTTTCCATCTTTGGAAAAAAAAAAAGGTTTCACACAACTTCCCGACAGTCAGGTCATCTGTGTTGTGTTTGCGTGTCTGTTTGTAGCCAAATTCATGACACTTAGGGAAATACTTCTAAGAAACAAAGCTGTGGGGTTTTATTCATCATGTCTAGAACTGTGAGCGGGACACTCATCCATGGCATAGAGTTTGAGGTCACATGATCTGTGGTTCGATGGTCTGCTTGGCCCCTGTGGTGTGCAGGGGACACTGGCAGCGTCATTCTCAGTTTCTTTCTGTCTTTCAATTCTCTTGCTTTCATCTTGCAATTTTGGATTGTAACTTTTTTACTACCTCTTGAGAACAACTACTTAGATTAAAGTTGGAGCACCCCACCCCCTGTACACACCCAGCATGCTCAGTTTGGGTGCACACACACACAGAGACCTTTCACTACTGCATGGCTATCACAGAGTAAAACATCATTTCACAGGTGTCCATGATACCTACCTTCGTCATAGTCGTACCACGGTGTCTCGTAAGGTGACGAAGTAGGCTCCTCTGCAGACAAAAAGACCAACATCAACACAGCTGCCACACTTTAAAGATTAACACAGAATCAACACAGCTGCTACCCTTTAGCTCCAGGATAGTTTAGGAGTGCCTTATTCCCTCCCCCCCTCAAATGAAACAGAACTTGGTTAAGACTGCCGCGACACACAGGCTGCAGAGATTTGCAGACGTCGGGTTTCTGTATTTACAGAAGCTTTGAGGGAGTAGTTGCTTCTGTCTGTGCTCCTTCAGGAGAAACCACAACTGAGACGGCTCCATATTTTTTTTCTTTGTTTTGGGAGACGTGTGCTAATGGTCATTGTAACCATACTTTTATTAGGGCTGGTTAAGACTATAATGTACATTTACAAGAATTTAAACTCCCACGTTAACAAAACGTTGTCGCAGACGGTCAAAACAAAGTTGTGAAAAATACTGGTGTAATAATGTTAACAAAGTGTGTGGGTGAGTGTGTATCCACTTGTGTATCTGTGCCGTTGGCAACACTGACATCCATCAATGAATCATTTTTACAAAAGGCTAAAGCACTATGTCACCCACCTATGTTGTAGTTCCAGTCAGCAGTTGGGCTCACCTCTTTCCCATCTGGAAAGGGTAAGTTCTCAGGAACCTCAACTGTTGGAACGAATAAAAAGAAAGGGGGTGTTGGAGAGGCACCATAGGGGCTCCAAAGCGTTGGTGTTTAAGAGCTCTTTACAGGTCAATCTCATGGACAAAAGGATAAGAAGGAAAATGCAATTGTGTTGTGTGAACTCCATTATTACTGAAACATGTCATAATACTTTTAACTTAATGCTTCACACAACACATAATACCAGTTCATGAAAAGGATTCAAATTGAGTGGCACTTGCATGTTGCATCCCAGTAGTCCTCCTCCTTGTCCAGGACGTCGAACACTGGAGGGGTGGTTGGCTCTGGATCTACCCGCTCCTCTGTTGGCCTGTCTGGGTCTGTGTCTGTCTGCTCATCCGGCTGCCTCCAGTAGTCATCGATCTCTACAGGAGAGAAAACAACAAGCATGGGGGAGAGAAAGAAAGAAATTAAGAAGGAAAGAAAACATCAAATACAAAACCCTACTCTAAAGCATCCAACTTCACTAAAATACTCCACCAAAAAAGAGAAGAAAAAAAACACATAACTCAATCCAGACAAATAAAGTGCAGCACTGTGGGCCTCCGTCTAAGGCAAGCCCATACTTCCGTGGTTTCTGCCGTCTTAAGTAAAAACCACACCACCCCAACCAGAATGATTTAGGTATTCTACATTAATGTGGCTGCTGGGTGCTGACACAGGACACGCACATTTCCAGAACGAAGGTTACTCAGAAACTCATAGCCCAGCACTCCACCATGCTCTGCTGTGCTGGGAGGTGTCTTACCAGGGTCTGGGTAGGAGTACTCCTCTGTGTCAGCCTCGATGGTGTAGCTGGGCTCAGTGTAGGCATCTACCGGAGGTTCTGTTGGAGGTTCCGTAGGGGGCTCTGTGGGTGGTTCTACGCTGCTGTCTGTAGTTGTCAGGTCCGAATATTCTATCGAAATAGAGGAACTTAGATCACATTTTCGTCCCAAATGTTTTCTCGTGGTTCGGATATGATTTACTTATGGTAGGGACACTGGAAAAAATTGTCTCTACAATTATTACAATTATCATCATAATACATGATACATACAGTCTGCTGACAAAATTGCCATACTAAAGATACCAAACAACAGTGTGCCCAAACTACATTTAATTTGTTTTAATCTGTGTGAAATGATCGCACTTTGAATCTGTCTGGAAATGAAATAAGACCCAACCTTGGTCCCAGTATGAGTCGGGGAAATGGTCCTCCTCATCGTCGTACACTATGGGCTCAGAGGTGGTGGGCTCTGGTGTAGTGGGTTCTGGTGTAGTGGGCTCTGGTGTAGTGGGCTCTGGTGTAGTGGGCGGTAGGGTAGTGGTGAGGCCCTTCTGCTTCTTGTTCTTCTTTTTCCCTCCCTTCTCTCCTTTCTTCTTCTCCCCTTTGGGCTTCTTGCTGGGCTTGGGTCCCTTCTCCTTCTGCCTCTTTTCCCTGCCCTCCTTTGGGGCTCTCTTGGTCCTCGGGGCTTCAGGAGAGGGATCAGAGAGAGAGAGACAGAAATGAGGAGCAGAAGACATGGCAATTTGAGCTCATCTCAGGATTAATGACCTTGTCTGGCATGTGTGAGCTTCTGAACTGTGTAACATTGCAGACGTTCTTTTCAGGAGGCAATGTTGCCCAAAATGCGGATACTACTCCTCTTGGGAGACTAATGTGGACACTACTCTGCAACTCAGGACTCAGCAACAGATAGCAGTGGGACTGATAGAGGCCGTTTATCCCTATGTTCCTGGCTTCTCTTAGAACTTTTAATCAACAGAGTTGTTTGGAGGGGATAGGCGCTTGAATCACGAGTCTTTGTATGAGTGGGGCAGGGTAGCCAGATAACTTTCCCAACAATATTAAATCACAGTCAGGGTTGAACATATGTACTCTGTGTCACAACTGTGTACCTTCAGTACTGATTCTTGGTTCAATGGGATCAACTTGCAGTGGACAAAATGGACTACAAAAGTTGGTGTCTAGTTCATGTCAACAATGTTTTGTACAGTTTTTGTTTAATTCATTTGCATTGAATGAATCAAAAAATGTATTACATAAACATTGTCTTCAGTGACAAAGTAAGACTTTCAGCCACCAGAAATTCCACAAAGGACTTTGTGGCTTTAAGCTGGAAGCAAATGTCAATGGGTGAGTGAGTGACATTTGGTGAGTTAATTAGGTGTCTCTATCTTTGATTGCAAGTTTGTTGTAAACAAATCTCAGTGTTTTGCTACTATCACCAAAAAAAGAATAACTCAGTAAAGGTGTGCCCTGGAAACTAAATCCATTACCATCATAACCAGTAATCCTAAACCTAAAACAATGATATTAGTAGAAGAAATACCTCACTTTATTTAAAAGTATAACTACCTTAAAAAGGCCAGGGAACTTCTCAGACTAGCTCAACTGTCTGTGGCTTTCGTCGTTTCCTTCCAGCATGTTTGGACTGACGATGGAGAGGGAACACAGCTATGTCTACTGAGACATCTGGCAAACACTCAGATAAATCTGTCAAAGTTTCCAACACGTGGATCACTGGTTCTATTGGCTAACCTCCATAGCCAATTTTGCTAACTATCCATCCACTGTGTGTTTTTGTGAGCTGCAGGCCTTCTATGGAAAGAAATCCCCTGGTTACACACTCCATAAACAGGCAACTGGAACTCTTCCAAGGTCACACTGTGTACCATCACCCTTTCTGCTGTCAAAGCCTTAAACAACCTTGAACTACTACTGTTATACTAAAGGTATGCCTGGATCTGACCACTTTAGCAGTGCTGTTTTAGAAGCATGTGCACTGGCACCCTGAAGGTCATCCTATGTTGATACAGATGCTTCGGTATTTAA